>NW_026057581.1:19282191-19491303 GCF_023721935.1 Panthera uncia
GAAAGAAAGAAAGAAAGAAAGAAAGAAAGAAAGAAAGAAAGAAAGAAAATATAGCCGAGTCTATCTCAGTCAGACCTCTTTTACTGGTATATCAGCAGAAGGCCTTTGGTGGGAATTTTGGCACGGTGCTGATAATTTCTTAACTGTCATTTCCATTTTTGTAAGTTTATTTACTTATTTTGAGAGAGAGAGAGCACGAGCAGGGGAGGGGCAGAGAGAGAGGGAGAGAGAAAATCTGAAGCAGGCTGCATGCCATCAGTGCAGAGCCCAATGTGGACCTCGAACTCACCAACTGTGAGATCATGACCTGAGCTGAAATCAAGGGTCTGATGCTTAACTGACTGAGGCACCCAGGTGCCCCTCCATTTTTTTTTTTTTAATGGTACAGGAGGTTCTGTGGTTGAAGAAGAACCAGAATGCAAGTATGGAAGAAGAATCTAGAGCACTATGCCTGTAATTCACAGTAGGGAGCAGAGGAGAGATTTAAGAAATATTCTTGGGATCCACAGAGAACAGTATGAAAAAAAAACTGTCTCAAACCTGAAATGTGCTCAGGAAAATAAATCAGATGACCAAGTATTAAGTGAGAGAAGCTGGGCACTCAAGAAACGATTTATTTCTTAATTCAAAAAAAATTTTTTTTAAGAGTAAAGGAAATATATTGGGTTTTTTTGTTTTTAATTTTCTTAATGTTTATTATTTTTGAGAGACAGAGTGCAAGCAAGGGAGGGGCAAAGAGCGAGGGAGACACAGGATCCAAAGCAGGCTCCAGGCTCTGAGGTGTCAGCACAGAGCCTGACGTGGGGCTCGAACTCATAGACCGCGAGACCATGACCTGAGCTGAAGTCGGCCACTTAACTGACTGAGCCACCCTGGCGCCCTAGTAAAGGAAATATTTTGTTAAATAAAGAATAAGGAGACTGGTTAAAATTGAAAAAGCCTTAGCACTTAGATATTGGAATGTATTATCATAAAAACACAACCGATAATTCAGTAATTTGAGTTGATTTTCTCATGCAGAAAGTCGCTAAGCTCTTATTCGTACCTACCGCCTACAATAAGATTTCTTGCTCACTACCCGACTCAGCCACAGGCACGCACTTGTTCTGTTTTATGTGCCTTCTTCATTCAGACTCCAGGCTGAAGAAGTGCCCCGTGTCGAGGACACAGTAATTTTGTGGCAGAGAAAAGAGCTAAGACCAAACCACTTGATGGCGTTTCACGTTTCTGCTTACATTTCATTGACCAAAATAAGTCAAACATCCACCCCTGACATCAGCGAGGCAAGAAAGTGTAATCCTCACATAGACACTGCAAGCCAGGTGGTTACAAACAGGAATGGATAATACTCTTACAGAGAGGGCAGAAAACAATTAGAAACAATAATCCAGTCTACCATTCCACAGAACGCCCATTGTCTAGCGCGGGGTCTTGTAAAAAAAGAGATGCTTAATAAATGCTTTGAATTAGTACGTGAATGACGTAACTATTATAATTAGTACGTGTATTAGTATGTGAATGTACGGTAACCTCACACTAAACGCAGAGAGATTCATCTTCTCTGGTGTAGAGTTTTATCCCATGGAGCATTGCAGAATAACTCCACTTTTCTACCATAAATGACCTACTAGGAATAAATCTCACGAACGTGCTGTTAAGCAAAAAAAAAAAAAAAAAAAAAGCCAGATGCCAAAAAGTACCTACTAACTGGTGGATGGATAAAAAAAACCATGGTATATCCAAACAAAGAAATACTACTCAGCAGTTAAAAGGAATTGATCTTTTGATACACACAACTGCACGGATGAGTCTTTAATTATAGGGAGTGAAAGACAAAAAAAGAAGAGTACATTCTGTAAGATTGCATTTATATAAAACTCTATAAAATGCAAACTAATCTGTGGTGACAGAAAGTGGTGGCCTGGGGAGAAGAGAGGTAGGAGTGGAGACAGAATAGATAAGGAAACTCTGAGGATGATGGATATGCTCATTATCTTAATCATGGTTTCATGAGTGCATTCATACGTCAAAACCCAGCAAGTTGCACGCTCCAAATATATGCAACTTATTTATGTCAATTATGTCTCGATAAAGCTTTTAAATGCTTTTAAAGGAGAACTTGCCGTACGGTTACATTTCTATGACATTCAACAACAGGCAAAACTAATCTATGGTGATTCCTCTCTGGATAGGTCGTGACTGGAAAGGGTGCGGGAAACCTCGCTTCTTGATCTGGATGCACACTGGAGTCACACACGTGTGTTCTATTGGTGAGATCGCATTGAGCCATATGTTTACTACTGGTGCACCTTTCTGTAGACAAATTGCGCTGCTGTTCTTTTAACAAATAGCAACTATCTTAAAAATATGAAAGAAAGCCATCTTCACCAATAATTTATCCATCGCAGAAAAATAATAGTTATGTGATTGCATTCAGTTATCATCTACCTTTGAGATTCAATTCGAGGGCTGTGTGTGGATTTTTTCTGGCAAGTCTCCACGACTGGGGACAGGCCACAGAGACATATAGGCTGTAGTCAAGGGGAGTGAGGAACCACAGGGACCAGTGGAGGAACGTGTCAGCATGTTGACCAGGGGGGCATTATCTGTCCCCAAAAACCGTGCAAATGCTCATGCTTCTGCTCTATTTTGTGTCCCTAATTTCACTCACTGTCACCTGCAGTCTCTTTTTATGTAGGGACACTGGGGAATCCACACATATATCCAAACGGTGCACAGTCACCCAAAGCGACTCGAAAAGCAAGAGAGCCATGTCAGACTCACAGATGGAATAATGCTACTGCAAACAGCTGAGCAAGATAAGAAATAAAAGTTCCCATTTTCATGAACTTATCATTTGCACTTTGTGATATATTTAAAAAAGAAATGGTTCAGTCAATGGTTTGGTGGCCAAAGGGGATTAAGTTTCCCTTCCTCACAAGAATAAGCTTAAATAGGGACATCTGGGTGGCTCAGTTGTTTGAGTCCCTGACTTCGGCTCAGGTCATGATCTCATGGTTTGTGAGTTCAAGCCCCGTGTCAGGCTCTGTGCTGACAGCTCAGAGCCTGGAGCCTACTTCAGATTCTGTGTCTCGCTTTCTCTCTGCCTCTCCCCTGTTCACACTCTGTCTCTGTCTCTCAAAAATAAATAAACATTAAAAAAAATTTTTTTAAAGAATAAGCTTAAATAAAAATGATTCAAAAGTTTATCGTTTACAACAACCCCCGCCTCCCAAAAAAATTAGTCTGAATATCAGTCAGAAAATCAGTCTGAATATCAAATAACTTTGACCTTTGTATTTATTTTATACACAATTACTTGGTTACTATGAATGCCCCTATGGAGTAAAAACAAATTACGATGTCTCAAATTGCATGCTTAAGTAATTTTATTTTTTAAATTTATTTATTTACTTTGAAGTATTTTTTTAACATTTATTCATTTTTGAGAGACAGAGTGCGAGAAGGGGACGGGCAGAGATTGGGGTGGGGGGGGCGGGCGGGGGGAGACACAGAATCTGAAGCAGGCTCCAGGCTCCGAACAGTCAGCACAGAGCCCGGCGCGGGGCTCAAACCCACGAACTGTGAGATCATGACCTGAGCTAAAGTCGGACGTCCAATCAACTGAGCCACCCAGGTGCCCCTATGTATTTATTTTGAGAGAGAGAGAGAGAAAGAGAGAGTGGGGAGGGAGAAGGAGAGAGAGAGAGAAGAAGAGAGAGAGTCCCAAGCAGGCTCTGCACTACCAACACAGAGCCCAACACAGGGCTTGAACTCATGAACCACAAGATCATGACCTGAGATGAAATCAAGAGTCAAACACTTAACTGACTGAGTCACCCAGGAGCCCCACGTGCTTAAGTAATTTGAAAAGTTTTCAAAATGCCATTGATCCATTGTAAAAACCACTATTCTCTTCTCATGCATAAAACTTTAAGACAAGGGGGTGCCTGGGTGGCTCAGTTGGCTGAGCGGCCGACTTCAGCTCAGGTCATGATCTCGTGGTCTGTGGGTTCGAGCCCCACGTCGGGCTCTGTGCTGACAGCTCAGAACCTGGAGCCTGCTTCAGATTCTGTGTTTCCTTCTCTCTCTGCCCCTTCCCCACTCATGCTCTGTCTCCCTGTCAAAAAATAAATAAACATTTTAAAAAATCTTTTTTAAAAACGGTAAGTCTCCATCATTAAAAATGTGAAAACAACAAAAATAAAGAGCTGACAATTCAGTTCCACAGCAAATATCCACTACTCACCAGGTGCTGTGCTGTGGATGACCTAGATAAATTTAAAAAAAAATTTTTTAAAGGGACGCCTAGGTGGCTCATTCGTTTAAGCGTCTGACTTTGGCTCAGGTCATGATCTCATGGTTCATGGGTTCGAGTCCCAAGTTGGGCTCTGTGCTGACAGCTCAAAGCCTGGAGCTTGCTTCAGATTCTGTGTCTCCCTGTCTCTCTCTCTGCTCTAACCCACTTGTGCACTCTCTCTCTCTCTCCCTCTTTCTCTCTCTCTCTCAAAGGTAAATAAACATGAAACATTTTTCAATTAAAAAAAAAACCAGATTTGGGTACCCAGAAGTAGGGTACTTCCCTCCCCAACAATATCATAGAATACATGCAGGCTTTCAGACTGAGTGGTTGGAAGAAGTCCTGATGACCTTCGGGAGGCTGTTAAGCAGAGTCGTGACCATAGCCCTAAGGAGAAGGTTGCCAAATAACTCAAAGGAAAATGAAGAAAATGTTCCAAGAAGCTTAAAGAAAAGGGATCCTTGTGATGTAGTAACAGAAAATTTAGCAATAGCATTGCTGTGGGAAGGTGGAATAAAAGATGTGTTTCTGGAAGGGATAACCTAGCTCAGGGGATACCCAAGCAGAGTACTGAGAATACAACCTGCCTTTATTTGCTGTGTATGGTAAAATGTGAGTAAGAGAAATAAAGCAAATTAGATAAGCTAAGGAACATATACATACAAAGGATCCAGGATTGCATTCAAAAATAAATTCTTTCTAAGAAATACCTTCTGGGGGCGCCCGGGTGTCTCAGTTGGTTAAGCGTCTGACTCTTCATTTCAGCTCAGATCATGATCTCATGGTTCTCAAGACCAAGCCCTGCATCAGGCTCCATGCTGACAGCGTGGAGCCTGCTTGGGATTCTCTGTCTTCCTCTCTCTTTCTGCCCCTCCCCTGTTCACTCACACTGTAAATAAATAAATAAATAAATAAATAAATAAATAAATAAATAAATCCTTCGGAACAAAGATCAAATCCAAGGCATGATCAGGAAAACAGTCTAAAGATGAGGCCAAGGGTGTGACCATACAGTCTTTTGTTGAGATCTCGGAAGACAGTACCCCTTTAAAATAGAAAAAAAGTCATTGTCCCTCAACTGTCTTAGAGGGAATCTAAGCTGCAAAGGGGTTTATTCAGGGGATTTGGAGTGTTGCTTTTGCCTAATGAGATGGGTTACAAACCAAGTCCCGAAAAAAACTTGCGAATTTTTTAAAGGAATAATATTAGTTTGAATTAAGAGGGATAGACAGTACAAACAGAATGCTAAAATTTGCACAGACAGTACAAACGGAATGGTAAAATTTGCATGCTTAGGAATTACTCAGCTTTAAACAAGGGCCACATTTGATGGAAGAGGAAAGCTATTTCAGCGGATGAGGCCAAGAGCCACAGTGAATCACTTCCAATCTTTAAGCCTGAACCCTACTTGTGGAATTGGCCACACTTGTGCAGCTGGATTTCAGGATTGCTATGAACCCTTAAGGGCTGTGTACCTTCACCTTCTCTGAACAGAATGCTTACAATGGTTATCCCACACCTATCCCATCATTGTGTATTGGGTTAAATGGGGCCCGTATGCTGTGTCACTGTACTTACAGCTGTTTCAGTCAAAAGGAAGAGTTCTCATGGTGCCTGGGTGGCTCAGTCGGTGAAGCATCCGACTTTAGATCAGGTCATGATCTCACGGTTCGTGCGTTCGGGTCTCTCATTGGGTGAGCAAGAACCCTGCACTGGGTGAGCACAAGCCTTGCTTCAGGTGAGCCCCGCCTCTCTCTCTTTCTCTCTCTCTCTCTCTCTCTCTCTCTCTCTGGCCCTTACTCAATGGCACCCTCTCTCTTTCTCAAATAAAAGAAAGAGTTCCCAGGGAGTTGTTTCAGAGGTGTAATGTTCAAAAGCCTGCCTCATCCTCACCTGGACAAGATTTAAATGATGGGATACTGGATATTGAGTTGGAGCTTGCTCCTGGGATGAGGGTTTGGGCGAGTACGGTTTCCATGCAGGACAGACTTGAATTATTGTGGCCAGAAGGGAGATGTTAGCAGATTGCATTTTCTAAAAATGGCTGCAACAATAGTTTTCATCCCATATTCTCTTCCAGAACTTTGCAGCTAGTCTTCCAGAGGCAGAGTCTACTTCCCCTGCCCCTAAATCAGGGCATCCTTGATTAATAGACTAGGATGGAAGTGATACTCTGAGACTTTGAAGGCTTGGTAATTTTAGAGGTAAATTTTTCAAAATGCCCTTGATCTGTATGAAAGCTGAACCCCTCTTCTCACCCAGCATGCTTTAAGATTCCCCACGAATCCCCACCAGAAGAGAGGGAAAAATTCAATCAACCAGAATAACGTCTGACCATCACTTGAAATGTGAAAGAGGCCAAAAGAAAGAACTAGAAGTGCAATTCGGAACTGGATATCCACCAGTTCTGGCTCTGTGATAAGCCTGGGTGTGCCCAGAGGAAAGAGAAGTAATCTCCTGATGGAGTTCACTGACAGAGGGGACAGAATGTGAGCCATTATTATAACACAAGGTAAGAAGAGCTATTAAAGATGCCCAGATACAATGGTTTAGATATAAAATAGGACAGCAAATAATTCTTTTGTGGAGAAGACAAAAAAAAAACAAAAACAAAAAAAAAACCACAAAGAAACCTAGCTTCAGAGTGACTATATTGGAATTAAATGCTGAAAGATGAATAAAAATCTTCCAAGTGGACAAAAGTCATTCACATAAAGGCCCTGAAATAATTAGGACTAGGTTTCACCAGGTGTGTGACAGAAAAACACACACACAAACAAAAACAAAAAAAAAACTGGCTTCACAAAACAAAGTTTTATTTCACTGTTGCAAAGAAGCACCTGCAGCTGGGATGGCATCTTTATGACCATCAGTGAGTCAGGCTCCTTCCATCTTGTTCATCTGCCAACCTCCACGTGTGTCTTCCTCCTCATGGTCCAAGGTGGTTCTTCCAACACAAGCCATCATATCTGGACTCCAGCAAAGAAGGGAGAGCCTTTTGTGTGGTGCTTTAGTTTAAATCATGCTAAGCAGAACGCAGCCTCACCTGGATGCATGAGAGACTGGGAAATGTGGTGTTTATCCTGGACAGTCAAGCGTCCAGGTGAGAATCAAAGGTTCCATAACTAAGGAAGAAGAGAACAAATATTGGAAGATATGATGAGTCTCTGCCACAGCTATGGAGGAATTAAAGTGTGTGGCCCATGGAGGAGCTGGAGGAAATTCAGCATTGTGAGACCATAGCGAGTGCAGAGGTGAGAGAGTAGGAAAGGCAGCTGGGAGATAGGAGGGGGCCACTTGATGATGCGTCCCTGCCAAACTAGGGAATTTTGGAATGGCTGTCTCAACACTAAGGAATCATGAAGAGATGGACTGGATTGAGCATTGTTTTAAGATAATCCTGGCAACAGTGAGGTGATGGCTCTCACAGTGAAAGAGAATACAGGTAATATAGTACATGTGGCCAACTAGCATCTCTGAACATCCTCCCTACATTCTGGTAATTTCCCTAATTATGAGTTGCACCTTCTCAAGGTAGAAGCTGGAAGCTCTCAACCCCAGACTCCTTGGAGCTGATAAGTGGAATCCAGGTCACAGCCCCAGACCCCCTTGGGAACTTGTACAAATCTATGGATGGGAGAAATGGGATTAAGATCTGGGAATACCCATGAGGGTATCCTGGGTATGCTCCTCAGGAAGGGTATAACTTCTGGGATAGGGCCAGTTCTTGAACTAATGGGCCAAATTTGGATTCAATTTTAGCCTTCTTCCTTTTGTTATCATTCCCTGTAGTTGCCTTGACCCTTCAGGAAAATCAGGTGGTGTGAAAGAAAACAAAGGAAGACAGCAGAAACAGTTGTGAAGCCTGCCTATCTTCACCCCTCCACAGGCACACAGAGAGGGAGCAAAATGTATCAAAAAATTGTATCCAGCAGAGAAATGAGTAGATGTCCATGGGAAAGTTAGGAGCAGAGATGGAGAGGACCAGCAGCCAAGAGAATAGCTCAGGAGGAGCACAAATCAAAATCTTCTCTTTCAATTTACACCAAGACCCTTCAAGACAGGAAAGTTTAAGTTTCCTATAAAATTGAATCATGGGAACTTGTGATATCACCCCAGCCAGCAGTTTCTAAATTCATTTCCTGTGGCAGCCCCTGTCTTCAAAGGAAATGTTATAATTGTTGAAACTGAGGGATTGGTAATGGGGATTCATTCTAGTATTCTACTTGGTGTGTGTTTGAAATTTTCCATAAAAAACTATTTTAAAGAAAAATTGCATTGACATTTAATACATAAAACAAACTAAATGTATGGTTTGAACACTGCGAAATTAGTCTTCCAAGATCCAGCATACTTGCTAAGAACGATTTCCAAGGAGTCCTTGGCAGATGGTCTACCATTGCCTAATGACAAGAAGCACACAGATCTTGAGGCACTCGGAGTTGGCTCTGCTTGTCAGAAAATGCTGATATTGATCCAAAATATGACCCCCTTACAACTTCAATTGAGAACCAGATAGTTCCTCTGTCAAGGAATTAGATTTATCCTTTTTACTTCGTTCAGTGCATTTTCAAATAATCCCAAATAAGTGGCAAAGTTTGGTATTCTATATCACAGTAATACATGCTACGAAGTCTGCAAGAGAGATGCTAAGGGCCATGTTTCTATCCTCTGGGTTAAAAAGATGTGAGCAAAATGTTTAAGTTCAATTAAGATGCCTACAGGCAAAACCTGACAGAGTGTTTTACATTGTGCTACATAACAGATTGAGATTTTTTTTTTTTAATATCATGGTACTCGTCCGTCTTCACCCACCTGTCAACTCCACATCATTTGTTATTAATTTAACACCAGAGAGCCTGGAAAGAGCTGCAAGCTACCAAGGGCACACAAATCAGGAGCGAAGACAGCAAAGCCTCCCTGGAGATTCTTGTTCACAAACTTTAAGGGAATTTGAAAAATGCCCCTCAATTTGGAAAATGCTTGATATGAAATCAAGGGAAGTCTAGAAACACAAGTCTCAGTTGCCTAATCTCAATGCAGCAACTGAGGATAAGGTACGAACAGACAAGTCATCCGTGGAACCCCAAGACCACTGTGGGAACACATACCTGTCCCTCTGATTTTCTTTGGCATCTCCTTCCTCAATTACATGGACCTGTCTCCAGCACCAGCTGATTCTAACACAGGGACATTTATGCGCACCTCAGCAGGATGAGCTGGAGGAAGAAGCGTGTCTAGTTTTCAGGCTGATCCTTGAAGCAATGCCCCCTTACAAAGAATCACAGTTGGCCTTACACTGGAATATTGTATGAAACATGCTTTTCCCATGTTAACCAGAGCCCAGTCTCAGATGAGTAGTGTTCATTCCATGTCTAAATGCCATCCTACTCTCAAAAATGTTTTAAAACAAAGTGACACTTTAGCGTCAAGTACATGGAAAAAAATCCTCCTCTACTAAATGCCCTAATCAAATCCCATCTACTTACGTTGGCATGCATATATATCCAAATCTGTTGAAAGTCAAGGATAAAACTTAAATATTGGCACTGACCATCATGCAACAGCAACTAACAAAATGCTCAGCAAACCTGCTATCTTTTCCAGTGTAAATCAGGATTCTTATAGGAAACAGAATCCAACTCTGATGATTCAAGAAACTTTAATGGAAGAACTATTTACAGAGGTGTGGACATGATTAAGGACAATCAAGAAGGGATGATGAGGTACCCAGGGATTAGCAAGAAGAGAGAGCCATTGCCACTACTAGGTTGCCAGCTGCTCTCAGATAACATGGCCTATCTTCTGCTCATTCCACACACAGGATGGACTCCTCCTCAAGGCTGGCCATCTTGACTGACAACACTTCTTCATCCACTAAGAGAGTTGGAAGGAAGTCTATTACACACACCCAACTGACTTCAGGGGAGAGATGGGTAGGTGCAAGACAGTCTAGAATGGCAAGAGCAAAGAGCAAAGAATGGCTTTGGCCTTCATCATGCCTAGGGCATCAGAGCGGAGAAGAGTTCCCATACCCAAGCTAGGACTATGAGGTTCAAATTTCCTGTTGATGTCAAGACCTCAAGGAGGTATGTGGAGTTTCCTTACATAAAGTACCAGATGTGCACTGGTGGGGAAGGGTTAGGTTGATGCCTAAAAGCTGTCAGCCATCAAACCTCAAAACTGGAATCAGACTCTATCAGACAACCAAACAAATGCAAAAAGGGAGAAAGATATAGAAACTCCAAACTCTAGCCCTCCAATGTCCTGCCTGTGCCAACCACACTGAACCTTTCTGGAAGCCTGAATCTGAATCTGGAAGATTCAGAGATCTTGGGTGATGTCATCCATAGTGTGATGTCAGTCTTCTGGGGCACAGAACAGAGCTAAAGAGAGTGGAGAATGGAACCAAGGGGCAAAGGAAGAAGAACCAGCTGATACACAGACACCATTACTCAGCCTCCCTTCAGCTAGGTGAGGCTTCATGACAGAGTTCTAGCATATGGACAGAAGTGATGTGCCACATTTTTGGTCCTGGCCCATAGCACTTGGCATGGCCCTCAATGCTCTGTCTGTGCTCTCATCTATAGCTCAGACTGAAAGGATCCAGAGGAGGATTTTTGAGGTCTTCAGTGATCATGGAGCCATTAGACTAGCTGAGCCTGGGTATTTAAATGACTGTGTCTGTCACAGACCCACACTCAACAGTGACATGAGTGAGAAACCAATTTGTATGTGCTAAGCTTCTGAGATTACGGAATTACTTATTACGTAGACAAATGTAGCCAATACATACATGAATATTTGGGGGGGTGGAGAAAAATTCTAAAATTAACCAAAGTTTGCAAAAGCTTTTAAGAATAACTTAAAAAAAATCTATCCTAACAATTATTAGCAGAAAAGGACCATGAAATAATAGGTTACCCACTTGGGGCCAAAGCAATCAAACCTTTGCATCTTAAGTTTCCCCTGTACTTTCTGTCAGTATTATAGAAGCTGTGCCCTATTGGATGGAGGAAAAGGAAAGAAAAATAGCTTCTGAGTATGAATCCAACAGTAGCTGCCATAAATGGGGACAAGTACGGCCCTTCAACACCAGCATGTGGACCGATAGTCCTTGGGTATATATATAGTTTGGACCCCCTTTCTTCAACGCTATTCTGTCTCCCTAAGATTTCATTCCTAAGATTACTATTCATTTAACCTTCATTCCTTCATTCTAGAAACATTTATTGAATGGCAACTCTGTGCCAGTCACCTTCCCAGTGACTTAGTGTCTACTTGTAAGAGACCTACAGGTCAAGTGTAGCAAGTGCTTTGTTGGAAGGACCTATGGGGTTCAGGAGGACCCAAAATGGGGAGTGACCAGCTCTGCCTTGGTCAGAAGCAAGGGTATGGATGGATTAGGAAAGTCTTCAGAGAAAAGGTGACCCTGAGCAGGATGAAAAGTAGTAGCTATATGGACACCTATCCTTCTAACAGCCTGTACTCTTACATGAAAGAATTAGCCTGTGCCAAGAGATGGGTCAGTGTATGCTAAGTCTTCACTTTAAGGGTAGCACGGAGGACACGCCACGCCTCTGGGCCTTCCTCCAGAGAGGCTGGGAAGATATTCCGCGGCTACAAATCCTGTGATTATCTGCCATCATCGCCCCCAAGGCTGAGGTTGAAGCTGGGCCAACAGCTCTTCCCTAACGCATTCTCAGCTCAGCAACAATATTGGCACCAGCAGCAGCTGCTGGCAGGCGGGCGAGCCGCCACGGCACAGCAGTGACCCTTGGATGGCTCTCCGGCTGAGTTCTAGCTGAGTTGTGATGAACTGCTGTCCCCAAGAAGAGCCTGGAGCTTCGAGGAATTGCCGCTGAGTCTGAGAGTTATGAGGCTGTGAGAACAGGTCCAGTGGGGGCGAGTCTCAAAACCTACTGGGAATTGGATTATTTCTTCTAAGGCATTTCCCTCTCTGAATGCTCTAGAAATTCATTTTCTTACCCTTATTTGAGCCTCAATTTCCTCATCTGTAAAATGGGGTTAATAATAGTATTTGCTTCAAAGGTTGTGGTGAGGATCCGTAAGTCAATACAAGAGCCCAGGGCGCTGTCCAGCACAACAGTGAGTGATAAATGTTTGACAGTCCAATGAAGAGGATAAGATGGCCGTGATGAGGTGATAAGTGGCCACTTCCAGAGCTCAAAGAAGGCAGGCAGTTCAGGAAATCAGTAAAGGAGTGACTGGGGGCTGCTGAAAGGAAATGATTTTTCCTTTAGGAAACTGCTTGCCAACTCCTGATTTGTAGTTTTCGGAATCGTTTTTATTTGTACTGGCCTACCCATCACATGTGGATTTTTTTGCTTTTTGGGTTTTAATATTTACGTAAAGGCAGAACTCTACAATATCCTCATGGTTTGTGTGTTCATTGCTTTGACCCATGGCCCTAGCTTTCAACATCATTCTGTGTCTCTGTGCATCCATTTTTTCATTCAACAAATGAATTTATCGAGTCCCCACTCTGTTCGGAGCCTTGTACAGGTGCCAATGACTCAGCAATAAATAGGACACGGTCTTTGTCCTCAGGGAGCTTGCTGGCGATGGGCAGAGAGAAAAGAAAGCAGTTTCAGTGCCATGGGCTACTTCTGCCTTGTGGAGGGAACATTCCCAAGGAGGCTCTGAGAGCTCTGACCTCAGCCCTAAGCGAGGGTGGTGGCATTCTTGGTGGGAACAGATGCAAAGACCCAAAGGCAAGAGGGCACATGGAGCTTTCAGGACTGTGAGGAGACAGGCAGGGCTGGAGCAGAGAACACCAGGCAGGAGGCATCGAAAAGTGAGTTTGAAGAAGTCAACGGCAGTCAGGTTATAAAGGACCTTCGTTGACAGGCTAAGGAATCTGGACTAAATTCTCAGTCCTTGGCAGGGGACTGACAAAATAAACTGGCACTTTAGATAGATGTCTAAAGCTGCAAGGTGGAGGACAGAAGGGAAGAAGCCAAAATGATGTGCGGAGCCCATGTAGGAGCTACCCCAGGTAGCTGAAAAATTTCACACAGTCGATGACAGTATTTATGCTAAGGCATGAGCAGTGAGGATGGGGAACAGCAGATACAAAAAGCAGCTTTCAAAGGCTAACAGTGACCAGAAGGCAGTCTGGGCTCAAGTACAGATCCAGTGTAGACACTCTGAGCCAGTCTGCCCATGCTAGGGAGGCAGGGAGGGCATAGAAGACTGCCTTGAATCCACCCTGGGTTGTCCTGCAGTGGGACATGAAGGAGAGGGAAGACTCAAGGTTGGTGCCTGGACTTCTGACTTGGGCAAATGTTTGAATGTCATTCAGTGAGATGGAGACCAGGAGAGAAGGGGTGGCCCTGGGGAAAGGGCACGAGACAGTACAGGGAGCTCAGTTCAGACATGCTGCGTCTGAGGTGCCTAAGAGACTTTGGAGTAAAGACTTCCGAAGCAGCTTGCAAGGCTCTTCTGACTCAGCCTCTACTTACCTGTCCAGCCTCCCCTCTCACTACTCACCCTGAGCGGTTCCTGCAAAGAATCAGTTTCTCCTCACACTACAACCTTTGCACATGCAATTCCCACCACCTGGAACTCTCCCCTAACACCCCACCACCCCAGCTCTCTCCAGACCAATCCATGCATTCTTCAGGTCTTGGGTTCGGTGCCAGGACCTCCTGGAAACTTCCCTGACCTCCCCCAGTTCCACATTAAGTGTCTCTCTGTGTGTTCTTGTCACTCTCTCTATTTCCCAATCATTGCCTGCCACAGGATCCCAATTATCTGTTTTCTAGTCTCTTCCCTCAAGATGCCCTAAACCTAATAGGGCGGGGGTTGCTCATCAGTGTATCCCTAGTGTTTGGTTCAGTGCCTGGCACATAGTAATGGCTTAACACACACATGGAACACCTGTAGATGTGTGAGGTGCCTGTGACAAAGAGAAACGGGCGCACAGGGTGCAGGCATCACCTATGTACCTCTCAATCGATGTCGCTTAAACATGCGTTCAAAATCCCAACATATTCTGAAATAGAAAGTTACGTTCCCCCAAACTGCTAAGAGCAATCTGATACAGTAACAGTTTCTGGCATCTGCAGCTCATTTTAACAGATGCCAATATGACACACAGAAAGCTGTCAGGCCTGCTCCGAAAAGGAAAGTCAGCCAGTTCATGTTCCACTTGCCAAATTAATTTCACTTGACGTTCAATTCGTATCCTAAGGTGCTGTGGACTTAAAATTTGACTGTAATAAAAGCAGATTAGAGAAGTGTTCCATCTGACAAACTCAGGTCCTCGAGTTATCTTTATTGTGAGTAAGGCTGCCTCGACAGGGAGCTCTCCGATCAAATATGCGAATCATCTAAGAAATGCGTCCATTGATTATTTTAAATGAAATACCTTTCTCCTCTTTCTTATGCCTGATGTTGACTGGAGAGGAGGCACCAGCTCACCATAATCACAGAGAAAGGAGACAGCAGGAAGTTAGAACTCTAGGGGCTTGAGGACAGAAAACTGAGTTGAAATCTCAGATCCTCTATTTGTTTAATGTTTATTTATTTATTTATTTTGAGAGCACAAGGAGGGGAGGGACAGAGGGAGAGGAAGAGAGAGAATTCCAAGCAGGCTTCGCGGAGCCTGACGTGGGGCTTGATCCCATGACCCTAAGATCATGACCTAAGCTGAAATCAAGAGTTGAACACTTACCTGACTGAGCCACACAGGCACCCCTCCTCTATTAAAGGGGGTCTCTATTAAAGGGGGTCTCAACCCCAGTTTCACATTAGAATCACTTGGGGACTGTTTTTTGTTTTCTTGTGGGCTTTTTTTTTTTTTTTCAATACCAATGCCTGGTCCCAACCCAGATAAAGTAAATCAGGATCTCCTGGAATATAGCACGACATCTGCATTTTTTAGAACTCCAGGTGATTCATGCACGCATTTATTAGCTATATGAATTTGAGTAAGTAATTTAATATCCCTGGTATGCAAAATGGAATGTGGTCGATGTGTGCCACTGTAATGGCTGACTGCCAACTTTTTTTTAATTTAACAGTTTTTTGCTAGAATTAGGTTTAAGAAAATATCCATACATTGCAATTGATTGATATGTCCCTAGACCTCTTTAAATTTTTAAGTTCTACTTCCCTTTTTTATTTTTTCTTCACAATTTATTTACTGAAACAGATCATTTGTTCCAAAGAGTTTCCTATGATCTAGAATTTGCTGATGGTTTAACGTGTTCTTCTTTCCCCCTATGGGTTGCTAGACAAAAAGCTTAATTACATTCAGATTCAATTGGCAAGACTACTTGTTTTTATTTTATTTTTATTTTTTTATATGTTTTATTTATTTTTGAGGGAGAGAGAGAAAGAGACAGAGCAGGAGCAGGAGAGGGGCAGAGAGAGAGGGAGACACAGAATCTGAAGCAGACTCCAGGCTCTGAGCTGTCAGCACAGAACCCGACATGGGGCTCGAACCCATGAACCGTGAGATCATGACCTGAGCCAAAGTTGGATGCTGAACCAACTGAGCCACCCCATTGCCCCACCTACTTGTTAATGTACCTTTCTCTGAAGCACTTTATATCTATTGTCTCCATTTTTGTGATGTGAGCAACTGTTAATAACCATTGCCTAGATCTATTATTTCATTGAAGGATGCAAAACAATGATAATCTATTGTTTTCTCTTCATTTCTTAGCTTGAGCACTTCCATAAAGAGAAAATTACCCCTCAACAGTATTTGGTTTCCCCAAAATGCAGTAACTATATAATAATCGAGAGGGAAAAAAGTTCCCTTTTTTGATTCTATTATTTATCATTTTTCAAAATGATGAACTGGATCTGTAGAATCACCCAAAGGTGATCAATGAGGGTCGCTTTGATTTTGTTCTTTTTTGTTTTTTAGTATCATTATGATTCATAGATTCAAATATATTTAAAGTGTTTTAATCCACTGCAGTCTTAGTGACACCCAAATGATCTTATCTCACCCTTTCACGCTTCCTTGTCACTCTTTGATAACTTCTTTGCTTTCTCTCTGACAAGATGATCCAGGATCATCTGATACGTGTCTTGTCCCAGATCTGGAATCAGTTCTCCAAAGAACGATTATTCCTTTCAGTGGAAATAGTATTCAAAACTAAAACCTGGGTGTGATTGACTCTCAGTGTTATGAAGTTGTTCCTGTTTCTAAGACTTCTAAGTGAACAGAGCTAGATAGAAAATACTTTTCATTTTCTTTAAGATAAAATCATTATGAGCTCATATTAGGATTTCAATTCAATGAAATCTTGCCATTTGCAACTACGTGGATGGAACTGGAGGGTATTATGCTAAGCGAAATTAGTCAGAGAAAGACAAAAATCATATGACTTCACTCATATGAGGACTTTAAGATACAAAACAGATGAACATAAGGGAAGGGCAACAAAAATAATATAAAAACAGGGAGGGGACAAAACAGAAGAGACTCATAAATATGGAGAACAAACTGAGGGTTACTGGAGGGGTTGTGGGGGGGATGGGCTAAATGGGTAAGGGGCACTAAGAAATCTCCTGAAATCATTGCTTCACTATATGCTAACTAATTTGGGTGTAAATTTTATTTTATTTTATTTTTTTATAATTTTTGCTTCAACCATCAAAGAAATTTTATTTATTTATTTATTTATTTATTTATTTATTTATTTTAATATATGAAATTTATTGTCAAATTGGTTTCCATACAACACCCAGTGCTCATCCCAAAAGATGCCCTCTTCAATGCCCATCATCTACCCTCCCCTCCCTCCCACCCCCCATCAACACTCGGTTTATTCTCAGTTTTAAGGGTCTCTTATGCTTTGGCTTTCTCCCACTCTAACCTCTTTTTTTTTTTTTTTCCTTCCCCTCCCGCATGGGTTTCTGTTAAGTTTCTCAGGATCCACATAAGAGTGAAAACATAATGGTATCTGTCTTTCTCTGTATGGCTTATTTCACTTAGCATCACATCTCCAGTTCCATCCACGTTGCTACGAAGGGCTGTATTTCATTCTTTCTCATTGCCAAGTAGTACTCCATTGTGTATATAAACCACAATTTCTTTATCCATTCATCAGTTGATGGACATTTAGGCTCTTTCCATAATTTGGCTATTGTTGAGAGTGCTGCTATAAACATTGGGGTACAAGTGCCCCTATGCATCAGCACTCCTGTATTCCTTGGGTAAATTCCTAGCAGTGCTACTGCTGGGTCACAGGGTAGGTCTATTTTTAATTTTTTGAGGAACCTCCACACTGTTTTTCAGAGCGGCTGCACCAATTTGTATTCCCACCAACAATGAAAGAGGGTTCCCGTTTCTCCACATCCTCTCCAGCATCTATAGTCTCCTGATTTGTTCATTTTGGCCACTCTGACTGGCATGAGGTGATATCCGAGTGTGGTTTTGATTTGTATTTCCCTGATGAGGAGTGATGTTGAGCATCTTTTCATGTGCCTGTTGGCCAATCTGGATGTCTTCTTTAGAGGAGTGTCTATTCATGTTTTCTGCCAATTTCTTCACTGGATTATTTGTTTTTCGGGTGTGGAGTTTGGTGAGTTCTTTATAGATTTTGGATACTAGCCCTTTGTCCGATATGTCATTTGCAAATATCTTTTCCCATTCCATTGGTTGCCTTTTAGTTTTGTTGATTGTTTCCTTTGCAGTGCAGAAGCTTTTTATCTTCATGAGGTCCCAATAGTTCATTTTTGCTTTTAATTCCCTTGCCTTTGGGGATGTGTCAAGTAAGAAATTGCTGCAGCTGAGGTCAGAGAGGTCTTTTCCTGCTTTCTCCTCTAGTGTTTTGATGGTTTCCTGTCTCACATTCAGGTCCTTTATCCATTTTAAGTTTATTTTTGTGAATGGTGTAAGAAAGTGGTCTAGTTTCATCCTTCTACATGTTACTGTCCAGTTCTCCCAGCACCATTTGTTAAAGAGACTGTCTTTTTTTCCATTGGATATTCTTTCCTGCTTTGTCAAAGATTAGTTGGCTATACTTTTGTGGGTCTAATTCTGGGGTTTCTATTCTATTCCACTGGTCTATGTGTCTGTTTTTGTGTCAATACCATGCTGTCTTGATGATTACAGCTTTGTAGTAGAGGCTAACGTCTGGGATTGTGATGCCTCCTGCTTTGGTCTTCTTCTTCAAAATTACTTTGGCTATTCGGGGCCTTTTGTGGTTCCATACAAATTTTAGGATTGCTTGCTCTAGCTTTGAGAAGAATGCTGGTGCAATTTTGATTGGGATTGCATTGAATGTGTAGATAGCTTTGGGTAGTATTGACATTTTAACAATATTTATTCTTCCAATTGGGTGTAAACTTTAAAAAACAAAAAATTAATTTAAAAAAAAAAGATTTCAATTCAACTTCAGAACTGAGGAGCTTTGATTCAACTCTTCTTTCTTGCATCTGCTTCTCTTTTCTTGCAAACCATAATTACTTCTTTGCTTTGTGCCACAGTATACATGCCTTCGTAGGCATACATAGTGCACACGCCTTAGAATACCAACACTGCCAACATGCTAATCAAACAAACAAAAAAAACCCCTGCAGATCTTCATGAACTTTTGTCTTTAGAGTATATCTCACTAATGAATGTACAACTAAATTATTGTGTTACAAAGCCATTTAAAAGAGTTCCACACTATATGATTGCACCCCCAACTTGATGTACCATTTTGCTTTATTTTGCTTTCAGTATTTTAGGGACAAATTCTTAGATGTGATATGTTTATAATTATGTGAAAACGTGTATCTGATTCCAAAGTCAAACCTATAAGAAAAAATGTAATCACAAAAGTCTAGTTTCTATTCCTGTCCACTTCATTTTTTTTTAAGTTTTTGGTTTATTATTCCCTTTTTAAACAGAAGCAAAAATATACGTGTATTTATACTACCCACACTTCGTTCGATGAATGGTAGGATGCCATAAACACCTTGTCTACCTTGCTTTTTCACTTAACAACATATTCTGGAGATCATTTTCTACCACCATATAAAGACGTTCTTTATTCCTTTTTTAGAGCTACTTAGCACTCTGCTCCCTATTTCTTCAACTCATCCTCTATTTCTTCAACCTGCTCCCTCTTTAAGGACATATGGATGTTTACAGTTTTTTACTATCGTAAACAGGATGGCATTCAATAGCCTTATACACATATACCTTCTTGTTTCTATATTTTTATCAGTATTCCGTGGAATCAAGCCTGGTGGTGGAATTTCTGGGCCCAAAAGTAAAGATGTTTGTAATTTTGCTAGGCATCACCCAGTTCCACTCATGGGAATTATATCACTTTGCTGTCATCTGAGATGTATGAGAGCACATATTTCTTCACATAGCCGATCACAGATTGTGATGTCACCCTTTTGGATTGTTGCCAATATGACAGATAAGAAACGGTATCAATGTGGTTTATAATTTTCATTCCCCTTATTGTAAGTACATTTTATATTATTATGAGTACATAGTGTAAGTACAAATTACCCATGTTTTCTTTTGGTACTTGTATGCTTTTATTTTATACACTTAAGTCTCTAATATATTTGGAATTTATCTCTCTGTGTGTGGCGGAGGCTATTGAAAAAGTCCAGGGGCACCTGGGTGGCTCAGTCGGTTGAGCATCTGACTTCGGCTCAGGTCATGATCTCACAGTTCTTGAGTTCAAGCCCCACATCGGGCTCTGTGCTGACAACTCAGAGCCTGGAGCCTGCTTCAGATTCTCTCTCTCTCTCTCTCTCTCTCTCTCTCTCTCTCTCAAGAATAAATAAACATTTAAAATAATAACAATAAAATAAAATAAACGGTCCATCTTTTCCCCCACTAATTTGAGTTTATTGCATATTAACAAATACAACTGGGTATCTATCTGGATTTTCTATTCTGTTCCACTGATCTGTCTCTTCATATGTCAATACCACCCTGTTTTGATTATAGAGGATTTATAGTAAAGTTTTAATATGGTAAAGGGCTCTCCCGGCCCCCAAACTACATTGCTCTTTTTTCACACACAGAATTTTTATGGCTTTTTATTATTATTCCAGAATAATAATAATAATAATAAACTACCTGTTAGATTTTTCTTGCAATTTAGTAATTTATAAATTAATTTACAGAGGCTTGACATCCATATGGCATGCCTGCCCGTTTGTTCAATGTACTTTTGCAGCTTTGAGTTTTTATATTGTTTTACATATAAGTGACACCTATGTTTTTACATCTCCGTTTTTTTAATATTTAATACAAATGGGATCTTCTCTTCAATTATAACTTCTAACTATTGATTTTTTAATGTTGCTATTATAATCTACTGCTTTGGTAAATTCTCCTACTATTTGTAGTTTTCCCACTGATTAGCTTGAGTTTTTGAGATATAAAATCAAATTCTCTACAAATAGATTTGACCTCTCATTTCCATTTGTATGCCTCTAATTACTTTTTCTTACATAATTATGCATTGGCTAAAACTGTCTCACACAATATCATGAAATAGTGGAGATGGTGAGCACTGTTACCTTGTTCCTGATTTTAACAAGAAAGCTTCTAATGTTTTCCCATTAAATAAAAAATAAACTGCTACCTTTGGGATTTTGGCACACACTCACTCATACACATATATGTATATACTAATTGCCATTGTATTCAGTGTTCTTAATGCGAATGAGTATTAAATAATGTGAAATGACTTTTTTGAGCCGGCAAAAGGATTATATGATTTTTCTCCCTAGCCATATTAACATGATGGATTATACTAACAGATTTCCCAATGTTGGACCACCCTAGCATTCCTGGAATAAAATCCACTTATTCGTGATGTATTTTCTTAATATGCCATTAGATTCTGTTTGCTAATATTTTATTTACGATTTTTTTTTAAATTTTTTTAATGTTTATTTATTTTTGACAGAGAGAGAGAGACAGGGCATGAACGGGGGAGGGTCACAGAGAGAAGGAGACACAGAATCTGAAACAGGCTCCAGGCTCTGAGCTGTCAGCACAGAGCCCGACGCGGGACTCGAACTCACAGACTGTGAGATCATGACCCGAGCTGAAGTCGGACGCTCAACTGACTGAGCCACCCAGGTGCCCCTACGATTTTTACATATATATGTATAACAGATTGTTCTGTGGTTTTCTTGTTAGGAAAAATCTTTGACAGGTTTAGGGATCAATGCCTTCATCTCCTTGTAAAACAAATTTCCAAGTTTTTCTCTTTCTATGTTCTGGAATAATTTCACCAGCATTTAAATGATTTGATCTCTAATTTTGGTAGACTCCCACTGTGAACACATCTGGAGTTGGTACTTTTTCGTGGGCAGTTCTTCCACTCCTCCCTCTATTTCTTCCCTAGTGACTATTAGTCTCTTTACGATTTTGTTCTCACTGGTGTCAATTTGAAGTCACATTTTTCCAGAAAATAACTCAAAACATTTTTCTTTTTTTAATTTTAATTTTTTTAACGTTTAGTTATTTATTTATTTTTTTTTTTGAGACAGAGAGAGACAGAGCATGAACAGGGGAGGAGCAGAGAGAGAGGGAGACACAGAATCCGAAACAGGTTCCAGGCTCTGAGCTGTCAGCACAGAGCCCGACACGGGGCTCGAACCCACAGACTGTGAGATCATGACCTGAGCCGATGTCGGATGCTTAACCGACCAAGCCACCCAGGCGCCCCTCAAAACATTTTTCTAGGAAGCTTCATCTAAGTGTATATTTACAGGGACTTACACAAAACAAATCTCTTATGATTTTGAAAATTTTCTCCGTTATGATGGTTATTGCCTTCCTGTCACTTCTAATTTTGTGTATTTATGCTTTCTCCCTTTTATATCTTTCACTACATACAGTAGCTGGTGGTTTGTTAATTTTGTGAATTTTTCACTTTTGCAATTTGATTTTATTCATAAATTCTACTCTCTCATTGTTATTGTTTTCTTACACATTTCTTAATATTTATCACTTCTTTCCTTGTGCTTTCTTTTGGCTTATTTTTAAATTCCCTATCTACATTTCAATTTTAATTTATTTTTCATTTTTATTAATATAAATATTTCATAGTATAAATTTTCCTCTCATAACTGTATTCATAGATCCACAAATTCTACTATTTCATCCTGTGTTTCCTCTTTGGTCCAAGAGTCGTTTATTAAAATGTTTTTACACTTCTTTTTTTTTAATTTTTTTTTAATACTTATTCATTTTTGAGAGACAGAGAGAGACAGAATGTGAGTGGGGGAGGGGCAGGGAGAGAGGGCAAGAGATAGAATCCCAGGCAGATTCTAGGTTCTGAGCTGTCAGCACAGAGCCCAACATGGGGCTAGAACTCATGGACCGCAAGATCAGGACCCGAGCCGAAGTCGGATGCGTAACTGACTGAGCCCCTGTTTTTACGTTCTAAAAGAAGTCTTAAAATTTTTATTTTATTCTTAGTTTATTATTCTACTGCATTGTGGTCAAAAAAGGTCCCTCCGTTTTTACATTTCTAAAAGGAGTCTTTTTAAATTTTTATTTTATTCTTAGTTTCTGATGCTATTGCATTGTGGTCAAAAAAATAATGCTTTTGTTATTTTTATTCTTTAGAATGTATTACTTTTCAAATTTATTTATTTTCTTTGTGACCAGAGATGCAATGAATTTTCATGAATGATCCAGGGGTGCATGTGAAATGAAGGTATGGTAGGTGACAATTGCCCCCAAGAATATCAGGTCTTATTTCTAGAACATGAAAATATATTACTCTATAAAGCAATATTAAAAAGGTCTGCGCAGAAACGATTAAGTTAAGGGTTTGTAGATGGGGAAATTATCCTGGACTATACAACTGAGCCCTATATGCAACTACAGGTGTCTTTGTAAGAGAGGGGCAGAGGGAGATGTGACAAACTAAAGAGCAGGGCTGTGTGAAGACGGAACAGAAAGAAATCTGAGGATTCTGGCCTTGAGTATTGGAATGAGGCAAGCCGCCGACATCTTGATTTGGGCACAATGAAACTGATTTTGAACTTCTAGCCTCCAGAATGTGACAAAACGAATTTCTGTTGTTTTGATCCACCAAGATGGTAGGAATTTGCCACAGCAGCTACAGGAAAACTAACACAAAAGGTGTTTTCTCTATTTATCAGGTTTCAGAGATTTGTTCATATGCATGTGTTCTACATTACTGATTCTCTTATCTGGATTTTCTATATTCTTCCTGATTTTTTTTTTTCCACTTGCTCTGTCTCAGATTGAGCGAAATATACTAACAGCCCCTATTATTCCTGAGTTTCTATTTCTCCTACCATCTCTTGTTGCATCTGCTTTGATAAAAATTTTGTCACATTTTGGGGCATATAATATGGGGTATATATCTTTAGCCTTTAGCATTATAAAGTGCCCTTTGTGTTTTTTTGGATGTGGTCTTATAAATAATACAATGTGAATTTTGCTTGTCAGCCAATACTTGGCCTCATTATTTCTGTCATATTGGTAGAGACAGACATACAGTCATCCACTTACATGGTCTGTTCCATTTACTTGCATTATTTCTTTCTTTTGGTGTTTAGGAAAGTTTATATTTTTGTTCTAAGGTTACCTTTAGAATACTACCTTTATATATTAATCAAATCCTCTCTTCTTTGGGATACTGCTTATCAGTTGCCTATCATGAACAATATTGGAACTAGCTAGATATCTTTTCTTTCTCCTTCCCTCCTTTTCCTTCTCCTTCCCTCCTTTTCCTTCAGCACCTAATGTAAAATAATAGCTTTTTTTCCTTCTAATTAACACCAACAGAGCAATCAGCAAGCTGCTCTCATTCCTGTATGTTCATCATCTTATCTTCCCATTTTTGATAGTCTTACAAATAGTTATAGTTTTTAATAATTATATATTTTTTATCTTAGAGAGAGAGAGAGCGCATGTGCAAGTTGGGGAGAGGGGCAGAGGGAGAGAGAGAGAATCTCAAGAAGGCTCCACACTGTCAGCACAGAGCTCCACGCAGGGCTTGATCTATGAACCATGAAATCATGACCTGAACCAAAATCAGAAGTCAGACACTCAACCAACTGAGTCATCCAGGCGCCCCTGCATTTTTTATAGTTATATTGTTCCACATTTCAGAGCAGATAAGCAATGTATAATGACCGCCTCCATTATTTCTGTAATTTAGATATGATATTAGAGATAAGTGTAATATCAATTCTTTGAATACTGAATACTGAAGTCAAAACTCAATTTCTCAGATTAGCTTACAGCCAGGACACAAGCAAGTGACTAAATTATGCCAATCAGAACTTTGATCCAGGGGTGCCTGGGTGGATCAGTTGGTTGAGCATCCAACTTAGGTTCAGGTCATGATCTCGCAGTTCGTGAGTTTGAGCCCTGCATAGGGCTCTGTGCTGACAGCTCAGAGCCTGGAGCCTGCTTCAGATTCTGTCTCCCTCTCTTTCTGCACCTCCTCGCTTGTGCTCTGTCTCTCTCTGTCAAAAATAAATAAACATTTAAAAATAAAAAAATAATAAAAAAGAGAGTAGTCAGGGACACCTAAACCCCTCTCTCTATTTCTACCCCTAAATTCTGTTTAAAACAAGCAAGCCATGATATTTATATACCACAGCTGGCCACAGCAAAAGGCTTTCCAGCCAACCATACAAAATTGCTTTAGTGGTGCAGTTACATTTCAAAATTACAATTACAAAATTACATTAGTCATACAAAAATACATGTTCACTTTAAGGCAAAAAGTGAAACATATGATCACCTTAAATACTGAAAAACCGAATATCAATGCCAAAAGGAACCAGAGAGAATCCAAGCCCATTGGGTTTATATTTAGGGAAATTGAGTCTCAACGAGGCTAACTCCCTGACTAGAGTGACATAAACAGCGCTGAATAGAGAACAGAATCTTTGGGCTCCTGAAATCCGGTTTAAATTTGCCTCTTTTTATGTGTCAGCACCTCCCTTCCTTTTCATCTCAGCAGCCCTGCAGTAGTTAATTTTCTCCCCCAGTCATTAATATCCACAACAAAAGTAAGAATACTAGAGAGTAAAAAGACATCCAGTATTAAAAGTCATCAGGGCTTGAAGAGAAGCTTTCTACACTAAAACAAATTTTCTTTTCAATTACAAATCTATCCGCAATAATTCAAATCAAAGTGCATAAATTAAAAGATGATATTCTACCCGATTATCCACTCAAACTTCCCAAAACTTTCACGTCTATCATTTAGGGGAATATCCATTCAGTTATTTTTATCCCAGAACTCAAATCATCAGTTCAGGTAATTTAGATCAAGCCTTATTTTAAATACACCATCCACTAGAATCACATAACTGTGGCATCTTTTTTATTGTTTAAAGTTTACTTATTTATTGTAGCAAGAGAGCAAGATGAGCAGGGGAGAGGGAGAGAGAACCCGAGCAGGCTCCACACTGCCAGCGAGGAGCCTAAGGCAGGGATTGAACTCAGGAACAGTGAGATCATGACCTGAGCAGAAATCAAGAGTTGGAGGCTTAACTGACTGAGCCACCCTGGCGCCCTTAACTGTGGGATTTTTTTTAAATGTTTCATTATAAACAGAAACTGAACCTAAATATTGAAAATAGATTATGTGAATTTTCTTAGAGTACTGACCTTTTTAGAAGTAGTGAAATAGTCATTCAATTCTCTGTATTTTGGAAAGTAAAGAGAAAATAGATGCACAACAATCCACCTACACCAGAATTTCTTTTGTATTTTGTTTATGTTGATTTGGCCAAATTCTCTTTTCTCTACATTTAATTCTGCTACCAGTGTTAACTCATTAAGTATTTTGGAGTAAGGAAGGTGTCACACAGGGACAGCACTCTCCATGAAACTTCCATATTTCTGATTTAGTGAACTACCTTGTAGTAATTCTTTTCCATTTTTCTCAGACTGACATAAATTTTGTTTATTCACTCAATTTGGAAAAAAAAATCTTTCTAGAAATCTTTTGGAAATTCAAGGCTTCAACATATGCTACCCATTTTCTGTCTTGAAGATGTAAGAATATAGCGGCTCAGGAGGGAAACGTCACTGCATTGCTTATTTACATGCCAAAAGCTACTTAAATTACATCATTACTTTATCTTCGTGGCATGGCAAATAAAGCTCATTAAAACTATTAATGGCTGATTTTTCTTGGGCCATAGGAATTGCTTGATGTTATCTAACATACCAGTGCTCTATAAATAGTCTTTAAATTTATATTTCTACTGTTACTATTAAACTGTAGATTGACAGACGGAAAATTAGTTTTTCCAATACAGCATTACGACGCTATTAAAATTCCTATGACTAACACCATGTTAGAAACTCCTCATAGATTGTGAACTCTTTGCTATTCAATTTGATTGTTCAAATTCACAGATTCCTAAGCCAAACTAAAGTAAATCTTGGTTCCAATTATGCATAAAAAGACTCTTAGCATGCCAAATCAGCTAACCAGTTAACTCTGGCAGCCAGGAAAGCAGCCTGCTGTCTAGAGGTTTGCCGACTCCGTCTACAGCAAAGCCCGGCTCTGCCAGTAAGCTCGGGAGCTCCAAGACCTCACACAGCTGTTTGCTACCACCTCTCCACCTGTCTCACACCCATCCTTCTGCCCCGCCCCTTACCTTGACCCCGCCTCTGCGCTCAGCGAGACTTCCACGCCCCCCTTGCGTTCAGCCAATAGATGGTGACATTGGTGGGAGCGGGCCTTCCCTCCCAGCCAATGCAGGAGATCCTTGCTGTTCTGGTCCCGCCCCTGCCAAGAGCTCCTGCCGGAAGATGGCGGCGGCCGCGGAGTTGAAGCTGCTGGAGAAGTCCCTGGGACTGAGTAAAGGGAACAAATACAGCGCTCAGGGCGAGCGCCAGGTGAGAAACGGGGACGGCGCGGAGGGGGAGAGGTGGACAGGAGCGGGGCTTGCTGAGCCCAGGTAGGACGTGGTGGCCGGCAGAGGCGGACAGAATGAGGAGGCGGCTTTCCTTCTCCCCACGTGTCTGCGCCGCAGGACCGGCTGGCGTCTCTCGGTCTCCCCCTGCGGCCCTGGCTCCTAGAGGGTGCAGGGGAACCTCCCCAGTTCGGGTTCAGCCTGAACGTTTTCTCCTGGGAAATTGTCGTCATCCCGTTCTGGGAAAGCGAGAAAGGCCCTCAAAGAGTCCAGTCTGGAGGCCCCGCGTTTGCATTCAGTGACAGCATTAACTAGAACACTACCTTTCATTCAGTGTCATTCAGCCACTCCAGAGAGCTAACAGGATGCCAGGTAGCGCTGTGCTGGAGCTGGGGAATGCAGCAGTGGTTGAGACGGACTCACTCCTTCCTCCTCCGGAAGCTTGGTTTTTTTCTAGGTGAACAAACTTTGCTGCTGTTTTAATTACAAGTGAAAAGTGCTACATTGAAGCGCAGATGTCTGAGAGAATACATAGTTGGTTTTGCTCCAATCTAGGAGATTCAAGGAAGATTTTTCTGTTTTTCAAGTTCAGTGTGCAGCGTGCAGAAAATGAAGGGGAAAGGTACTGGGTATGAAATTGACTGGGAAGGTATAAGGACTCCGATTTCTCAGGGCGTTGAAGAACGTTTGTGTTTCATAAACATCGTTGTTTGACGTGGATGGAATGTGTTAGAAAAGAGGAATGATTGTAAGCAGACAACTTTGGATAAATACATTTTTCGTCCCTTTGAGATTTTTTCCATGTGACGCTTTTCTTTTTCTGTTCCTCAGTTTGGTCCATGGTAAAAAGCAGTCCTTGTGTAGTTTTTATACATAAGTTAACCTGAAGCCTAGAAAAGTCATGGGACTTGCCTAAGATCAGCCCATTGATTGGTGGCAAAGTAGACATTGGAGACAAAGGGCCTGCTGTTGCGTTTTCCTCTGGCCTCTTGCTGATCCCTTCCCTTCGCCCACTATTCCCTAGTTCGGTTTCTGTTTTTTAGAGAACATTGCCAAGACGTGAGTCTTGGAGGCTTATCTAGTATGAGAAACAGTCTTTGGCAATTTAGGGCAGAATGGAATATATACTAAGTGGAGGAAAACGTTGAGGAATGTGAAAGGAGAAAGTTAATTTTAACTGTGAGATTGGGTTTGTAAACTTCACAGAAAAGCTGCTATGGAAAGTGTGTAAGACCAAAATTATGAAAGATTGGGAAATTTGGAGCAAGTAGACCAATATGAAAAGTGCTGCAATGCAAAGTAAGCCCAAAATTATAGTTTGAGGGCAATTGTGAGGGCTTTGGAGTTCAGAGTATGGTTTTTTACTTTATTTTAATTGAAACTTTTTTTTTTTTTTTTTTTGTCTTAGCAGAGGGTAGCTATTGAAAGTTTCTATTTGTGTGTTTGGGGAAAGGGTTGGGATTATATGAAAAGATTCAGTCATTTTGGGGGAAGACAGCTAACAGCAGTAAGCCAGCAATGATATGAAAAGTTGGAGTTCAGGAGCGAACAGTCGAGAAAGAATTCTTGACATGTCTTTGGTGCAAAAAGGGTGGTTTTATTAAAGCACAGGGACAGGACCCTTGGGCAGAAAGCTGCACTGGGGTTGTGGGGAGTGGCTAATTATATACTTTCAATTTGGGAGGGGGTTAGGGATAGCGTAAGTCTCTAAGGGGTTTGGAATCAAGGTTTCCAGGACCTGGAGGGGCTAGCTGTTGTTAGGAAAAGGTCATTTACTACTATCCAGTAAAACCTTCTGAGACCCTTCAGATGTATATCAGTGGGCCACATGCTTGGAAGATGATTGGTAACATGTATCTTTGAGGAGGGGTAGAGATAAAGAAAGTTTCCAAAGGAATTTTTTTGTGAGACTTACAGGTTCCTGGAGATTAGGCTAATGTTAAGCTTAGGTTGCCTTTTCCCCTTAGCACAGTATTAACATCAAGGCAGTTGAGTTTCTAGAGGAAGGTCACTCTGCCTTTCTCAAGGATTGTCAATGGATTGTAAGTTGTAAGAAAGTTTAATTTTTTTCTTCTGCCTTCATTCTCCACATCAAGCAATAAGGCATTCTCTGTAACATTACCAATTATACATTAGTCACCTGTCTGTGTACCACCTCCCCATCCATAGTTTCAATGTCTGCAGTTTCAGTTCCCTATGGTTAGTCATGTCCAGAAATAGACACTATGTCAGAAGGTCAGGAGTAGCCTAGCACTATGTCACAATGCTGATGCTGTCCACCTCACTTCATCTAATTATATAGGCATTTTGTCATCTCGCATCATTGCAAGAAGGGTGAGTATAGTAGAATAGGATATTTAGAAAGAGAGAGAGACCACATTCACATAACTTTTGTTACATTATATTGTTATAATTGTTCTACTTTATTATTAGTTATTGCTGTTAATTTCTTCCTGTGCCTAATTTATAACTTCAACTTTGTCATAGGTATTTATGTATAGGAAAAAACATAGTATGCATAGATTTGGTACTATCCAAACCTATGGTTTCAGGCATCCACTGGGGGTCTTGGAACATCTTCCCCACAGATAAGGGGGGACTAGTATAATTAAAAATTGACAGGGCACCTGGGTGTCTCAGTCAGTTAAGCTTCCCACTTCAGCTCAGGTCATGATATCATGGTCCGTGGGTTCTGAGCCCCACATTAGGCTCTGTGCTGACAGCTCAGAGCCTGGAGTCTGCTTCAGATTCTGTGTCTCCCTCTCTTTCTACCCCTCCCCCCTTGCACTCTTGTCTCTGTCTCTCTCTTTCAAAAATAAATAAACATAAAAAAATTTGTTTTTGTTTTTTTTAATTGACAACAATCCAGGGGCACCTGGGTGGCTCAGTTGGTTAAGTGTCTGACTTAGGCTCAGGTCATGATCTCGTGGTTCATGGGTTCAATCCCCACATCAGGCTCTGTGCTGACAGCTCAGAGCCTGGAACCTGTTTCAGATTCTGTGTCTCCCTCTTTCTCTGCTCCTCCCCCACTTGAGCGTTCTCTCTCTCTCTCTCTCTCTCTCTCTCTTTCAAAAATAATAAAACATTAAAAAAAAATGTTTAATTGAAAATCCAGGGGCACCTGGCTGGCTCAGTCAGTAGAGGATATGACTCTTAATCTCTTAGGGTTATGAATTCAAGCCCCACGTTGGGTGTAGAGATTATTTAAAGAAATTTTTTTAAAAAAATTGAAAACAATCCAAAGATCCAGCTTTGGGAGAATGGTTCATTAAATTATGGTACATCAGCACATTGGAATATTACTTATATAGCCACTGATGGTGATTACTTAGAAAACCATGGCCTTCTAAGAATAATATGAAAATAGCCTGTGCCCCATGATTACAGCTATGCAAGATTTGTGTACTTCAGGCTGTATAAAGGAAAGAGAATGGACTTTACAAGTCAGTCTTACTTTATCCAAACCCTGACATTATCCACCTTGCCATTACAAAGCAGGTGACCCTGATTCTTTGTAAGATGATGATGAAATTACTTTCCAACTTAGAAGATGTAGTGATTAAATGAGAAGGTAACTGGGAATTTTTTGAGTTAGCATGGTGGGATTGTGGATAATATATTTTTACAAATAATCCTCTTTAGAATTAAATGTCATTTCCCCACACACAGTCATTGTTTGCAGGTTCTTTTTCTGGTTTTGTAATGTTTTGTTTTTTAATATAACATATATTCAGAAAAGTGAATAAATCTTGATGAGTTGCCACAAAGTGAACACAGGTAGGTAACAACACAGTCAAGGAATAGAACATTACCAGCAACCCCAGAGGTGCTGACAGCAAAAAGCCTGGTGCAGGACTCGAACTCACAAACTGTGAGATCATAACCTGAGCCACAGTCAGATGTTTAACTGACTGAGCCACTCAGGTGCCCCTCCATGCATTTTTTTTTTTTTAAGGATATTATCAGTGATCTTAGAGGTAGAGGCTTCATTTGAGTATGAAGGCAAAAGTGAAATTTCAAGGAGCTAAGTAGTGAATGGGAAGTAGGTAAGGAAGTGGGAAACCAGAAAGTACCTTTTGTTACTTTAATTTTTAGGAGGTAACCTTTGAATTTGTATCTGATAATGTTAATCTCTCCATATACTTCACAGGGTCCTGTTGACCTAAATGTGAGCATGAAAGTGTCCCACAAAGTGTAAATCACTTTACAAGTACAGATACTATTTAGTGACTGGAAAAAGCAGCCATCTTCCCAAGAAGATATTCTTGTTTGGTTTGTTTGGGTTGTTTAGATTGTATACTTTTTTTAATGTTTATTTACTTAGAGAGAGAGAGAGAGAGCATGTGTGTGTGTGAGCTCAAGACAGGCAGAGAGAGAATCCCAAGCAGGCTCTGCACTGTCAGCAAGGAGCCTGACACAGGGCTGGATCTCAGGAATCCTGAGATGACCTGACCTGAAATCAAGGGTTGGTCGCTTAACTGACTGAGGCACCCAGTTGCCCTTGTATACTTGTTTTTGGGTAATTGGTCAGTCTCCCCATCAGGTGATACTTTTTCTTTCTTTCTTTCTTTTTTAAGTTTATTTATTTTTGAGAGAGAAGGAGAGGAACAAGAGGAGAGAGAATCCCAAGCAGGTTCAAGAGTTAGATGTTCAACTGACTGAGCCACCCAAGCACCCCACCTCCCCATTTTCTTTTAAATTTCTCATAGGTCTTTGCTTGGTTGTACATCAAAAACATTTAAATTAATTAGTAATTTCTTATAAGCTGACCTTTTGTATTACTGTTCTAATAAGGGAAACAAAAACAGTATTATTTTTCAGATGATTACCTGAAGCCCAGACTATTATCATTGGCCCCAATTATATTTTAGAACGTTTTTAAAAATATAAGATATTGGCCAACAGTGACCTTACTCCAAATAATTCCAGAATTGATGGATATGCAATTCATAGCAACCAAGTCACCATCACAGTCCATACCTAGTTAATGAGATCGCTAATTATATTAAGATCACATATCACTAAAAGCAGCCTAGATCTCATTTGGTGGTTGTAACTACATCAGCATTAAGTGAGTGTTACTATAATTGTATCTTTTTGTTATTACAAAAGTCAGGTTTATTTAAGTATGTTCATCTTGCTAAAATAGGGTATTGGTAAACTTGATTGAAATTAATGCAGTATTATTAGGCTTTCCATTTTTTCCTCTTGTATAAGCACAGTTATAAATTATGTAGAAACATACTGATTTTTGCAATGTTACTACGAGTTTTACTCCAAACATCTGTTACCAAATTGTAAATAATAGAACAACTATTTTGCTGATTTTCATTTGTATATAATTTAGTACCTTAGAGTAGAATCCTAGATTGTCTTGAAAAACCAGTGAGGGATTTGATACGTAGAACTTAAAAACATGATGGTACTTGTTTTTTAAATTTATCTGAAGAATTTTTTTCTTTTTAAGATTCCCGTTCTTCAAACAAACAACGGTCCAAGTCTAACAGGACTGACTACTATAGCAGCCCATCTTGTCAAGCAGGCCAACAAAGAATATTTGCTTGGGAGCACCGCAGAAGAAAAAGCAGTAGTTCAGCAGTGGTTGGAGTACAGGGTAACTCGAGTGGATGGGCACTGCAGTAAAGACGATGTCCGCACTCTGTTGAAGGTATTGTGATTCGCTGTAAAGGCTAAAATAAATGCGTGAACTGTTAATAGCAGGAAGCTCTCTCTCCCCTGAGATTCCGTAGCTGAAGCTATGGGCCTTCTTGTTTCCTTTTGCCTCAGGGTAGTTTGTACCTTTTACTACCTGTGCTGGTAAGAGTCCACCAGCCCTCCGCCTTCAGATCTCAGCTCAGATACCCCTTCCTCAGAAATGTTCTCAGCCACCTCTCTCTCTCTAACAGATGTAGGTCCTTATTCTATGTCCTTTTTCTCATAACGTTCATCATAGTCAACAATTACTTGCATGATTTTTATTTAATGTAATGTCTTAATACTTATTTTCTCCATTCAGCAGTAAAGTACTTTGTCAAGGGCAAGAAGGGAATCAGAATCTTTGGGAGTTACTAAAAAACACTGTTAGATTGATCTGAGAAAGCCCACATTTTTTCCCTTGAGACGTATTGCTTTAAGATTTGTATTTTCTTTCCAAAGAAGCTAGATCAGAATAAAAGAATCTATTGATATAAGGTATAAACTGAAGATGGCTCCAGAATCACCAATAATAAAAAACATTGTGGGGCACCTGGGTGGCTCAGTCAATTAAGCATCCAACTTCAGCTTAGGCCATGATCTCCTGGTTTGTGGGTTTGAGCCCCACATGAGATTTGCTACTGACAGCCCAGAGCCTGGAACCTGCTTCAGATTCTGTGTCTCCCTTTCTCTCTACCCCCCCCCCAAAAATAAACATTAAAAAAATTGTTTTAATTCCAAATGATATTTTTTATTAATTACATAAAAATAAAGCAGATTAAAAAATTTTTTATAGAAGTTTAGAATTTGAAGGAACCTTAGAAATCATCCAGACAACCACATACCACTGCAGGAATCCCTTCTGTTTTCTAATTTTATTCCCATTATATAAATTGGTAGTGTAAGTTGTGTAAGAAGGTCTCATAGTACGAAGAGCTTTTCATTTATCACTCGGGGAAATGGTTTAAACTATATTCTTGATAGATATCATCAAGAGAACTGGTAGATTTCAGGCCTTGTTTCTTTATAGGTGCTATCCTGATCAACTATTCATGCTTAATATCCACACTGACCCTTCCTGCTGGCCTCTGCCGTGCTCAGCAGCATTTCCAAAGGGAAGCAAGCATGTCTGTTCTCTCAGTGAATGTGAGATTTCAGGCAAATGTAACTATCTCTTGTAATTTCCCAGAAGAAAGGATAGTAATAGTACTTAATTCTGAAAGATATGAACAGGATTTCACTGAATTGGGTTTATAAGTCCAAAGTTGTATTCAGAGATTTGGTATTAGGCACATGGAAGTAATTCCACCAAAATGGTGTATCTGGGATATATAAATAGTATTTGAAATTCCAATCCAGAGAATCTGACCAGAGATACTACCATTTTTGAAATGTACAAGGGGATAGGTGACTTGGTTGTCCTTGCCCTGCCACAGTTTCCTAATCTGTACCTACAATGATGTGTCAGATGCAGCTCTAAGGGCTTGTGATCCAGTGACCCATTAAGGGTAGGCTGTAAGAACACAGCCCCTGTCCTTACAGAACGCAGACTGGTAGGGAGACTAATGTGTGTATAATGGACTGCAGTGTGATTTTTGGCCATATGAGCATAGATGAGAAAGTGTTGTCTTCTGTTTTGCTTTGCTTTTTGCTATTTCGTGACAGTGTTTTAATCTTAAAGACAGTAAATACTTATTAAAGAAATTTAGGAAATACAAATAAGGGAAAAAAATTTTAAGCATTTATAGTCCCACCAAGAGAGAACTGCTACTAACACTTTAGTTGTCAGGTATTATTGAACTCCTTTTGTGCTTTTTCCATGCTTTTCCTTTCTGTATATACATGTGTGCATTTTATTTTAAAAGTGGGTAGCTATTGGGCACTGTAACTTGTTTTTTTGTTGTTCATTGACAGTGAGTTCTGAATATCTTTCATGTCCCTAAATGTTCATTTATAGTACCTTTTTGATAACCCGTTAGTATTGCATCATATAGTTGTACCTGAATTTAAATGATTTTTAAAAATTTGCTTGTATGTATTCTTTGCCCAGTTTAATAATGGGCTATTTATCTTTGTATTACTTATTTTTAAAATTTTTGCTAATAGAATATTATGAAAGGGTTTACTTCTTACTCTCTATAGAGTTCCATTTCAGGCTAAAACCATGATTGTAAGTTTAAATGGCTCACAAATAAGGTAATACAGAATTTCAAAATGGCAGGCATTGCAAAACATTAACATTTGTTGAATCTAGAAAGAGGATATATAGCTGTTTATTATACCACTTTTTCAATATTATTAGGAAGTTTAAAACTAATTAGGAAAACAAAACTCAGAACTCTGTAGGGGGAAAATATCTGATAAAGTTTGGCAATGGCATGGGAAAGCTTTAAAACAAAGGAAATGAACATCAAACATTAGTTCTGTGACTATCTGAATATATGAAATTCTGTAATGTGGTAGGGACAATTTGATTTATATCACTAATCAAAAATACTATTTAAATGTAGTTTTTTAGTCTAAAGGTGACAACCTTGAGAGTCTTTATAGCTAAAACATCCATATGAATTCTATTTTAAGGATATATACCCAAAATAATTCACAATGGGTCTTAAAGAGATATTTGTACACTCATGTCCATAGCAATATTATTGACAATAGCTGAGAGATGGAAACAATCCAAGGGTCCTTTGATGGATGAATCGATGAACAAAATTTGGTATATGTAAACAATGGAATATTATCAAGCCCCAAAAGGAAGAAAATTCTGACTCATGTAAGAGGTTATTATACTAAGTATAAGCTAGTCATAAAAAGACAAACTCTCTATGAGTTCACTTGTATGCTGTATTGAAAGTAATCAGTGCATAGAAACAGAAAGAATGGTGGTTGCCAGGGCCTGGGGTGGGGGAGATGGGGAGTTGTTTAATAGGACAGAGTTTTATTTTATTTATTTATTTTTTTAATGAAATTTATTGTCAAATTGGTTTCCATACCACACCCAGTGCTCATCCCAACAGGTGCCCTTCACAATGCCCAAAACCCACTTTCCCCTCCTTCCTACCCCCCATCAACCCTCAGTTTATTCTCAGTTTTTAAGAGTCTCTTATGGTTTGGCTTCCTCCCTCTCTCTTTTTTTTTTTTTTTTTCCTTCCCTTCCCCCATGGTCTTCTGTTAAGTTTCTCAGGATCCACATAAGAGTGAAAACATAATAGTATCTGTCTTTCTCTGTGTGACTTATTTCATTTATCATAACGCTCTCCAGTTCCATCCACATTGCTACAAAAGGCCATATTTCATTCTTTCTCATTGCCAAGTAGTATTCCATTGTGTATAGAAACTTCAGTTTCTTTATCCATTCATCAGTTGATGGACATTTAAGCTCTTTCCATAATTTGGCTGTTGTTGAAAGTGCTGCTGTATAAACATTGGGGTACAAGTGTCCCTGTGCATCAGGACTCCTGTATCCCTTGGGTAAATTCCTAGCAGTACTATTGCTGGGTCATAGGGTAGATCTATTTGTAATTTTTTGAGAAACCTCCACACTGTTTTCCAGAGCGGCTGCACCAGTTTGCATTCCCACCAACAGTGCAAGAGGGTTCCCGTTTCTCCACATCCTTGCCAGCATCTATAGTCTCCTGATTTGTTCATTTTGGCCACTCTGACTGGCGTGAGGTGATATCTGAGTGTGGTTTTGATTTGTATTTCCCTGATGAGAAGTGACGTTGAGCATCTTTTCATGTGCCTGTTGGCCATCTGGATGTCTCCTTTAGAAAAGTGTCTATTCATGTTTTCTGCCCATTTCTTCACAGGATTATTTGTTTTTCGGGTGTGGAGTTTGGTGAGTTCTTTATAGATTTTGGATACTAGCCCTTTGTCCGATATGTCATTTGCAAATATCTTTCCCCATTCCGCCAGTTGCCTTTAGTTGATTGTTTCCTTTGCAGTGCAGAAGCTTTTTATCTTTATGAGGTCCCAATAGTTCATTTTTGCTTTTAATTCTCTTGCCTTTGGAGATGTGTAAGTAAGATATTGCTGCAGCTGAGGTCAGAAAGGTTTTTCTTCTGCTTTCTCTTCTAGGGTTCTGATGGTTTCCTGTCACATTTAGGTCCTTTATCCATTTTGAGTTTATTTTTGTGAATGATGTAAGAAAGTGGTCTAATTTCATTCTTCTGCATGTTGCTGTCCAGTTCTCCCAGCACCATTTGTTAAAGAGGCTGTCTTTTTCCATTGGATGTTCTTTCCTGCTTTGTCCAAGATTAGTTGGCCATAGTTTTGTGGGTCCAATTCTGGAGTCTCTATTCTATTCCATTGGTCTATGTGTCTGTTTTTGTATCAATACCATGTTGTCTTGATGATTACAGCTTTGTAGTAGAGGCTAAAGTCTGGGATTGTGATGCCTCCCGCTTTGATCTTCTTCAATAATACTTTGGCTATTTGGGGTCTTTTGTGGTTCCATAGAAATTTTAGGATTGCTTGTTCTAGCTTCAAGAAGAATGCTGGTGCAATTTTGATTGGGATTGCATTGAATGTGTAGATAGCTTTGGGTAGTATTGACATTTTGACAATATTTATTCTTCCACTCCATGAGCAGGGAATGTCTTTCCATTTCTTGATATCTTCTTCAATTACCTTCATAAGCTTTCTATAGTTTTCAGCATACAGATCTTTTACATCTTTGGTTAGATTTATTCCGAGGTATTTTATGCTTCTTGGTGCAATTGTGAATGGGATCAGTTTCTTTATTTGTCTTTCTGTTGCTTCATTATTAGTGTATAAGAATGCAACTGATTTCTGTACGTTGATTTTGTATCCTGCAACTTTGCTGAGTTCATGTATCAGTTCTAGCAGACTTTTGGTGGAGTCTATCGGATTTTCCATGTATAATATCATGTCATCTGCAAAAAGCGAAGCTTGACTTCATCTTTGCCAATTTTATCTATTTGGGTCATCTCCCTTTTATCTATTTGGGTTATCTCCCTTTTCTTTTTGAGAAGCCTGGCTAGAGGTTTATCAATTTTGTTTATTTTTTCAAAAAACCAACTCTTGGTTTCATTGATCTGCTCTACAGTTTTTTTAGATTCTATATTGTTTTATTTCTGCTCTGATCTTTATTTCTCTTCTTCTGCTGGGTCTGGGGTGTCTTTGCTGTTCTGCTTCTATTTCCTTTAGGTGTGCTGTTAGATTTTCTTTTGGGGATTTTTCTTGTTTCTTGAGTTAGGCCTGGATTGCAATGTATTTTCCTCTCAGGACTGCCTTTGCTGCATCCCAAAGCGTTTGGATTGTTGTATTTTCATTTTCATTTGTTTCCATATATTTTTTAATTTCTTCTCTAATTGCCTGGTTGACCCATTCATTCTTTAGTAGGGTGTTCTTTAACCTCCATGCTTTTGGAGGTTTTCCAGACTTTTTCCTGTGGTTGATTTCAAGTTTCATAGCATTGTGGTCTGAAAGTGTGCATGCTATGATCTCAATTCTTTTACACTTCCTGAGGACTGTTTTGTGACCCAGTATGTTGTGATATATCTTGGAGAATGTTCCATGTGCACTCGAGAAGAAAGTATATTCTGTTGCCTTGGGATGCAGAGTTCTAAATATATCTGTCAATATAGGACGGAGTTTTAGTTCTGCAAGATGAAAAAATTCCAAAGATTGGTTACACAACAGTATGAATATTCCTCATATTTACACTTAAAAGTGGGTAAGATGATAACATGATTCTACTGCAATTAAAACTTTTTAAATATGCATATATAAAAAATACAGCAAGCCAGTAAATTATATAGTACTCTTAAGAGAAATTATTGAAGAGTTTTTTTTATATTTTGATGGAAAAAGTAAATCTAACATCATAATTTACAAAATGATCTCCCCAACCCTGGGGGGAAAAATGTGTGCCTTTGAAATGGACATAGATGGTATTTTGAATAACATTTTTAATGTTTTTTTTATTTCTTTAAAATAAGACTAATAACGTTTACCCTATTTTTTCAAAATGAGGTGATTGGTTTATGATCAGTTCTTTTGAATGAATCTGAGTCTATTAATGTCAGAAATTAAAAAATTAAAAGTCAGTGTTTTGTTTTCTAATAGTCTTCTAAATGTTCCAAATCTAATGATATGGTAGTTGACTTGATTATTATTGCTTTTTAGATTAATATCTTATTTGTTTTTTCTAGGATCTTAATTCGTATCTTGAAGATAAAGTCTACCTTACAGGATATAACTTTACCTTAGCAGATATCCTGTTGTACTATGGACTCCATCGCTTTATGGTGAGTATTTGAATAGTTGTTAGCTTTTTTCTCTGTAATGTTCAGAATGATTTTTTTATTTGTCTTGAATTTAAATCAAATTTGCATTTCACCTTTTCAAATAAAAATGAATTTTTTTATACAAAGTACCTTATGCACATATTCCTTCCATATAATCCATCAAATGCAGTAGCTTCCTGTTCCTTGACCTGTTTGCTTCCTGTTCTTGTCTCTGCTCCTGTTTGCAGCTACTTCTCTTGCCATTCCATAGACTTGACTGTCATCATGGCCTGGATTAGCCCCCCATCATCACCCTCCCAACTCTCTAATTCCTTTTTTTTTTTTTTTTTTTTTTAATGTTTATTTATTTTTGAGAGAGAGAGAGCACAAGCCGGGGAGGGGCAGAGAGAGAGGGAAACACAGAATCTGAAGTAGGCTTCAGACTCTGAGCTGTCAGCACAGAGCCCGATGCAGTGCTCGAACCCTTGAACTGTGGGATCATGACGTAAGCCAAAGTTGGATGCTTAACCAGCTGAGCCACCCAGGTGCCCCTCCTTCTAATTCTTAATTCCAGTACCACGTCTTCTGTACAACCTCTACTTCTTAGCTCTTAATCTCTTACTCATCCCGTCATTATCTGAAGCAACTGGATCCCTTCCCTTTTTCCAAACCTACGTACTTTTTCTCCATCCAACCTGGATCTCCTTTTGTGTAACTTCAAATACTCTTACTAGTGTCTTCAGCTTCTTTGCTCCACTGTACATTCACCACCCTTTCCCTGTAAATCCCCACCTCTTGGTCAGTTCTAATAAATGCTTCCATCCTGTGTCCTTGTCCAGGCTGAGGTCTGTGGGAGAAATCACAAAGCTGCAGATTGGTGCCACTGTGAATTTATACTGTTCAGTTTCAGCCGGGCTCTCATCTGCATCAGCTCTTCATTCCTGCTAGGCATACTTCCAGACCCTTAGCGCTTTCCTTAACCCCTCCTTTTCCCCCCTCCTTTGTCTTCATTATCTCGGAGCCTTCCTCCCTCTTTCAGCCTTAAGGTGGAGGCTATTGATTTGAATGCCCTCATCTTCCCCCATCTTCCAGCCCCCTTGCCCTGCCCCCATGCATGCATCCCTCTTGTCTCCCTTTTCTGCTCTCTTACTTGAACTCCCCCTCCTGCCCTATTTCTGGATCTTGTCAAATGTTACATCCTTTCTTCCTCATATCTGCCATTTTTCCCTTTATCTGGTCAATCTCTTTAAATTGTTTCCCATCCTAAATTTATTTACAATTATATGGAACTCACTGTGTTCTCTATTCTTCATAAGTGTTAACTCATTTAATCCTTATAACAGCCCTATCAGGTAGGTACTATTATCATTATCCCCATTTCACAGATGAAGTAAGAGAGGCATAGAGAGGTCACATGTCTTCTTTGAGATCACACTGTTAGTGGCAAAACCATGTCTGGAAACCAGGCAGTTTGGCTCCAGAATTTGGGCTTCCTTACGTCTATCTCCCCCTGAAACTTCCTCCCAACACCGATCTTCTTCCTTGTGGAAAAAAATAACCCATTTTCTGTATTCCGTGCCTCGTGCATCCAATTAATCAGGTTCTTTTGTTTCCACCTCCGGGATGCCTCTCACATACATCTTGCTGCGATCCTGGGTGATATTGCCCTAGTTCCAGAATTGATTATCTCCTGTCAGTGCTGTTGAAATGGCCTCCTGCCACCCGTCTCCTCTCATACAGTCCATCTTCATTGCCACCCGAGCGATTTTTCTCATGAATGTGTCTTTCTTTCTCAAAATAATGAAGTAGCTCCTCACTGCCCGGACGGGAGCCCCTTCTTCATGTTGACCCTCCGGCCTCATTGCCATCATTCTCCCCACATGCCTCTCTCTCTCGGCCGTAACATACTCCCTGGTCTCTTGCCCTGCGCCCCCTCTGCTCAGGGCCCTCACTCTGCTCGTCTCATTTGCTGCCTGGGCCCAGCCCTTATCTTCCTCCCAGATTCGCTCACATTTCACCAAGGGTCACTCGGCTACAGCACTGATTTCCTGGTGAGGCCCCCTCAGGCTCCTGAAGCCTACTGAAGTGCTCTTTCCTCGGTTTCTCTTTGTGCCTCCCGGCCTCCCTCAGCTCTGGCTTGTTTCACTTTATACTGTAATTCTTCTTGGAAAATTTCTCTTTCAAATCGTAAACTGCTTGAGTCAGAGACTACGGCAATTCGTAACTATAACACCGCTGTCAGACATAATGCCTCCCAAGTGTGTACCGTCTACACTCCCCTCCACGAACACTGACGAATGTAATTAACATATTTCTCTGTATTTTTCAGTTTTATGTATATTTTCTCCTTGTACCTCAGATAAAGGAGACGGAACTAGTGGTACTACCCTCTTATTATACAGAAGGAAACTAGTGCTTTGTGCAAAGACCGCCTGGGTTTTGGAAGGGCCAAGACAAAGTCTGTCTTCTGCTGCAAGTGTCACAATGTGTGGGGATGCCCTTCGTATGCTGTCAAATACTATAATGTACGATAGTTTTTCTTCACGCCCTGCTCAAGCTCTAATTCCTCAGTTGATTTACTTGGCTTATTAAGCATTGTTCCTCTAAGATCCCTGAGGGATTGTGCTCAGTTCTGTAACATCGTCACGGTAACCACCTAGTACGGTCCTTCACTCAGCCTAATAGTCTGTGTTCTCACGACGATACTTAAACTGAGTTTATTGTATGTGCCCATTTTACTATCCTTGAGAGACATAAAAGAAGTATAAAGCTTGTTTTCAAGCAACTGTAGATCTCTTCAAAGAAATAAGACCATTTTATAGGAAGTGAATTATTGAATAAAGCAAAGGGCTAATTTCTGGTCAGAATATTATGTGAACAATTAAAGAGGCAGATGGAGTAAAGCAAAATGTAGAATCATCAAATTGTCAGAAAAATATCTGCAGGATTTGGGTGGCTTTGGCTATCTAAGGGAATTTTCATTGCTTCAGAAAGCAAATGATAAGTTTGAATATAAATAATTGCATTTAAGTAGGATGATCATAGGATTTCTCATCCAGAACAACACTTTGACAGCGAAAGGAGAGTTATTAATAATTATTAGTCATTACTGATACAACAAGAATAAAGTGGGACAGATGTTTCCTTACGTTTAGAAGAGGTAAGACTCCATTTCAGGCAAAATAAGGGGACTGAAGAAGGTCATGTCATATCATGTACACCTCGCAGCTCTTAGCAAACACATCATACAACTAGATGCTTATTGAGATCAGCAGTACTTAGCAATCTCTTCCTCTTTGTGTTTCCTGTTTTAGGTTGTAAATCTTGAGAGTGCGATCTTTAGTTTTAAGCTTCAGTATGATTAAATCTAAAGTTATCTTAGTTGAATGCGAAGCCAGTGGAAGTAGAGCTGAAATTCTTTGATCACCCCAGCCTCCTTTTAGTCCGTTCCAGATTCAAACTGTTTCAGTAGCTTTTGAATGTAGAAGGGTGGCATGGCACGGTTTACCTCATTTCCAACTGCAAAAGCCCACAAGCTAAAGATTGTTCTTATGGTATCTGTGTATCTTTATCCTGGTGGGAAACCTCCATCGTTCAACTAGGAGGCATCTGTGGCTTGACTCGAGGGAGAGTTCGTAGCCAAGAGCGGGGCTACTTTCCAGAGAGGCACAAGAACAACATCCGTCTAACCACCACAACACTCTTGTTGACATTTTTAAAACATTTGAGTGTGACACTATTTGATTTTAAAGCTTAACACTAGGAGAAATGTAATCTAATCCTACGTGTGGCGCTATCTGCAGGTAGGGAAGGCCTGTCGGGCCTTCCCTAGGCCTGCCTCCTTGTAGTGTCGAGCTCTCACTGACAAAGAGCCATTTCTCCCATCTAATTTAAAAAAAAAAAAAAAAAAGACAGTAATGAAGTGTAACTCTTACAACCTGAGTATGTATTTACATTTTTCTCTCTTCTGGCTTATGCAGGTCACGTGGTAGGGAAAGGAAATACTCTGAGAAGGAGGGAGCTTGTATGGAATTTCTTTGCCAGCAGAGTGACCAAGGTCATAATTCTATAATGCAAAATATTCATAGCATGAGCTGCAAAGTTACTTAGGTGCTCCCAAGGGTGTTTGGTTTTCGAGCAGTTTAGAAGTATTTTGTCCAATGCAGCATGTTAAAATTAGGGTTACGTTAAGAATATTTAATGATCCATGCCTATTTATATTTTCCTGTTTCGGAATGTATACCTTCTTTACATGTAGTGACCTAGGATACTATGATGAAGGATATTATACTTCTCTTTTTCAAAACAAAAGTGAGTAGAATAATATGTACATCATGTAGCAAGGCATGCATTTGGCTTCATGAAATGAGTACCTAACCAAAGCGTGTCTCCGACCCCGGTCCAAGTTCAGTCAGAGTACGTCAGAGAACAACTTCTCAAGGAACCCCTCACAGACTAAAACCTCTACTGTGATGGACTTGCACTGTGGTGTTAAATGACATCCCTGTTGAGTTAGGTGTAAATCTATCCATATGAGAAAAGGTGATTACTGGGCATTAAGTTCAGACACAATCGATGTGCAGTTCAGTTTGGCTACCTGCTCGTATTCATCAGACAGTTTTTGTGCTTCATTTGCTTTGGTGGTATATATTTATCTTTGCCCTCATGCATTCCTTTGTTTTCACATTATTAAATACTTTGTATGTAATCAACGCAGTGCCCTAAACAGCAGTCAGGGAACCTTCAAGTTCTCAAATAATCCCACAGTATTTTGTTTCAGTGTAAGCCCAACTTTAGTTGTGGCTAAGTTACTCTAATTATAAGATCTGGTCTATCGTAATTCCCTTTGAGGAATATTATGTTGTTCTCCCTTTGTTAAACTGCCAGTTAGTGTGGCTGTTTATTGTCATACCAGTGACTCATTGCTTTCCTAAAGTGATTTCACTAGTAGATAGCAGTCCCTGTGAGCAGACTGTTGCTCAAGATTATGAAAATCCTTTGTAGGGTTATCTGTTGCCTGACTATCAGATTGTTATCAATTAAATTACATTTGTTCTGAAGTCTGCAACACGAGTGGAGGTATGTCGTTCTTTTAGGAAAGAAAGGAAAAGTAAAAGAAATTGCTGTGGTGCTGTCCAGGAACACTAACCATAAAGATTGTCCCAGGGGTTGCATGGTGCCAGTCGGAAAGATAGCAAACCAGCCTTACAGCCTGATCTGGAATGGGTCACTTAAAGTGTTTCTCATGTGTCTTCATGGGAAATTAGTGTCTAAGAATATTATCTGTTTGGCTTTGAAGTTCAGGCTAGGTATAGAGAGCCAGTATAAATAAAAAGGAATGATTAGGTAGAAAGAGTCAAGCATCGTCACTGTAGACACAGTGGCATGTGGGCCAGTGAGAAGCAGGAAATGGTGACTGGAAAGTTGCATTGTGTTTCCTGTTGCAAGAAAGGAAAAGAAGCCGACTAGAAAGGGATGCTGTAAAACCAGTGTTGTAAGTGAAGTGGCCCAGGGGGTCCCATCTAAGAAGTTCTAAAAACCTGTAAGGTTACTTGGGGGGGTGGGGTGGGATCTGTTTTGTGTTTGTTTATCGTGAGTTCAGAAATAGAACGTCTACCAAAAATGTAGAAGAGAGCTAACAAATCGATCAGTCATAATTTTCACAGACTCAGGGGACAAACTCTACAGTTTAAAAGGAGGGTAAGTGGTAGCCTGAGCCTTTTGGAAAAGCTCTTGTGTATTTCTGTCACTTGAGGTTTTTTGTTTTTTGAGAGAACGAGAGAACGTGCACTTGCGGGCAAGGGGCAGAGGGAGAGAATCTTAAGCAGGCTCCATGCCCAACGTGGAGCTGGATGCGGGGCTCGATCCCACAACCCTGGGATCATGATCTGAGCCGGAATCAAGAGTCAGACGCATAACCGATTGAGCCACCGAGGTACCCCACTGGCACAATTTTCTGAGGGAAAATGAACAGATTCACATTCTCTGAAATAGATCCATCTTGTTGGAATAGATTGGAAATGTTAGAAGAAGGTTTAGAAGCTCTTGGAATAGAAATTATTTCATACCATCTGCTGATAATCTCTATACTGGAGACTCTAAATATGAAAGTTTTAAGTTGGAGAATATTGGTTTTGCTGTGTGTTATATTTTATTGTTATTACTTTAAATAATAGTCTGAGTAGCAGCATTAGCCAGTCCTCCGTGATAGCAAATGCTGTTCTGAAATGTAAATAGTAAACAGACATTGCCCTTTTGACTTACGTTTGGAATCTGATTGAATAACTTGAACATAGATCATAGATCAAACAAGCACTTTATTGTTTGGAAATGCTTTCTTCTCAGTGTGTTTTAATTCATCCTGAAAAATAGCATCTCACACAGTGGCTGAGTGGAGACTTTTAAATGGAAGTTTTGAAAAGAGTAAATTGTAAGGAAGCGGTCAGATTTGAATCATATATTGCAGCAGCTAACACAAAATCGAGTTGGAGTGGAACTTGGTCTGTTTGCTTTAACTATTGGTAAAGAGGTTTGCTGAAGTTGATTTGGAGTTTACATACGTATGTATGTGTGAATGAATGAATGAATGAATGAAGAAAATTCACCCCCCGTCTCCTGTTAGACTTGCAATTATGTTTAGTAGTGGTTGAGCTTTTTCAAAACCTTATATTTGGGGGGCACTTGGGTGGCTCAGTCGGTTGAGTGTTGGGACTCTTGACTTTGGCTCAGGTCATCATGATCTCGAGCCCCATTTCAGGCTCTGCACTGACACCACAGTGCCTGCTTGGGATTCTCTCTCTTCCTCTCTCTCTGCCCCTCCCTTGCTCACGTGCTCTCTTTCTCAAAATAAATAAGTAGACATTTAAAAACTATATAAAAATAAAGTCTATGTAAAAATTTTTCTTTTAAATCTTACATTTTCTTTTGAAGTCACTGGTGAAGTTCACATATGGAAAGCATTTAGAAAAAGAACAAAACATTAGCTCTTTTACAAAATGTTTTTTACCTTTTGAAACATAAACTGATAATTCAGTTTATTCAGCAATGTTTATTTTCCTCCTGTTTATAGACCAGACAGTTAGGAATAAGATAATTCTTCACATGTGAAGCCATGAATTCTCTTGTAATAAAAAGTACCTTATATATATAGATGTGTATATATATATATATATGCACACACATATGTATACATGTATATGTTTATATATACATGCTATAGACTAATGATATTGTAAGTGAAACAGTTATAGTAACAGATTTCTGATAACTAGAGTCAACCTTACACTGCCTTAAACAAGATGAATATGTTTTCATCATTTGTGTAGCAACTTATATGTACGGACTTAAACCTGAAACTTAAATTTTTTATGTAGCAGAGGCAGAAGATTCTCACTGCTGATAATCTAAGTAAACTGAGCCAACAGAGATGGACTTTTGAGACTACCCAAGACAATGTTAAAAGATCAGATATTGATACAGTAGTAGCCTCATGTCAACGGTAAAAAAGGAAGGCAGGATGATTTGTATCGGTTTTGCTTTTTTAATTGCCTTCTAATAAATATAAAGTGGAAATAATGAGTTCAGTTAAACATCTGAGAGAATATTATGTGACTGCCTTTTAATTTTATCAACATTATTTTATATTCTGCAATAGAGTTTGCATACTAGAGTGATTTGTCCTCAGTTTTGTTGACCCAGGCAGAATATTTGCCTGTAGACACAAGTATATGCTAACTTCTGAACAGCTCCAGGACAGCTCTCTCACTAAAAGTGCCTTCCAGTAAGCAGACCTCTAATGGATTTGAACCACAGGAGGCTTTTTCCCTTGTGTAAAATGTTCTAGTCAGTTTTACAGACACTTGTAATATCTGAATAAATGTGGATTCAACAACAGCAAAAGGAGCCACACTATCGTAAACATGGGCCATGGCTGTTAGTTACTGGCCCCCTGGGTCTCTCTTTACCTGACAACTCTCCTTGATTCTAGTTTAAGATTTGGCTTAGAGAAAAGTCGTTGAGTCACCTACTTTGGAATTTGAGCCCAGTGAAATGATAGGACCGACTGTTTTTATTACGTCTTTTTCTAAGGAGATCTCTGGGCATTCTTGTAGCTTGACAGGAAATTGTGTGACCTGCTGCACTCAATGGAGATAGAGTTCAGCTTTGTGACAAACTTAATTGAGAAGGTCTGTTCATCTGAGGCACATGCCACTGGAAATAGCCCTTCCTTGTATTAAGCAATAATCACTTGAAATTAAGTGGGTCATTGCCTTCCTGAGTACAGTTCTTCCTCAGAGTTAATGAAAAGGAAGTGGTAGTCTCTCTCCATCTCTCTCTCTCCCTCTCTCTCTCTCCCTCTCTCTGTGTGTGTGTGTGTGTATATATATACATATATATATATGTATATATAGCATCTATATGTGTGTATATATGTATATATATATATACACACACCAGCCATCTATTAATGTGCGTGTATATACACACATGTATTAGAGTTTACATAGTATTCTCTTGTTAAGCATGTTAGATCCTAATAAACCTTTCTTTTAGATTTGCTAAAAAAAAATATATATTGTGGAAAGAACCAAGGTCTTACCTTTTGGGAGCTATTCTCTAACTTTCTCCTATCTTCCTTTCCAGTAAAGTTAAAAACAAACTCTTTCGGCCTCCAGATGCTGGGTTAATGTAAACTTTTCATTTGTTGAAAATTTGAGACTTCCTTAGAAAGCATATCTGGTGTTGAACTGAACATAAAAGCATTAAATAAATGGCTCTTCTAAGTGGCTGAAATTATTTAATCCTATCCAAATATATTGGCTTTTGAGAACTGGGGTTGTTTTTTTCCCCCCCAGTTTTTATCTTTTAGTCAAATGATATTGATAATTGTTCTTATGTAATGTCTGTGTTGTGTGTGTTTTTAATCTCTATTTAGGTTGACCTGACAGTTCAAGAAAAGGAAAAATATCTTAATGTGTCTCGCTGGTTTTGTCACATTCAGCATTACCCAGGGATCAGGCAACATCTGTCCACTGTTGTCTTCATCAAGAACAGACTATATACTAATTCCCACTAGAAGCTATCCATGACATACAGAAGCGTGGTCACAAATATTTTAAATGGAAAGTATATTCCGGACCAGAGGACTAACGTAAATTGATACGCAGTCATTCTTTGTTTGCTGAGGTTGATAGAATAAACTTATATCCGAATGTTTTCTGTCTTCTTTAGTTGAAATTTTGCAGCTTTTATATGTAAAAATTCAACTGTCAAAACTTTGAGTTGAGATCAAGTTATAAATTACTTTGTTTTTATAGATGAAACTTATTTTAGTATATAAACTTGCAAATCAGTGGCTTAATCTTAAGAGAAAAAGTAGTCCTTTCAGTGGCTGACATATTTGACTATTTATTGACCTCTCCCTCATATTTTAAAATTCATTTTCCGCTTATGGATATTTACAGTAATTTGTTTACTAAAAACTATAATAAATTGTGCCAAGGATACAGAAAGGGAAGACAGATGGATTTGTTTTCAAATATTTATGTGAGCCAGTAAATGCGGTTGAAAAAATCTTTTTTGTTTGTTTCTTTCTTTCCTGTAGCCAGTATTCATTGAGGTGAAACTAACTACTGAACTGCCCTGGAGGGAGCTGGAATAAGATACATTCATTGGAGTTAATGGTTCTTTTGTTGTGGTTGGGCTTATTGGAATAGGCAGTGGCTAAAGACAAGAAGGGAAATTCTTGCTATCCCACCAATTTTAGGCCTGACAACTACTAGGTTTTTCTGAACTAAGAGCCAACTCAGGCTGCTGTTGAAGCGCTGTAAAGAACAAAGAGGCACATTATTAACAGATCTATACATTTTATAACTTACTTGCTGGGTAAATAATCAATTACTGAGATCTAAAGAACTTATATTTCTAAATAATAAGAAAAATAGAGCCTTTGAGCACTTACTGTTTAATACTGTTATTTTGGTGCTGATGCTGAATCTAAGCGGTATACAGTTCAAAGGTCAAGTGAAAAAAGAGATTTGGGAAATATATAGCCCTTTGGTTGAGTTCTTTTATCACTTACTAGCTTTATGACCCAAAGCAAATCAGTTAACCATATTTCCTTATCTATAAAAATAAAGATCACTCTCACTTACAAGGATTAAATGAGGTAATATATGTGGAAAAGCCTAACATGGAGCCCATGTCTATCAGTAAAATTTTCTCTTTTTGTTTGTAAGACACCACCGCCTCCATTTTTGTCCTTTATGTTACTAAGTCAGATTTAAGAGGCCAACTGTGGTGAGTACTTTGTAAAATAGGACAATTTTTATAGGATTAAATCTCAAAATGTATTGCCCTTAGGAACATTTTTAATTTTATAATACAGCCTTTAAATTAGAAACTATAAACTTGTATTTGCACACTGAGACTAGAGGGCTCAAGTCAATCTTGGGAGTTCGTATGTGTGCCATAGAGGCAGACCCAGTCTGTGACATTTCGTTCAAACCACCACCCCAGTTGGGTCTGCCACAAGTATTCCGTGTCATGTTTTACTGCTGCAAATTCCTCCTTCCCCCCAACACTTCTCTCTTCTGCCCCCGGAACTGCTGGGGGAAGTAAGCAGGACAGACAGGATAGCTGAGAGATGGCTACCTAGCTTTCCCATTCCAGCCATTTCCCTCGTTCCCTTCAGGGTTAGGTCAGTTGTAAGGAAGCGGCAGGAGGACCCCTGTCTACCTCTTTGCCGAATGCCCCCTCCTCCCACATCTACCTCTTGAGTCCTTGGTACCCTTACGTCTGCTAGTCAGTTCTTTATGTAGGTGCATGGCATTGCTTCCACCGGTGTTATCTGGTGCTGCTAGGTACCAGGACTTTCCGTCACTAACTTGGGTCTTAGAGGATGAGAGAATGGCAGAAATGTAAAAGACCTGGCTCCAGTAAGCAAAGGTCAGATGATGTTCTCAGCATCTAAAATAGAAACAATTCGGGGCGCCTGGGTGGCTCAGTCGGTTAAGCGGCCGACTTTGGCTCAGGTCATGATCTCGCGGTCTGTGAGTTCGAGCCCCGCGTCAGGCTCTGGGCTGATGGCTCAGAGCCTGGAGCCTGCTTCCGATTCTGTGTCTCCCTCTCTCTCTGACCCTCCCCCGTTCATGCTCTGTCTCTCTCTGTCTCAAAAATAAACGTTAAAAAAAATTTTTTAAAAATAAAATAGAAACAATTCATTTCCGTGTAGAAATATTGCAGTGCCTCCTAGGTCATTTCTGTCAGATACTTCTCTGCCAGAAATGCCCGTCCCATCTCACCTGATACTCTCTTCAGTATTCAACTATGTCTCGTCCTCCTGAAAGTCAGGTCTATCCTGACTGACCCACCTCCCCCTACCCCTGCTTCTGGCAGTCGACATTCTGGTACCATTAGGATTCTGTCTCTCTTCTGCCAGACTGTTAATTCCTTGGGAGCAGAGACTTCCCTTACATATCCATCCCTCAAAATAATGACTGGCACGCAACAACAGATGCTAAGCGTATGTTTGTTGAAAGACTATAGTATTATTTTAAGTCCATTTTGTACTGACCAAGAAAAGTCTAAGGGTGAGTTGCAATTAGGTACAGCTGTAAGTAGCAGAAAAACCAAGTAACGTCATGAAAGTGGTTTGTTTCCTCTCATGTGAAAGAATGCACGCAGTTCACAGTTGGTATCAGGCAGGCAGCTGCCATCTTTCTGCTTCTCGGTACTCAACAGGTAGTTTCCTTTCTCTCAATTTACAGTCCAAGATGGCTACCAGAGCCCCAGACATCAGGGTCCATGATCAAGAACCAGAGAAGGGGGAAGAAAGGAAGGGCAAAAAGACGGTCTTCTCCCAACTGAATCAACTGAAGGACCTTTCCTGGAAGCTTTATTCAGCACTATCTGTTTACATGTCTGGCCATCTGAGCTGGGAAGAAGGCCGGAAACCTAGTTCTCTGTCCCACACATTGTCATCCAGAATAAAATTGGTGCTCTGACAAGAAGGGGTGAAAAAGGATACTGGGCAGACAGCTAGTATCTGTCACAGGAAGTAGTGTTTAAATGGGGAAATACCTTCTGAGTGCCAAAGTGTAAAAGAAATTTTATTAGTAAATTGTTGACATTCCATGGATCATCAATTTGCAAACAATTAGAATACAGTAAGTACTTTTCACTGACCACAATTTCCATGGTTCAGAAGCTATTTCAGAATTCTACAATACTCAAGAGTTACCAGGAGGGTCTATTAATGTACTTTTAATAACAATAATAGCTAACACTTATTGAGCATTTAGTATGTAGCAGGCAGACTTCTAAGTGCTTTAAGTGAATTCACTCCTTTAATGATTATTCTCTTTTTTGCAATTAATGAAACTGAGGCACAGATTTGTTAAGGAACTTACCCAGGATCACACAATCAATATCAAGGAGCTGGGGTTCAGACAAAAGTTTGGCTCAAACTTAACCTGTAAACTATTTTACCCGTGGACCAGTAAGTTTCTGCTTAAATCAACTTGAGAAATCAGTTTTTACCAACCTTAGGGGAAAAAGCTGCCCTCCTAAGCATTGGATAAAATAAATGAGTAACTTCAAGAATAAATGAGGTAGTTACACATTCTGAATATGCTTAAACTCATAGATCTGTACACTTCAGGTGGGTAAAATGGGTAAACTTTGTAATATGTGAGTTATAGCTCAGTAAAGGTTTTTTTTGTTTGTTTACTCTAAGGCTGGAATCATAGGGGGAGCCTGGGTGGTTCAGTTGGTTAAACGTCTGACTCTTGATTTTTGGCTCAGGTCATGATCTCACAGTTCTTGAGTTCAAGCCCCACATCAGGCTCTGAGCTGACAGTGCAGAACCTGCTTGGTATTCCCTGTCTCCCTCTCTCTCTCAAAAATAAATACATAAACTTAAAAAAAAAAAAAAAAAGAATGGAATTATATATCAGCCTCACCATATAAGACCTTGAATAAGTCACTGAACATGAAATTCCTCTTAGGAAATAGAGATGAAAATTTCTGATTTCATTGTTTAATTTGCAATGATAATGTATAAAAAGTATATTGTATAGTGCCTAGCACACAGAAAGGGATCAGTACAATCTACTATGGAAAATTGTAAAATCATAACCTACAATTTTATAAAGTGAAATCCTTAATCTAATTCCTAAGTCTTTTCCCTTCTGCTGTCCCTGGGACACCTGTGCAACATGAGCCCATCTGAGAGAAGACAGTTGGGCAGAGCATCTTATGATTTTGGAAAACATGAATTTGTCGTGTTACTTACCAACTTAAAAATCTCTGGTCCTTACATCTTTCAAGCTGTTCCAAAAAGGGACCATACTATTCATTTTGTTTTGTTTTGCTTTCTAAAAGATCAGTGAGACTCCTCTAAAAGAAAGTGGGGCAATCTTTGTGCACCATTTTCTTTGATTCGCAGAAGCCTGCATCACTGATCATTCGATAATCCCTCAAATATTTATTTAGCACCTACTATGTATCAGAAACTGCTAGTTCCTGAGGATGACAGTGGCATTAGTGCTTACATTTACAATCTAATGGTCTATGACCAAATTTCTGAAACAGCGTGTAAAGTTTCTTTGAGAGGCCGCCATCACTCAACATTGTTGGAAAGTAAATAAAAACAATCAGGTACCATTTACTGAATGTCTACTATGTTGCAGACTCTTTACTAGACACTACACATTCAGATTATCTCATATTAAGAAGTTAGGTTGGGGCATAGGCCAATCCACATGCTAACCAACACCTCACTTAAACTGTCATTGGAATGAGCAGGAATTGTACAATTTCAGAGTCAGAGGACATAGTCTGCCACCATAGTCTGTTACAGGGGTTGATTTGACTGCCCTGAGTGGACACATGGCCCTGTCTCCATATTCCACATGCAACTTTCAAGAACAGATAAAAAATTTCAAATAAGGAAGGGCCATTCTTCAGTCAAGAATCCATGGATTTTTCATTCATTAAAAATGAGCACTGGTTTTAAAACACACAGATATAGTAGGACTGGAGGCAATTTCTAAAGGTCATCTGACTTTAGGCACAGTTATATCCAAAGCTTCCAGATGTCATGAAATATTTTGTGCAGTTCTGTGGTTGTAAATCTCAAGTAGCTGCTGTCTCAGTATGGTAGGAAAATGTAACAGAGCTTCAAGAATGACCTAATCACCTATCCATACCTGACTTTCTGGTTGAAACTCCACTCCCTCCTCATCCAAATTCAGAAATAAGATTATTGCACTTAACAGAGGTTCTTAACAGATATGTGGACATTCTCATTTTTACTCCTTGTTAAATGGACGTCCTCCATTGGCTCCACCCAACTAAATGTGAAGCCATAGTTAACTACAGTCAGAAGCTCATAAGGTCTTCTGCAAGGATGAAAGCAGGAAGGTAGGAACAGAATGAACAGGAAGATCACCTCCTGCCAGTGCATCATATGAGAGCCCTGCTAAAAGTCCTTCCAGAAAAGCCTGAAGATATGTTGATAAAAATTTAAGCAGACCTATCATTGGGAAAGAATAGAACTCTATTACAATCAGGTACAGGTGCATCCCACTGTAAGATCGAACACGCAACTATTTGACAAGTAGTCAAATTAGAATTATTGTGAAGTATAGCTTTTTCATTTATATATTTTTTTCCATTTAACTTCATTCCTTTAAAAAAAAAAAAAAGTCAGATGTTACCTGAACTTTGATATTAATCTAGCTTTGGCAGAGATGTGGTGGTTTAATGGATTAGAGCATTTAGCTTTTTACCCCAGAGAGCAATATTTCTTCTTTCTCTCCATAATTAGATAATCTGCCCCTACCCATTACCAGGGCACTAAATTTCAAGTTCTCCATACACCTGAGCAGGCTGCTACATATCTGGCCATCTTAATTTTAGTCTTGATTTATTGAAGCTGAATTACATTTCTAACTTCCTGGAGCTCTGGGTGAATTTTATTGCAAAAGCAATGGGGAGAAAGTTACCATCATATATCTCTCTTGCTGGGCAGAGCTTTTAGGTACACAAGGGGCTCTGTATCCCACTGCTCCATGTCTTATATGCTGAATTTATAACACTTTGAAGCCCAGCTCTAGGGTTACATACAGGCATATCAGAGATGAGATGGGGAATTTGATTTTGCAATAATGATTACTTGTTGCTGAAGCCCACATTCCTGCAGGCTCTGCCTTTATTCCCAATACTAGTGGTGAATAAAACCAATTCCAACTGCTACCTAATCTAGCAAAACTCATCTTTCACTTACGAGAGAGGCCAAAAGAAGGTAGACGGGAAGTCAGGAGCATTTGAGATGTTGGCTAGTTTTACTATTACGTCTCAAGGATTTCTGATTCCATTATCGTGATTCCTTTAGGAATATTTTAATCTTTTAAACTTTCATTTCTTTGTGGGGAGAATGAAAGCTTTGCATCTTTTCCGGCCTGGTGAGTTAATGTGATGGCTCATTCGTGCTGTCTCTTCCACTTCAAAGAGACTGGGTCCCTAGGGCTAGCCAATTGTATTATGGATCCCGCAGATTTGGCTTGCCATTCCTGCTGAGTGTCATCTGCCCTCAGTCTTGCGGTTGGTAATTTTTGTCCTCCCTAACATCATCTGCTTGAGAAATTCGTGCCTGGCAGGCCTGTCTGTCCAAGTTAAGCTTGAAATACAGTAGCCACACTACTAATTTGACAAGGCATAGCTCTAAACAATAAAGCCACAGGCTTGCTTTGACCAAGACCACAAACTTCCAGCCATCTGATTACCAAGTCCCAAGTTTCTTTGGTGCGGTCCATGAGCTAGTCTGTTCATGTCATATAGGCTGTCCTTCCTCTACTGCCTCATTTTTCCGGACCTTCTACAACACACACACCCTTATCTTAAAGTCAGTTAAGAGATTTTTAACCCTCTGGTTGGCCTCATCCACTTGGCAGTTTCTAACTGTTTTCAGCATTTGACTTGAGCCCTGTCACTTGGATAAAAGAATCTAAGAGTTGACTATCCTTGTCAGAAGTTTGGGGAATGCACGATAGACATTGCACTAAAGCAGTGGTTCTCAGACTTTAGCGTGCGTGGTAAATCACCTAGGACTTCTATACAAGTTGCTGGGTCCCAATCTGTGTTTGCGTGGTTCAAGAGGTCTGTTGTGGTTGGCCCTACCCCGAGGACCCCGGTAGGACACTTGTCCAAAGATTGGGTGACAGTAGGCATAGAGCAGCCTGGTCACTCAACGATGGGTGCTTTTGTCCTTTGGCATGGCTGAGTCGAATTTTCTGAAGGTGTGGCCAGCATGGGGATGGAGCACTCTACGTTCTGATCCATTGGCCCTATCACAGGAGCACGTCCCTCTCGTGGTGGCTCTGCAGTAAAGCACCACATGCACTCCAAGCGATGTATCTACACCAGAAGCATCCGTAGGGGCAACAAGCAGGATTCAGTACAAGAGTATGGAGTGGCTGTCCCCCGGAAGATGGTGGATATCAAAGCACAGCATGCTGCTTCCACCAAATGGCCTCTCAAGCCTGGTGTGCCAGGTGCATTCCCAAAACTTCATGAGATGCAGTAATATTTACCATCTTACCTCAAAAGACCCTCTAATCTTTCCTTCTCCTTTGCTTTCATTCATTTCTTCCATTTTTAATTGTTTTCATCCTCCTCAAAAATAGGTTAGACAGAAGAGGATAAACAGTGATGTCAACAGAGAATGTTCCAGAGGAAAATCTTGTGAAATAGATATGATAAAAAGCAAAATAGATTTAGGAAGTCCCCCCCCACCCCCCAGCGATGCCTCTAAGGATGGGCTTATACCAAGGAATGAATTTCAGTGTTGTTCTCAATATGTATATAATTAAGTGCTCATTTTATTTCTATTTTCTAGTTTTCATAAGATTCAATATGGATTTAGCAAATACTACCCCGAAGTCAGAACTTTACTCCTATTAAATTAACATTATTTCCATGATTTAGATATCTTAACTCTCATAAAGCACAATAACTGGAAAAATCCTTTTGTATTTATATGGTCTGAAACTGTCTGATATTGAGCCTCTGGAAAATGATCTTGGATCGTGTAAATATGAAGGTGAGAATACCTGCTCTTAAAAACACAGAAGTACTTAATGTATGATTCCATGCATATAATATTTTTTAAAAAGACAGAATTTTAGAAATGGAGGATATATTATAGGTTGCCAGGGATTGGGATGGGGACAGAGAGGAAGTTGGTTGTGGTTACAAAAAGGCATCATGGGCCGTCCTTATGGCTTTGAAACTGTTCACTATCTTGACTGTGATAAAATTATATAGAGCCAGAGGCGTCCGAGTGGTTCAGTTGGTTAGGCATCCGACTTCAGCTCAGGTCATGATCTCACAGTTTGTGGGTTCGAGCCCTCGTCGGGCTCTGTGCTGACAGCTCAGAGCCTGGAGCCTTCTTCAGATTCTGTGTCTCCCTCTCTCTCTGCCCCTGCCCCACTCACACTGTCTCTCTCTCTCTCTCTCTCTCTCTCTCTTTCAAAAAGAAATAAAAACATTTTTAAAAAATTTTCAAAATTGTATAGAGCCAAATACATGCACACTCTCTGTCTCTCTGTCTCTCTCTCTCTCTCTCTCTCTCTCTCTCTGTCTCTCTGTCCCTCTCTCTCTCTCTCTCTCACACACACACACACACACACACACACACCATCAATATAAGAAAATGGGAAACCTGAAAGATTGGTGAATTGAATCAATGTCAATATCCTGTTTGTGATATTAACATTTGCAAACCATTACCATTGAAGGAAAACCAGGTGAAGTGTACAAGGAATCTCTCTGTATTATTTCTTACAACTGTGTGAGAATCCATAATTATCTCAAAGTTTCATTTAAGAATACAGAAAAAACTCATCAAGCCAGACAGCAAGAGGTAATACCAGACCTTTGGCAGGATGATATAGGGTCCAAGCAGCCCTAATCCTAGCTGAAGTTTCCCGATGCAACAGCACTGCTAATGTGACTCTTTTCTGACTCCTTGCTATGAACCTAACCATCCCAGAGAACAACATAACTCAGTAGTAGGTAGAGCAATACAATCAAACAGCTGGAATTGTATCTACAGATTATAAGCAACAGAATTGCAGAAAAGTAATTGTACAGTATTTTAATATTGTTCCCTCTGGTAGATTGTACCCTCACTGAGAGAAGGAAAAGGCTGAACGGTCTTGCTCACTGCTATATCTCAGCTCCTAGCACTTCACTTGGTACATAGAAAGTGCTCACTACATGCTTGTTAAATGTGTTGGAATGAAGTTTACAGCCCATCTGCCCTTTTAGAGGTCAAATGGCTTCTCTCTTCCCTCCTTCCCAATCTCCCTTCCCCACTCTCTACTCACCCATGTAAATGCATGCAGAGAGACCAAGGTTGTTTATGCCACACGCAAGCTGGGCAGTCATTTAACCTCTCTGTCTCTCAGCATCCTCATCTGTAAGATGGTAATAATAACAGCAGTATCTGCTTCAAAGGACTGACATGAGAGTTAAATGAATTAATATGTGTAGAGCACTTACAACATTATCTGGCAAACCATGGTTGCCACGTAGGTGTCTGTTCAATTGCAACACAATTCTGACACTGATTACCAGAGTTAGCTTAGACCCCACAGGTAAAGGACACCATCCTCTACAAGACTGCCCTTACTTCAGACACCAGGCACAAGCTCCAGGTTCCCAAGCTACCCATGTTAGCTGTCTACAAATTTTGGAGGTGCCCACTCTGTCCCCTCAGATTCAGTAATTCACTAGAATGGTCCTTGGAACTCAGGAAAGTACTGTACTTAGGATTGTAGTTCTGTTGTAAGGGATACAAATCAGGACCAGCCAAAGGAATACATGCATAAGGTGAGACCTGGGAGGGTCCCAACAGGAAGCTTCTATATCCTCTGTATACCTCACCCTCTAGGCACATCAGGGGGAGACTGCCAAGTAGGAAGCTCACCAGGGCTTGTACAGGTTTTATTTGGGTTTCATTACTTAGATATGGATGCTTGAATCATTGGCCATGTGATTGAACCCCCTTGCCAGGACCCACCCCCCTCCCCCCAGAGGTCAGACTGATATTACATGGCTCAGAGCCCCAACCCTCTAATCACACAGTGGTCTTTGAGCTCCCATCCTGAAACCATCTAAGGGCCTTTGAGAGTCACCTTGCTAGCATAAACTCAGGCCACCATGAATAACAAAGTTAATATCTAAAGTGAGATATTCCAAAGATTTAGAGGTTATCTCCAAGGAACCAGGAACAGAGATCAGCCAAATCCTTTACTATACACCATAAATAAAGTTTACTGAGTTGAATAGGTGGAGGGGTAAGGAAGGGAGCGCTCAAAGGGAAGAAGCAGAAATATTCCTGCCACAGCCATGGCACAGTAGAAAGACCCCCTAGCTGACTGGGCTTCGCTGTATTGTAATGCACCAGCCTGGTCATCTAGGCTGATGGTCATGGACCATCTGTCCATGGTTCCGCTCTTTGGTAGCTGTGATGTCATCCTGTGGGAGTACCCGGATCATTGTAAGCCATCTTAAATCCTGTCGATGACAGGGAGGGCATAATTGAAACACACAATTTAATGGATTTATTTATTTACTTACTGTTTCTCAAAATTGTATTATTTCTCACAGAATTCATTATTTCTCACAATACAGATCAGGCAGCTTTCTGGCTTCATGTGGTGGTATCAGTTTCACTGCAGACGGTGCAACTGCATTCAAAAGGCTGATGGTCGGGATGAAGGAACCAAGAATGGCTCCCTCATATTTCTGCGGCCTCGTGCTGACTGCTTGGTGCCTTAGTTCTCACTCACACAGCCTCTCTTTACATGTGCTGTCTCAGTTCTCAGGGCAGGAGACCCTGGACTTGCTGACAAGAGAGCAAAAGTAGAAACCACCAGGTGTCTCAAGGGCCTAAACCGGCACGGCATTTTTTTTCCCACCATGTTCCATTCGTCAAAGCAAGTCAAAGAGCCAGTCCAGATTGAAGGGGATAGGAAACAAACTCCAGGGCTTGAGGGGAAGAGAGAAGCATGTTGCATGTGTACACAGGGAGGGAAGGAATCACTGCAGTCATCTTTGGAGGCTCTCTACTGTATCCTCTGAACCTCAGTTTACTCATCAAAATGGGTATTTTAATAGCTACCTCAACTAGATTCATGAAAAGATTAAGAGACATGGGGAAGATGGTATGTGATAACATTTTATAAATTGTAAAGTCCTAAAAAAGTACAAGATATTTTAGTGGTGGGTGATACAGGTGGATTGTAAGAATGAGAAGAGATTATACAAGGCTTTAAAAGGAGATAAGGAGGTTGTTGTAATCATAATAACATTTATTGAGCATTTGGTTTGTGCCAGGCATTGTACTAAGTGCTTTATAGGTATTATCTTTTTTAATCATCACAACCTCATAAATGGATATTTTATTGCCATTTGACAGGGAAGGAACTGCAGGCAAATGGCAGAGCCAGAGCTTCAACCCAATTCGGTCTGGTTCTAAAGTCTTAACTACTGCACCTAGAATTCTTCTATCACTTAAATCATAATCAATCGGCAGTTGGGTAAGGGGAGGTAGGAGCTACCCCGGAACTACTGAAACAGAACTTTTGAATATGGAACCCAGGATCTGCATATGTAACAGCCACATTAATGTGGAAGAAGCATTAACCTTCCATAGTGAGCCTTTTCAGATTTTTCAGTAATTCAAAGACACTAAATGTTCCCTTATTTTCTTGAGAAAGAGAGTAAGAGGGAAATTGGAGGAGGAGCAGAGAGGGAGACAGAATCAGAAGCAGGCTCCAGGCTCTGAGCTGTCAGCACAGAGCCCAAAGGGAGGCTCGAACCTGTGAACCGCAAGGTCATGACCTGAGCCGAAGCTGCATGCTTAACCAATTGAGCCACCCAGGAGCCCCAGTTATTCAAAGACACGAGAAGACAAGCTATGAGAGGAAATTTGGGTTTGCAGGTACAGAAGAAAACTTGAGTAAGAAAAGTACCTAGAAGGGGGGAGAACAGTGAAGGGCTTTAAAAATAATTATATTTTCTAGAGGTTGATGCTAAAGCTAGGGAAATGAAAGTGAGACTAGAAAGGTTACAAACCAGAGGCAACAACTTGGAATTAACCAGCTGTACATTTCATGTATTAATCCATCTATTTTATGTCTCTGCCTTTGGGCTTGTTGTTTCCTCTGCTAGAAAACCACAAGTTCCATCTTCTTCTCACATACCCTGATTGACATTTCTTCATTTCAGGTCTGAGGACAAATAGGTGCCTCCTCTGGGAAGTCTCTCCTGGCCACCTCCCACCCCCCGGGGTGTCCCACATGTGCTGCACCTTCCTCCATGCTATTATTTGTAGGATTTATACTTTAAATGTTGGTTTATGTTTCTTCAGCACTCGACTGCAAGACCCTTGACAGTAAGGACTGTACAGAAAGTGGGGGGGGGGGGGCTGGGGAACAAGTGAAAACATAGAGATGATTCCTAGAACCACTGGATGAACACAGGAGGTGAAGGAGCCATTGCAAAGCTGCACATTGTCTGCACAAAGACTTGTTGAGGCTTCAAGGTGAACTTTATGGAGTTTAACAAAGAGCAGCAATTAGATATATGCATCCCCAAAGCTGACACTTCATGAACACAATTCAAAGCAGCCCAGCAAATCTTTCTCTTTCATAATTACATGTATTTCCTCTTAGACCATATAATACACAACCGGTTGATATTTCACAAACGCAAATGCCAAGAACAAATTTGTTTTTTCTTCACAGCGGCACGGATGAGGCTAAGTGATTAGACTTAGACTCAAGTTACTTAACCTTTAACCCTATTTCTTCATTTGTTATAAAGAAATGATAAAATCGTTTCCCCGAGTTGCTAACATGACCAAACGCGGCAACGCACGTCAAAATGCTTTATAAAATATTGGTGGCAGGTATAACAGAGATAATATACTTCTACTACTACTAATATTGATATTATTCTGCGGCTGTATCTTCTCTCTTTCAATCTCCCTAATCCAGAATAAATTCCAGCCAGTTTAAGGTGCAATAACAGACGTTCACTCTAATTTTCAGGCAAATTCCAATTCCGCCAGCATCTGCCCTAACCCAGCATGGCGGCATCGGCTTCTTCAAGTTTACAACTCTGGCTACCCAAACACAACTTGTTGCCCGCTGGGTGGACTCAGCTTCCCGTATGCCCTTTGATGACGCTTCAAGCCTGCGCCCGGAAGGCGGGCAGTTCAGATCTGCGCAGGCGCAACGCGGAGGCGGGTGGGCGGAGCAGGTCGCGATGAGTGGCGGAGGGACGGAGACGCCTGTGGGTTGTGAGGCCTCCCCGGGCGGCGGCGACAAGAAAAAGGACTCGCTGGGGACCGCGGGCTCTCCAGCGCACCTCATTATCAAGGGTACGGAGTAGTGGGGCTGTCGCTCTGGTGGATCCCGGCGCTGCTCCACCTCCGGGGCGGCGCCCTCTGACCCGGGCCGCTCCCTGGGGCACCCCCCGGCTGCAGGGCGGCCTAGCGTTCGTGGGAGGTAGGGGGAGTCGTGGCCGGAGTCCGCATGGTTCCCCACGCCAGGTGCCTTCCAATAACAACCAGCCAACTCAGCCCCTGTTACTGCTTCGAAAAACCCGCGGACGTGAGTCTTGAGGCCCGCCCCCTCTCCCCTTTCCCAAGCCCCGGACCTTTGGGCGCAGAACTTCTTTGGACGCCGCCTCTTGATGGTGCTGTAACGCGTAGATACAGCATCGGGCTTAGGGGTCGAGAAGGGTCTGCTCCCTCAGTCAGGTCGTTTAGGAGTTGGGTGACTTTGGTTCGGCCGCTTTACCTACTCTGCCCCTGTGTGCCCCTGGGTCATGCAAGGAGTAAATGAGATAACATATACGAAAGCATCTTAAAACATGAAAGCGCCATATACAGCTACAGATGTCCATTTGGTTTGTCGGCTTTACGCTGGGAGAGGGTTACAACCTGGATTCTCACAGAACTTGAGTAGGTTTGATTCCCAAAGCTCACAACAACCCTGTTTTCCCGTAGCAGGATCTTTGCCGGTTAAATACTGCACTTTCTCATCCTCGTCCTTTCTTAACCCTGTGCTGGTCCTGTCTGTCCCAACATCTTGCAGCGTTGAACACCCCCCCTCCCCCCGTAGGATTCCAGAGTCCTTCAGCACCACCCAGGGAATGACATCCTTCGGTTGCTGCCTATTTTAACCTTATCTGTCAAGATTGTAGACAGCCCCCAGCACGGCTGGCTGTGGCTATTTGTAGACTTCATGTTGTCTCTTAAGTCTAATTAGGAGTGTTGAGAGTGGTGCGTGGGTGTTAGGGCTAAATTATAAATGTTTTTATGTGCGATCTAAGTGAACTGCTGCTTAAAAATGTTTTAAATTGCGGTGAAATACATATAAAGTTTATCTGAACCATTTTTAAATGGACAGTGTTGTGCCATTAGTACATCCCTGTTGTTGTGCATCCATCACCACCGTCCATCTCCATAACTTTTCATCCTCCCGAACTGAAACTCATTGTAGGGATGAAACACTGACTCCCCATCTGACCCTTCCCTCCAATCCCTAGCAACCACCATTCTACTTTCTGCCTCTGTGTGTGACTGCTTTAGATAATTCATATACATGAAATCTTACAGTATTTGCTCTTTTGTGACTGGCTTATCTCACTTTGAATAATGTCCTGAACGTGTCCTTTATCCACGTTGTAGTCTGTGATGGAATTTCCTTCCCTTTAAAAGCTGAATAATATTCCATTGTATGTCTATACCACATTTTCTGTATCCATTCATCTGTGGATGGACCCTTGGGTTACTTCCACCTTTTGGTTTTTGTGAATATTGCTGTGAACATAGGTATGCAAGTAACTGTTTGAGCCCTTGCTTTCAGTTCTTTCGAGTATATGCCCAGAACTGGAATTGGTGGACCAAATGATAATTCTATTTTTAATTTTTTGAGCAATCACCATACTGTCTTCCATAGCGACTGCACTATTTACAGTCTCACGGGGCACAAGGGTTCCAGTTTCTCCACATCCTCACCAACACTTGTTATTTTCTGTTCTTTGGTAGTGGCCCTCCTAATGGGTATGAAGTAGTGTCTTGTAGTTTTGATTTTCATTTTCCTAATGATTAGTGATGTTGAGCATCTTTTTATGTGCTTATTGGCCATTTGTATGTGTTCTTTGGAGAAATGTCTGTTGAAGTCCTGTACCCGTTTTTTGATCAAGTTTTTGTTGTTGAGGTAGAAATTCTCTGTATAGTCTGGATATTAACCCCTTTTCTCATGGATGATTTGCATATATTTTCTCCCATTCCATGGGTTGTCTTTTTCATTGTTGATTGTATCCCTTCATACACAGTTTTGTTTTGTTTCTTTCATGTGTTACTTTAAAAAAAAAAAAAAAGATTATTCAGGGTAAATTTTTTCAAGTTAATCGAAAAGTGAGTTTTAATTAAAAATATGTCTAGAATTTTCTTGGCTTTTTTATGGAACCATTCACTCTTCATTCTGAAAGTCTATTTTTAGTTCATCCTTACTTGAAGACCATTGGTTCTGAACAGATCATTGTTGAATTTTATTGCGAGAATTAGTGAAAAGGAAATAAATAAATGATTTCACTGCTTATGCCCTGGGTCTGTAAGGGTTTGTGGCCCAAGGGTTTGTGGCCCATGGGTGGGGGTTAGGAGGTAAAGAGTGAGAAATAGGAAGGGCTTCCTGAACTTTTTTTTACTGAAGAGTAAAGTGTTAGCAATTAAGGAAAGAGGGCAAGGGTATTTTGGACTTAGTTTGCAACAGCCTGAGCAAAGGTGTGGAGGGCTCAAACAGCATGGGCATGTTTGGGAAATTACATATATTGCTACAAAGTGACTCTCAGAGAGGTGGAGTTTGGTGGAAATCAGACAGTAGAAGACTTCTTGCCTTAGATTGGACTTTTTCTTAAATTAGGAAACTAACCAGCAAGTTTGAGAATCATGTGGTTAGATTTGTATTTTTTTAAATTTTTTAAAAATGTTTTATTTATTTTTGCGAGACAGAGTGTGAGTGGGGGAGGGGCAGAGAGAGGGAGAATCAGAAGCAGGCTGCAGGCTTTGAGCTGTCAGCACAGAGCCCAGCATGGGGCTCAAACCCATGAACTGCAAGATCATGACCTGAGCTGAAGTCGGACACTCAATCGACTGAGCCACCCAGGCGCCCCAGATTTGTATTTTAAATAAAGCACTCAGGCAGATAACAGTGGATCCTCATCTTGTGGATTAGGTATTTGTGAATTTGCCTAATTGCTAAAATGAATTTGTAACTTCAGTATCAATATTGATGATGCTTTCATGGTCATTCCCACATGCACAGAAGAGAGAAAAATTTGAGTTTTTCTACATGCACATTTGTAGTTGAAGCTGAACAAGGCAACCCTTTGCTTTTTGTTTTACCTCTCATACCGTAAATGGGTCCTTTTTGCTTTTTATTTAGTATATTTTTCACATTTTTGTGCTTTTGTTGCTGATTTTGCTTTTTCAAGTGATCCCCAATGTGTAGTGCTGAGTTTTCCCTAAGTACACACATATTCTGTTGTGTGCCTTACAGAGAAAACACTGTAGAAGACAAGTTTCTTTCAGGTATGAATTACAGTGCTGTTTGCTGTGAGACAAATGTGAATTAGTCAACAGTCCACAATAAGGAAGGAGATTCACCAATTTGTGCGTTCGGCCATTCCAGAAAGTGCCAAAGCAACATTCATAGTGTGTGATGAAGTGATGGGAAAGCAGCTAAATTTGTACATTCTTGAGATGATTGACCGAGCATAGTGGACAGCATTGTCGTAAAGCTGAAAGCCACAGAAATTTATGGTCAGTTGTGTAAGGTCAGGAAAACGTTCAACTCTTCTGTCTAGTGCTAGCCATACTTTCAAAGGTGGTACAGGATGAAAGTGTTCAGTTTGCAGGTGAAGTAGGTTATGCAGGTCAAGGGGCTGTGGGAGAACTTTAAGAATACCTGGTAAGTGTTATACACGAAAAAGGATTCTATTGGAAGAGAAGATGGTAAACACTAAGAGTTGGGGCGCCCAGGTGGCTCATTCGTTTGAGCATCCGACTTCAGCTCAGGTCATGATCTTGAGGTTCGTGGGTTCGAGCCCCGTGTTGAGCTCTGTGCTGACAGCTCGGAGCCTGGAGCCTGCTTCCGATTCTGTGTCTCCTTCTCTCTCTGCCCCTCCCCCACTTGTGCTCTGTCTCTATCAAAAATAAATAAAATATTTTTAAAAAACTTAAACGCTGAGAGTGGCATGTTTCACAAGGATGTTGGAAAACAAACCTGTGTGACACAAGTGGCATTTTGGTTTGACAAAAAAATGTGACCAGAAGCTTGCAGGAACCCAACTTTGTATTTCCTGGAGGACCAGTAGTTCAGTGCTTGCTAGTTTAGTGTTGGAGGCAACTGGGTAAACATTGCTACTGGGAATGACAAGAACTGACTCTGTGTGGAGTGGGTTATAGAGAAAAGTGACTAGTTAGTTCAAATAGTCCTAGTGAGACAAGCAGGGATGAAAAAGAGGGAGTGGTTTTGAGACCTGATAAGGAAGAAGAGCATCTTTTTGGTGATGCCGTGGGAGTTATCAGAAACAATTGCAGTAAATTGTTCCTTATGATATTACATTAAAGGCCTGGAAATTCAGGGCCAGAGGAGAAACTTCTTCTGTTAGATAATGAGAGCTCTACAATTGACCATATTTCTTCATGTTCCATAGCCACATGGCATATTGATCTTCTATTAAAGTGCTTATTTTTCTCTGTCTTTTGTGTGAAGGGGTATTTGTCCAACACTCATATTAGAGTGTGAACTTTTGGAGGATGAAAGATTATTTTATCTTATATATCAAACAACAAAAGAATGCTTTGCAGGGTTAGGGTTGAACTTACGTGAAACTCTGTAGCTTACATTTACATGATCAGACTTAGAGAATTTGTCCTTGGGACTCCTGAATTATTATTATATGCTTGCTTTGTTGTTGTAATGTTACAACAAAAATATTTAGTGGCTTAATTTCTGTAGTAACATGTATGTTCTCCCCAAGTCTTTACTATCTTAAATTTTGGGGCACAGTTTTGGAAGTGATCACTATCCATTTCTAAACAGAATTGAATTCTCTCTCCAAAGGCCACCTAAATTCTATCAGGCTGCAGAAGATCTCCCCAAATCAACAAAGCCTAATAGCTTCTCATCATATAGAAAAATACATGTTAACCCGCATATCCCCTGTGGGTAATACAAATAATGTTGTCTCTGAGATACTCACTGGAGGAGAGAGATAATTTCAGGACAATATAGTAAGTAGTAGGATAGAAGTAATTGCCCCGGGTGCTTTGGGAGGCATAAAATAGGGGCACTCCTTGAAACCTTGGAGGAAGCTGAATAGAACAAATGAAAATTTCAAGGAAGTGTGATGTCAGCGGTTTGGAAGGAAGAGCAGGGATTCAGGAAGGTTCCCGATGGTGACGAGAGCACGAGCTGTGACAAGGATGCATGAGATAGTGCAATGTGTTTGGAAAACCGCCAGTCGTTCAGAGTTGTCAACATGGGGGGAGATGAGGCTGGAACCAGGCATATGGAGGACCCTGTGTGGCTACTACGAGGCGTGAACTTCAGCCTGTTAGACAGTTGTGTTTCAAAGACACTGGTGTTTGTTGAAATGTGAACAGATATTATTTGCCACATAGGTTCTCTTAATCAAATAAGGTCCATGAATTTCTGCATAGTGCAACCCTCACTTGGGCATTAATAATTCATATGAGTAACTATCGGCTCCCAGAAGATCTGAGGTAAAGGAACTTGTCAAACTTGATTTTATCTAGTGTTTCCCAAATTTAACTAAGCATAGACCTTTTTCCTTTCTCTTTTTCTTTTTCTTTTTTTCAAAATGAACTCCTGTTACCTTCTTATAGAAGTGTTCTGGGTAATGAGTCATTGAAGGACTTAAGCAAAAGTTACATATCTGTTTACGTTTTTTTACTTAGCATACTTCCTAAGATGTATCCTAATAAACTCCTTAAATAGAGTAATGAAGTTTGCCCCATTGCATGTCTGCAAAAATAAAAGATTCGAGGAACAGGTTATATCAGTAAATGAACATGAATGATGCATGTTACTTATTTGGAGACTTAATTTCCTCTAGGAGTTTTGAGGTTTACCCCTTGCACAATATAATTGTTACAAAGTAGAATGAATAGAATGACTTACCAAAAACAGTTAAAATTTGGAACTGTTTCCTTTAATTTTTTCAGACTTGTCAAAAAGTATAGAGACCTGTAAGGAACACTCTACCCATCTTAATAAACACCCAAAGCCCACTGGGTACCTTGCTCTAATTGTGTTGTCCTCTCTCCTCTCTAAAGGTAGCTACTGTTTTGGATTTGCTGTTTACCGTTCTCATGCATTTCTTTCTACTTTTATTGCTTCTGTATGTGTCCCCAAATTAAGTGTCTTTTATATGTTGTTTAAGTTTAGATAAATACCTTTATTCTGCTGAAACCGGCTTTTCTGTTAAGCATTATATTTATGGGATTTATCCATGTTAATAAATGTAACTTTAATGTATTGGGGTTATTTTCTAGTTTATTTTGAGAGAGCATGAACGGGAAAGGGGCAGAGAGGGAGAAAGAGAGAATCCCATGCAGGTTCTGTGCTGACACGCGGCTCTATCTCACAAATTGTAAGATCATGACCTAAGCTGAAGTTAAGAGTTGGATGCTTACCCGACTGAACCAGCCAGGCACCCCAGTGTATTCATTTTTATTTGCTGATTTATAGTATTCCATTGTTTGAGTATGTTTAGGTTGTTTGCTTTTTTTCTTCTTTTGACATTATACTCATATTGTAGTAAACATTTATAAATGTCTTTCATTTGTGCAAGAGATTTTCCAGGGCACATACATAGGCATGGAACTGCTAGGAGTGCAGATCCTAAGCTGTATTAGATATTGCCAGATTGCTCTCAGAAGTACTTGTACCTATTTACTGGCAATGGATATGATTTCTTCTAAATCCAGTCTAAACTAGATTTTAACCTACATGTATTCGTGGGAATTGGGAAGAGTGAATCACGCTAGAGATTGTGCCCCCCAGTGTGGATTAACTTTGAATTTCATTTTGTCTTTATAGACCTTGGAGAAATTCATTCAAGGCTTTTAGATCACAGACCAGTTATTCAAGGTGAAACCCGTTATTTTGTGAAAGAATTTGAAGTGAGTATTTAAACCTTACTTTGTAAAAACGCTGCCCTAGTTGTTAGTGTGTTAATATACAGAAGGGGAACTCTGTGGTTTTAAAATCTCTGATTTCCATTCATGTGTTCGTAACATAGACAAAGTAGAGCTCATTAGGAGGCATTGCCATTCATGGAAGGAGTGGAAGGAGGAGAAGGAGCAGGGGTTTGGGCTCAAGTTTCGGTGCCTGCTCTGGGGTATTTCATATCTGTTCTCAGCTTTTTTCATCCGTAACATGAGATACAGTGAAAAAAATATTTTAAAGACTGATGGGTGTACGTCTTCCAGATCCATTTTCTATTTTTTTTTTCCTCAGTTGGAGCATCAGCACCCACCCAGAGCACTCGGGTTAAAGCATGAGACTCATCCTTGGTTGTTCCGACCCAGTTAGGACCCACATTCAGTGACCGTTTCTTTTGGATGTTACTCATAAATCTCCATCCCTTCTGATTTGTGTGCCTGCTTCATCAGCCCAGTCAAAGCCAGTGTTTCCCATGCCGCCAGAGTGCTCAGACATTATTTCACTTTTTAAAACCCTTTGATGGTATTTGCTATGCACAGGATGAAGTCCACGCATCCTTGACCTGGCCCCTGCCTTGCTGGCTTTGCCATCTGCCAGCCGACCTTTCATGCTGTGCTCCAGTGATACTGATGTGCCAGCCTGCCATCCTGTTTCATAGTACTGTTGTTTTACACGTGTATAATTGGTTCATTGTGCATTAAGCAGCAACATGCCAAGCTACTGTCAGATAGATGGTAAATGGTGTTGCACAAAAAATTTCATGGTTCTGTGTAAGTTGGGGTTCTATTTCCAAATAAGACTCCAAGCAGGGAGTCTAAACCTACCAAAAGGAGAGAACCTTTTCATAAATCCTTTAAAACTTCAGAAAGCCTGTGGTACAGAGCGCTCGAGATAGAGGGACAGAGCTGCAACATCAGATATCATTTCTAGGTTCAATAGACTCATACTCAAAATCTGCATAATACCTACCTCACAGCGTTGTTGGAAAGATTAAAGGTATGCACGTTCACACAATGAGTGAGTGCATCTCTGTGTGTGTATCTTAGAATGTTATCTGGTACCTAGGAAGAAATAACTGTTAGCTATTTCATCATCATTACTGTCGTGGTGGGATACACATAATCTGGGACACACAGAATATTATCCAGAGATGATTCCCTTTTATGCTATTTGAAGATTATTGCCAGTTCCTTAGAATAAAGTCTGAGCATCACATGGCTGGGTTCTCTGCTCACACTCTCTCAAGGTTAAAATCAAGATGTTGGCCAGACATTGTTCTTATTTGGAGCTCAGAGTCCTCTTCCTAATTGACATGATTGTACCAAAACTCAGTTCTTTGCCCTGATACAGTGAAGTGCCCATTTCCTTATTTGCTGCCAGCCAGGGGCCCCTCTGAACTCCTAGAGACCACTAACGTTCCTTGGTACGTGGCTCCTTCCATCTTCAAAGCCACAAATCAGTCTTGCTCATGTGGAGTCTCTCCCTCTCATGCTTGCCAGGAAGAGCCTAGACTCTGTAAAGGACTCACCTGATTAAGTCAGGCCCACTGAACATAATCTCCCTTTCTTAAAGTCAGCTTATTTGGGACCTTAATAAATCTGTAGAGTATAGATACAGTGGCACCTAGATTAGGGTTTGATAGAATAACTAAGAGAAGGTGTGTGTACGCTGGGGGGGGGGGGGGGTCTTGGGGGCCATCTTAGAATTCTGTCTACCATAAGCTCTTATAACTACCTGACATTTTTCTCGTTATTTATTTGTTCATTGCCTGTCTTCTTTCATTAGAATAGAGGTACCATAAGAGTCAGGACTCCTGATTGTTTAAAAATGCCTTATTCTCATTATATTAAAAATGCCTAAACCAATGTCTGATGCACTGTGAGTGCTTAATATGATTCAAAAGAAAAACAGCAGAGCCTTGACAAAAACTTGAGTTTCCTAATGTCTAGTGATGTCATAAGTCATCTTTTTCATAAGTTATCTTTTTTTCTTTTTGCTAGTCTGATTAATTTGAAATACTGAATAGTTTTTAAAATATAACTTTAGAGATCTACTTGGTATTAAACATAGAATTTTGGACTTAAGATGGATTTTCTGATCCACCCCCCCCAACCCACTTCATAGAAACTGAGCCCAGAGATGGAAAGCAACATTGAAAAGTTGCACATTGCTAATTAGTGGCTGAGTTATCCCTAGAAAATTTATCATTATACCTATATCAGCATTCTTTTTTTTTTTTTTAATTTTTTTTAATGTTTGTTTATTTTTGAGAGAGAGAGAGACAGAGCGTCAGTGGGGGGAGGGGCAGAGAGAGAGAGAGGGAGACACAGAATCCGAAGCAGGCTCCAGGCTGTGAGCTGTCAGCACAGAGCCTGATGCGGGCTTCAAATTCACAAGCTGTGAGCCCATGACCTGAGCTGAAGTCGGACACTTAACCGACTGAGCCACCCAGGTGCCCCTATATCAGCATTCTTTGAATAATGTAGATGGTTTTTGTGAAAAGGCTATCTATACAAGTGAAACTGAATGTTGAATTCAAAATGAAAAAAGTTTTACATTTACGCCGTTAAGAGCTCACTTCCTGTTGAAGCCAATGCCTCTTCTAACTGGGATAGAAGATAGTTGCCAAGGGAAGATGGGCATGTGTCTCAGAGGAGAGAGATTACCTGCATTCCGCATCGTGAGCCCTTCCAAGGTCTCTTTGGAAAGGAGGCTGTGTTGAGGAATGAAAAGAACATGGGCCTTGGAGCTTGACATCTTTGGATTCAAATCCCGCCCCCGTCTTACTAGCTATGATTACTTGCTTTACTGAGTCTTAAGTTTCCCACTTAAAAATGGGAAGAGCAATATATACTGTGCAGTTTTTGTGAAGATTAAATGATAAGTTATTTTTAAATCCCTGATACATAGGTGTTAGACAAATGTTGGTAACTGTTGTTATTAAGAAAAAGATGGTAGCAAATACAGTCAAAAATTTTTTTAACTCAGAATTTACAATAATTTGAGCTTGAGTTCAATTTTTAATGATTTTAGGGAAAATAGAGTTTTGCTAAGCAGGTGGCAGAACTGTTATCTTAGAAAAATGTTTGTTTACTAGGGACACCTGGATGGCTGAGTCATTTAAGCATCCAACTCCTGATTTTGGCTCAGGTCATCATCTCCTCATTTGTGAGTTCAAGCCCTGTGTTGGGCTCTGTGCTGTCAGTGCAGAATCCTGCTTGGGATTCTCTCTCCCTCTCTCTGCCCCTATCTCTCTCTCTCTCTCTCAAAATAAATAAAACTTAGAAAAACAAAAGATGTTTGCTAGAGAATAAAATTATCACATCGGGTATGATAGAAACAAGCTTGTTTTGCAAGTGTCTCGAGCACTTACTTTGTGTGAGACATAACATAGAAACCAGTGCTGCTCTGATAAAGAGGACGGACACAGACGCACCCTTCATGAAGCAAGATATTCTCATATTGTCATTGAAGACTGGCCTCTGAAGGGCTCAAAAATATCTTGTCAGCTAAGTTTAACTTGTTACCTACAACTAAATGTAATATAATTCCTTTTCTTGATAGATACTTGATCCAGGATTTTACACGATAACCTCCCCGGTTGGTCTTCCTGAGGGTTTGGAATAGCATGGAAACTTCCCTGTATTTTCTGTGTATTGTATTCTGACATTTCTCCTCAAATTAGAAGAAAGCTGAAAGCATTTTAGAGGCTTTGGATTTGAATATATATCTGCATTATTTACAGTTCCTTTTCTATCTTGGTCCAAATAGTAGCATCCACTAATTCACCCCACATGGCATGGTTGGGCAGAGAGGAGTGGCAGAGCAGTGTTACCAGTACACCCGAGAACTTTCATCTCTCTCGCATTTAAACGTAGTTCACCTTAAGAAAATCTGACTAGTATGTAAAACTACAGATGTTTATAGTTTTTATATTTCAGAAAGTTAATGCATGGGCCAACAATCATCTTTTTCTATATAAAATTTTATTTCTAAAGGAGGGGAATAAGTGCCACATGGTGGCAGCATTACTTAAAGTATTGAAGTTCTGTTATATTTAAGCTCTCTTTTTGTGTTTGTTAGTATTTCTGGACAGTTGACTGACTGTCTTTCTCCTGACTTTATGCAGATCTTTTATATCCTTGATTCTACTGAACAGAGATCCCTGTAGGGCCTTTTCCATGAGCATCAACTTGGTAGTGTGAGTGGAGAGAGGCATTGTCTGCCGTACAGTTATCTTTCTAGCCCCAGAGGGTATGTTGTGGCCTCTCATGTGGAACAGAGGAAAGACCCACATTAGTGAGAATTTCTGATGTGTTTTGGGGATATATGGTCCTGTACAAGTTCTTTATTTCTTTTTTTTTTTTTTTTTTAGTTTCATAAATCTTTTTAATGGAGAAACATTTTTTTTTTTTTTTAATTTATTTTTGGGACAGAGAGAGACAGAGCATGAACGGGGGAGGGGCAGAGAGAGAGGGAGACACAGAATTGGAAACAGGCTCCAGGCTCCGAGCCATCAGCCCAGAGCCTGACGCGGGGCTCGAACTCACGGACCGCGAGATCGTGACCTGGCTGAAGTCGGACGCTTAACCGACTGCGCCACCCAGGCGCCCCTGGAAAAACATTTTTTATTGATTATAGTTGGCACACAATGTTATATTAGTTTCAGCTATAGAATGTAGTAATTCAGCAAATCTATCCATTATGCTGTGTGCCCCACAAATGTTGCTACCATCTGTCACCACACAAAGCTGTTACAGTACCATTGACTATACTCCCTGTGCTATGCCTTGTATCCCCAAGACCTATTAATTTTGTAACTGGAAGCTCATGACTCCCACTGTCCACCCGTTTTGCCCATCCCCCCGATACCTCTCCTCTGATTGCTTATTTCATTTTTAGCAAATTTTATTCCTTCAGTGCTTTATAGAACAGTTGTTGATTACCTACGTGTATCAGTAAGGAATATGTTTAGGTACTAGTAACAAACACCTGAAAAATAGTGTCTTTAACAAGTATTTATATTTCTCTCACAATACCTGGAGCCTAGGGCTCTATGATGTCAGCTTTTTCTTCTAACTTTGCCTTCTACCTCCCTGCAGTGTTGCTCTTACCCTTATGCTTATAAGGTGGCTCTGGGAACTCCAACCATGATATCTGCATTTCATGTAGCAAAAAGGAAGGCAGATGGGAACGAGAAGCAGTCTGTGTACAGGCACATATAACACCTCAAATAATACTTGGAGACTGATAGGAAGAAAGAGGAGGAGAATGGATCCAGAACTATCTGTCACAGTAGGTATATAAAAATAAATAAGAAACAGTCTATCTTCAGAAGTTGACAGTCTAGGGAGAAGACCTATAAACAGTGAATTTTCATGGTGGAATTATTATGATAAAATAAGCACAAAGCACTTGAGATCTCAGGAGGAAACAACTCCAGAAACAACTCCCCACAGAGCTGGGAGGAAAGTTTTCATAGAAGGGGTGGTGTTTGAGCTGAGAAAGGAAAATAGATGTTAGCAAGTAGAAAAAAAAAAATGGAGGAAATGATGATTATAATTAGAGGCTAAAAAACAAAGGTATTCAAATAAGTACAGTATTTGCAGGAGTCAGGAGGGATTGTGTCGATGAATTTGAACGTGGATTGAATTCATGAAGAGAAAATCCTTCAAAAGGCAAACAGGTCAAGCTAGAATTTCATTTGATGTCCTAATCTCTCATTTTTGGTTAATAGATTATTGGAGTAACTGGCAGATTATTAAATATCAGGGTAAAGCATGTCCCATATAGCATATAATAAACATATGTATATACAATATGGTTTTAAATCTTGTTGGACTGACCAGTTTAGTGATTGAAAGAAAATTTTAAATTCTTATATTGGTCTCCCATTTCCCTTCTAACACTATCAAATTACATCTTAAATGTAAAGGTTATAGTAACTGTACTAATATTATTAATAATTGCTAGCACTTTTGAGCACATACTTAACCAGGCACTGTTTTAAGAACATTACATGAGCACTTGCTATTCATTTCAACTTAGAAATTAACTGTGTGATTTTATGGAGTGTTACACATCAGAAGCCAAGCTTCATTAGTGCTGATCTTTGATATTTATGCACCAGAATATATGTGAATATATATGCAGTTAAATAGATGTTAAATAGTCTTCCTTTTGTAATGAGTGTCAACAGTACACCTTGGTCAAAAATACCAGCATAAAAACAGGCACGTACCAGAGGGTAAGTTCAAGGGCGAGACTGTTTTCTAATTTCTAACATCTTTTCTAACACTATCATTGGGCCTATATGTTGTTTAAATGAACGAGGCTATAAACTCCCTTTCTACAACGTGAGACTCCCAATTTGCCTGCTAGAAGAAATAACCCTTTAAATAAGTGGTTCTTTTTTATCTTTATTTTTATGAAAGTATAATTGACACAACACGTTACATTCGTTTCAGGTGTACAAATTAGTAATTCAGCAAGTCGGTGTTATGCTGTACTCACCATAAGTGTAGCTACCATCTGTTACCGTGTGATGCTATTAACAGTACCATTGACTGTATTCCCTCTGCTGAGCCTTCTGTCCTTGAGACTTCTTCCATAAGTAGAAGCCTGTACTTGTCCTCCGCTTTCATTTCATTTTGCCCATCCTCCCACCTCCCTCCCTTCTGGCAACCATTTCTTTGTTTTCTTTATTTATGGGTCTGTTTCTGCTTCTTGTTTGTTTTGTTGTTGAGATTCCACATATAAGTGAAATCACATGGTATTTGTCCTTTTCCATCTAACTTATTTCACTTAATGTAGTAAGTGCTAGGTCCATTCATGTCATTGCAAATGCCAAGATCTCATTCTTTTTTATGAGTGAGTAATATTCCAGTGCGTGCGCACATGTGTGTGTGTGTGTGTGTGTGTACACACACACACACACATACATATCCCACATCTTCTGTATCCATTCATCTATTGGTGGACACTTGGGTTGCTTCCATAGCTTAGCTATTGGAAATAATGGTGTAGTATAGGGGTGTGTGTTTTCATTTTCTTTTAATTTTTTTTTAATGCTTATTTATTATTGAGAGAGAGAGATAGAGCGTGAGCAGGGGAGGGGCAGAGAGAGAGGGAGACACAGAATCCAAAGCAGGCTCCAGGCTCTGAGCCATCAGCACAGAGCCCAAAGCAGGGCTCAAACTCACGAGCTGTGAGATCATGACCTGAGCCAAAGTCAGATGCTTAACCGACTGAGCTGCATAGGCACCCTGTGTGTTTTCATTTTCTTTGGGTAATACCCAGTAGTGGAATTACTGAATTGAATGGTATTTCTAGTTTTAGTTTCTTGAGGAACCTCCATACTGTTTTCCACACCGTTTGTACCAGTTTACATTCCCACCAACAGTACATAAGGGTTCCTTGTTCTCCACATCCTTGCCAGCACTTGGTGTTTCTTATCTTCTTGATTCTAGCTATTCTGACAAGTGTGAGGTTTTGATTTGCATTTCCCTGATCATTAGTGATGTTGAGCATCTTTTCATGTGTCTGTTGGCTGTGCATATATCTTAAAAAGAAGTTGGTTTAGGTCCTCTGCCCATTTTTTAATTGGTTTATTTGTTATTTGGTGTTGAATTATATAAGTTATTTATGTATTTTGGATATTAACCGCGTATCAGATATATCATATGCAAATATCTTCACCCATTTAGTAGGTTGCCTTTTCATGTTGTTGATGGTTTCCTTGGCTGTGCAAAACTTTTTTTTTTTTTTAATGTTTATTTATTTTTGAGAGAGAGAGAGACATAGAATCTGAAGCAGGCTCCAGGCTCTGAGCTGTCAGCCCAGGGCCTGTTGTGAGGCTCGAACTCAACGAACCATGAGAAGACCTGAGCCAAAGTCGGACGCTTAACTGACTGGGCCATGCAGGCACCCTAGTGCAAAAACTTTTTATTTTGGTGTAGTCCCATAGTTTATATTTGCTTTGCTTCTTTTGCCTAAGACCAATATAAAAGAGATCACTGTCTGTATTTTCTAGGATATTTATGGTTTCAATCCATTTTGAGTTTATTTTTGTGTATCAGGTAAAATAAGTGGTCCAGTTTTATTCTTTTGCATGTGGCTGTCCAGTTTCCCTAGCACTATTTATTGAGGAGACTATCTTCCTCACTGCATATTCTTGCCTCCTTTGTCATAGCTTAATTGATTATATAAACATGGATTTATTTCTGGGCTCTCTATTCTGTTCCATTGATGTAGGGGTCTTTTTGTTTTGATTGCTACAGCTTTCTAGTAGATCTTGAAATCTGAGATTAGGATACCTCCAGCTTTGTTCTTCTCTCTCAAGACTGTTTTTGGTATTTGGGGTCTTTTGTGGTTTCATACAAAGTTCAGTATTCTTTGTTCTATTTCTGAAAAACGCTGTTGGGTGTTTTCATAGGGATTCTTAACTTTATATTTTAACTTTGATAGTGGTTCTTAACATTAGTAAGTCAAGGTGTCCTTGAAGAATTTTTTTTCTCCCAGAAAAATGCATAGAACACCTATATGTATTCAATTTGAGTACAATTTCAAGGGGATTCTGGAACCCCAAAGCCCATCCATTGACCGCCCCCCCCCAAGTAAGACCTATACCCTGAGTAGAACTGCAGAACTCCACTCTCTGTTCTTCATTGTCTTTGTATTTGAATTGAGAGACCATTCCTTTGCATCTTGACAAAGAAAAAATGCACCATAAGAAAGGAAATAATCTTTATAATCTTGATTCATTCAGATTTCAATGCCATGGGGGGAAGATGGCAGCAAGCTTTGACATAGTTTTTTGTTGTTTTGTTTTGGGATTTTTTTGCTTCAATCTGTCTATAGAAACAGAACTACTAGGGTAGCAAAATCAGGCAACATCTATAATAAAACCAGGGGACAGGGTATCCCCCAAATACCAAATGACCAAATCACCAGCTAAACAGCTAAAAAGCTTCTGTGGTATCAGAAACTAGAGGAAGACATGGACGGATGGCAGAGGGTCTTGTGAAGCTTGAATGTTGTTGCTTATAGTAGGGAACCAACTGACAATAACCAAATACATGGAGACCAAGGGTATTCTATAAGTACTAATATAAACATAACCATGAGAACAGAAACACCAAATTTTTCTCAATCCTGAAAGATATACCAAAAAAGAACAAATAGACCACATGATCACACAAAGGTGATATACATTGTGTGTGTGTTTATGAATTTCATAAAGTGAAATAAGAAAAGTCTGTATATCATGTTTACATTTAAGAAGGAATTGAAAATATATATATACTTATACATATGAATAAATGCATATATACATTTATATATACCTTTGTGTATATATGTATATGCATGTGTGTATATATATATATATATATATATAGATAGATAGATGTGTATCCTTATACTTAAGACAGTAGTAGGATAAAGTTTTAAAAGAATTACCTAAAGAGAGAGTTAGGAGGTAATACAATGCAAAAGACATACATAGAAGCTAGACTTTATATATATAGATCTATATGTAGATATATATGTGTGTGTGTGTGTGTGTGTGTGTGTTTTAATACAGTTTTGGAGACATGTAAATATCTTACATAATTTAAAAGAAAATTTTTAAGGAACAATCCCTAAAAAATCAAGTGAAATGTAAAAAAGCAAACCTGTCTTTCTGGATGGTGGCATTGCCATGCAGAAAGAAATTGTTCCAAGTAACTATAAAACATAGTAATTTGTGCATATATAGTCAAATATCCCTTCAAAACAGCAACAACAACAAACCATTAATCTGTTTTCAGTAATCATTTTGTTGATACTAGTGTTGCTGTTGTTTGATTGAAGTAGTGATAAAGTAAATTGTAGTTCTGTCTGGTGTTTTGAGAACTGCAAAGAGACACAGGACTGAGAAGTATAATTAAAAGCGTTATTTTTCTTAATTTGTGATTATAAACTTAAAATGCATCTTTTTAAAAATTATTTTTAATGTTTTTATTTCTTTTTGAGAGGGAGAGAGAGAACTAACAGGGGAGGGGCAGAGAGAGAAAGGAAAAGAGAGAATCCCAAGCAGGCTCTACACTGTCCGTGCAGAGCCTGATGCAGGGCTCGAACCCATGAACTGTGAGATCATGACCTGAGCTGAAATCAAGTTAGACTTCTGACTGACTGAGCCACCCAGGTGCCCCATTAAAATGCATCTTTTAAAAACAGATACCTTGGGGCATGTGGGTTAAGTGTCCTACTCTTGATTTAGACTCAGGTCATGATCTCATGGTTTGGTTTGTGGGATCGAGCCTCGTGTTGGGTTCTGCACTGACAGTGAGGAGTCTGCTTGGGATTCTCTCTCTCCCTTGCTGTACCTTCCCCAGTTGCAGTCTCATGTGAATGCTCTCTCTCTCAAAAAAAAAAAAACCCAAACATTAAAAAAAAATAAAAACACTTATTTCATAGCCTTGTTCACTAAAAGGCCTAGAAATAATGACTGACATGGTAGCAGTGAGCACCCCCAGTGATCATTCTCTAAGTACGATTTCTAAATAGTGGCATTTAGAGACCTGCTGATTCCAAGTCTGAGTCTAGAAATGTACTAGGTGAGCCTAGAGCACCCATTCGTATCAAAAGCAGAGAGGTTACTAAAGAACATAGAATTTTGTCTGAAGCATTGCAGAGCCAACTTAACTAGGCTCCCATTGGACAAAAATAGGACAGTTTGAACACCAATAAGGAAAAATACTGTAATGGCTTGAAGAACCTCAAAATTGTTAAATCTATGAGTCATAGGAATGCATAGAACAAACAGAAACCTTTAGAGAATACTAGGGAACCATATCATTATTTTTGTTAAACAAGTTAAACTGTTAAGTAAGAGGAAGTAATCAAGTGTTTTATTTTGCCTTGCATATGTAAACATTCCTCAGAGTAACCAAGTGGTTATGGGGAAATTTCCCTTTACAGAGGTTATTCCTGCTGATAAATGAAGACGGAATGCTACCAACATCCTGCTGAAAGTATACAACCCACCTCCCTCTGAAATATTCCTGCAAACAAAAACCAAAACAAAACCCTGAATCTGATCAAGCCTCTAGTTCTAACTACTAATTTACAGGAAGGAGAACAGACAAAGGGATGTGTTAAATTACACCATGGGGATTCATTCAGCCAAATAACAGACTGTGGGAAACTGCAGAACAGATGACTCAACTTTTTTCAACAAATTGCAAAGACAAAAGCGATGGAGGGGAAATCTATAGATTAAAAAAAAAAATTAAGAAACATACTAACCAATTGCAATATATGTTTTCCTTAGATTTGGGTTTAAACGGGGATCAAAAAGAACATTAATGGGATATTTGAGGAAATGGGAATATGACTTTGATATTTAATGATATTAAAGAATTGAGTGTGTGTGTAAGTGAGTGAGAGTGAGGGGAGAAGGGGCAGAGAGGTGTATTTTTTTTTTCTTAAGAAGAGTCTTTGTCTTTTAAAGATAGATGTTGAAATATTTACAGTTGAAATTATATGCTGTCCAGGATTTGCTTCAAAATAATCTAGGATTGTGGGTAGGAGGATGTATGGAATGTTACAGGGGGAACAAAATCAGCCAGGAGTTAAGAATTGTTGATTGGCGATAAGTACAGGATTCATTGTTTATTCTTTCTCAACTTTTGTATGACTTTTTAATTTTTTACTATGGAAATATTAGAGTAAAAACCCAGCCATAGCTGCTCCATAAGAATGGCTCAAAACAAAACAAAAACCCCAGTGTCACAACTAACTTATTACTTCTCTACAGTCAAGTTAACTGCCCTTCTTTTTTTAGTGAACTTTTTATTTTGTATTAATTTTAGATTGACATTAAAGTTGCTCAGTTAGTATAAAGAGTTCTCCTGTACCTTACCCTCACTCAGTTTCTGTTGCTATTAATGCCTTATATTACCATACTAAATGGGTAAAAACTAAGAAATTAACATTGGTATGTTACTATTGATGAAATACCAGACATTATTCAGGTTTCACCAGTTTTTCCATTACAGTTGTCTTTTTGTTCTGGGACCTTATCCAGGGTACCACATTGCGTTTACTTGTCAGTCCTGCTAGCCTTCTTTGGTCTGTGACAGTTATCTCTTTCCATGTTTTTCATGACTTTCACAGTCTTGAATACTGGCCAGTATCCTGTAGAATGTCCCCCAATCTGGGTTTGTCTGGTGTTTTTTTTCAGATTAGACTGGGGTTATGGGTTTTGGGGAAGTGCCCTTCTTGTCACATTACATCAGAGGGTACATGTTATCACCATGACATCACTGATGATGTCAACGTTCATTGTCTCCACCGTGCAGTTAATATTTTTCTCTTTCCCTACTCTGTTCCTTGGAACCAAGTCACTGGCCTACCCTCAAGTGTAGTGGTAGGTAGTGTTAAAGTCTGCTTTCTGAAGCAGGGTGTGTTAGGGATCAGGACCACATCCAGGTTCAGCGACTGACTAAATAGGCCTTAGCATATGGTCATATTGGTAGCTAGGCTTTAATATGGCAAAAGGATATAGAGCAAAATCAACAAAGGGAACAGGTGTGTGACAAGAAGTTTGGAGAAAACCAAATAGAAGCTTCCCAGAGTCCTCTCCCAGTGGAGTCATACAGATGTTCTTCGGTCCCCCAGCAATGAGCTGTGACAACACATGTGAAATGTCTACTGGAGAAGCTCACCTGAGTATAGGAGTCCAGGGATTTGATTGGCGACTGGTCAAGTAGGCACTCTCTGCCCAGCATGTATCAAAATTCCAAACTCCCAGAAGAAAGGATGTGTCTTTTCATTTATAGAAAGTTTTCTACCAGCGTAGGGAACTATTTACTGGTCAAGTTTCTAGCCCCCAGCCAAAGGCCAACCATGCAGGCAGGCCTTTCTAAGGACAGTGGTCAGTGTCAACTCTTTTCTGCATAGGAAAGTATTCCCTTTATGACGCATTTTTTAGAAAAATGGAATTAGTTTTAAAAACAGCATAATAGTAGGACCTATTATGTATTTTATATAAAAACAACAAAAGTAAAATTAGATCAAGGGTGTCTTAATTTCCCTGCTGTACAGAATGAAGTATGTGGCAATCTAGGCCTCTTTTGGTTCATTTACTATTTCTCATGCCCATTAAAAAAATTTTTTTATGTTTATTTTTGACAGAGAGGGGGAGAGGGAGGGGCAGAGAGAAAAGGAGACAGAGAATTCCAGGCAGGCTCTGCACTGATAGCAGGGAGCCCAGTGTGGGGCTCGAACTCATGAATGGCAAGCTCATGACCTGAGCTGACTAGACGCTTAACCAACTGAGCCACCCAGGCGCCCCTTCTCGTGCCCATTTTTAAACATTGTTATAAAAATATTACTGCAGCTTTTGAAGCATTTCATAATTAAAAAATGCCTCCAGGTTGTGACTTCATTTATTGCCAAATAATTGGAAGAAAGCTGTGTAAATTTCAGTAATAACATATAACCAAAACCTGGGTGGAAATCCCAGAAAGTAATTACTGAGATTTAAGACACAATATGTATTCATAATTTACTTTCTTTTAATAGGAAAAACGGGGTCTTCGAGAAATGCGAGTTCTTGAAAATTTGAAGAATATGATCCATGAAACAAATGAACATACTCTTCCCAAATGTAGAGAAATAATGCAGGACGACTTAAGCCAAGTTCTCCAGAGATGTAAGCCAGCGTTTTTTGTGTGTTTTTGTTTTGTTTTTTAACGCTGTTTTATTTCAAAAGAATGCTATGCCAAAATGTATTTCCTTCAGTGTTTTGGTGGTAGGTGGAGAGAGAATTCTTAATCAAAACCTATAAAATGGAAGCCCTGTCACAGAGCATGTGACTATCTAGTGATTAATGTGTGTTGCCAATGATGTTGAGAGCATTAATCTCCAAAGTGAGATGTGTGCATCGGGGGTACACAGATAAGCAGTCCTTTTAGGATGTGAGAAAATTGTAGCATTATTTACCTTTTTTTAAATTTAATTATGCATAAGAAGTTTGATGACTAAGAATTAGGCAGTGAAATGAAACTTGTTTTTCAAACAGGATACTAGAATTTTTAACTCTTTTTAAAAAAGGGTCCCATCATAAATGTTTGTAAACATTTTATAACTTTTTTCATTAAGCAAAATATTGTAATGTGGAGACACATTAAAAAAGAATCCTTATTAAACATATAAAATAAAAGGAGTTTTATTACTAACTGATTTTAAAATTAGAAGTATATCAAAAACTCAAGGTTTCTCCTTGGATCTAGATCCATACTGACACTGTTCAGCTTGTGTGAGGGTAGATAATGCTGGCAAATAATGATGGATTACTGAAGTGCAAATGAAAAAGTACCTTTCTGGGGGGCGGGGGGGGGGTGGGGAGAAAACAAAACTAGCCAGTAATATAATGACCTGTGAAGGAATACAGTACGGAGATTTGGTTAATAATTGAAATTAGCAAGTGTTTGTATTCAGGTCCAAGTTAGTCTCATGTACTCTAATGTTAAAAGGGGCTTGGAGAGAATTAATGCCCCAGGATTACATTTGGTATCTTTGAACGAAACAGCAGAAAGTCTAAAATTGACTGTAGGCTTTTGCATCTTAGTACACACATCATTTGTTTGTTCAGACTGTTACTTCCTTAACCCTGACAAACATTGTAGATATTATACTAAAAAACTCGATTATTAGTAAGACTACTTATGTATGCATTTGAGATGTGCCTGTAACTATTCTTTTCTACACTTTGAGTCATAAAGATAAATTGGGTAAAACTTGGTAAAAATCTGTGAATGGTTATTTTGATTTAATTCATTCTTGGGCTAACATAACTTCTGATGTGAAGACTAGCCTCTTAAAAGTAGTCTCCACAATGAAATAGAAAAGTATTACTAGTAAAATGGAATTCAGACTGTAAGTGTATCCTGAAATGAAGAATTAAAACACATAAAATCCAAAGTTGATAATTAAGGTTTTAAGATCTGTGGACTACTCTGGGTGTAATTAGCTCTGTGACCTAAAAAATGGCTTTGGAGGTGTTTTCCTGCTAGAAGCATGGAAGGCTTCTTCAGTAGGCTTCAGCCCAAGTATTTTCTGCTAAGTATTATGAGCATGGGTAGAATGGAGATGATTATGTGCTTTAATTTTAAAGCTTTGCCTGGGCCCATCTGTCGTTCCCAGGGAATTGCACGTTTAAAAATCTGACATTTTAAGTCAGAGTGCTGGCTTGTTTATTTTCGATACTGATTCATCAAGGAGTTGTACAAAATCATGCAAGCCAGCTTATATGGAATGTAGTGGAGTATATTCTGGTCTAAGTAGTACTCTACAAGCCTAGTGATGAGTTAAGTTTTGTTTTGTGCCTGTTAATACAGCTGTCACATTTATCTCTTCCTGTGCTGGTGGTGCGGTCAGCTGTGCCACTCAGAACTCTGCAGCTGTGGACCTCCGGCTGCTGGTCTCACATGTTGCGCGGAGCTAGGTAACTGTGGAGCAGTAAGGTGGGGACATCTTGAATTATTGGAATGTAGACCTATTACAGAATCCTCAGCTTGGAACTGTTTCCGCTTTTGGCTGTGTGGCCACCCACCTTGTATAGTGTCTTTGGATTTGATGACCAGAAGCTTTAGAACAAAAACTTACCTGTGGTATAAAGTCATCAACATACAGCCTTTATGGGGGCACCTGGGTGGCTCGGTTAAGCGTCCGACTTCGGCTCAGGTCATCATCTCGCAGTTTGTGGGTTCAAGCCCCACTTCGGGCTCTGTGCTGACAGCTCAGAGCCTGGAGCCTATTTGGGATTCTGTGTCTCCCTCTCTCTCTGCCCCTCTCTGCTCACACTCTGTCTGTCTCTCTCAAAAATAAATAAACATTAAAAATTAAAAAAGAGACAGCCTTTATGTTATTTTTTAATCCTGAAAACAGTATTAGTGTCTATGCCCTGCTTATTAATTATTTAATAGACTTACAGATTTCACCACATTTGTTGTCTGGAGATCTTGCCTTAGTATTAAGGACCTAGACCTTGATTTTAGAGTAAGAAGGACAGAGCCTGTGGGTTTTCCTTACGTTAACTAACACGGTCATAGGAAATTAATTTTCTTTCCTTACCTGCTTCCCTCTTTTTTTAGAGAGACATGACTTTGTTTTTTTATTATTATTTAAGCAGAAAGATGTATGTTTAAGTAATAAGAAAAAAAAAAGGGGGGGAAGAAAGCAATAAATCACCCTAGTAACTACCTGAAAATAACCATTGCTTTTTAACATTGGTGAACATCATTTTAGACATCTTTGTGTAAATCCAAATAGAAGGATGGATAGAGACATGATAGCTGAATGAATAGCTGGGCCGGTATGAGGGAGAGAGCGCATTTGATAATGAGATCATACACTTTTTTTTTTAATGTGTATTTTTGAGAAAGAGAGGGAGAAAGAGAGAGCGAACATGCCAGTGGGGAGGGGGAAGAGAGGGAGGGGGACACAGAATCCCAAGCAGGCTCTGAGCTGTCAGCACAGAGCTGGACGCAGGGCTGGAACTCACAGACTGGCGATATCATGACCTTGAGCTGAAGTCAGATGTTTAACCGACTGAGCCACCCAGGCACCTCTGTTTTTTTTTGTTTTTATTTTTGTTTTGTTTTTGTTTGTTTGTTTGTTTGTTTTGTCTTATGGGGAGGGTCATACACGTTTTAAGCTTAGGTATTAATTTTTAATTTTATTTGAATTTAATGCAACAGATACTTAAAACTGAAGGAAATACCTTAAAATAAGTGTCACTTTTGCATAAAAGATAGTATTTACTAAAAGATCGTTCAAGGAAAAATAATTATAAAAAACATTTAGAAGTTAGAGTCATGATGTCATTATTTCTCATTAATTAATGCCTTGAGAGTTGGAGGCATTCAGACATTCACAGCTTCCCTCACCACTCTCTTCCCCAACCTCACTTGTGAATTTTAACTTGATCAAGGTTTATAGTATTTGCTTTCTGTCCTGAAGTCCTAATACTGCCACTTATTTATTTAGTCTTAGACTCTTGACTTCCTTCTCATTTGTTTACTGGATCTTTAACGATGATATTATAATTCTGTTTGTTTCCTTAGCCCTGTACTTTCAATTTTTATTTCACGCAATATGTTTGCTCTCTTTTAATAAAGAGAGATTTTGTATAACGGAGCACCTATGGACAATTTTATTAGGTTTTCTTTCAGAAGGGAGGCTGTGTCTGTTTCATCTGTCTCTCACATATTGTGAGCCTTTCTCCACCCCTCATATCTGTTTCTGTACAAATTAAAGCATATTAGAGTTCTAACAATTTTGTCAACTTATTTTCTTTTTCTGACTTTTGGGGGATGAAATAATTAGGGGTTAGGAATCTCAGTTCTTGGCCATCATACCACATTTCAAAGTTTATAGTATACAATTATAATTTTTCCTTGTTCAGTAAGTGATGGAATTTTTTACCTCTTATTTTTTTTTAACTTTTTATTTATTTTGTGAGTGATTTAGGAGACTAAGTTTGTGTGGTTTTCCTTCAGTCTGTCTCTACCTAGAAATGTTTAAGAAGTCAATGATTTAAAATACCAATTTTTACTTTTTTTATTTTAGGGAGAGAGAGAAAGCCCGAGCAGGGGAGAGGGGCAGAGGAAGAGAGAGAGAGAGAGAGAGAGAGAGAGAGAGAGAGAGATAGAGAGATCTTAAGCAGGCTCTACACTCAGAGCAAAGCTTAACATGAGGCTTGATCCCACGACCCTGGGATCATGACCTGAGCCAAAATCAAGAGTCTGATGCTCAACTGACTGAACTACCCAGGTCCCTAAAATTAACCAAAAATTTTATAGCACTTTACTAGTTAGAATTTTTACCAGCATCCTCTTCACTCACTGCCTCTCCCTTTTCTGTTCTCCCTACCTCTGCTCACATGTAGCTTACTAACAGATTTTTTAGGCACAACTTTGAGAACATAACTGGGATCTGACCATCCTCACCACTTCACTAACTGCTGCCACCCTGGTCTAAGCCACTCTGATCTCTCACCTGGATTGTTCTAGTAACCACATAACTCATCTTTATGCCTTTCCTGCCTATAATCTGTTCTCCACCTAGGAGCCTGAATGATCCGTTTGAAATGTAATTTGGCTCTTGTCATTACTATATCAGAATCTCCTCCTCTTGCTTACAGAACAGCCAGACTCCTCACAGTGGCCTAGATGATTCTACATAATGGCGCCCACTCTTTTATTTCCTTCCATTTTCTTTTCCCACACTTTATTCGAGCTACTCTGGCCTCCTTATTCTTCTAATATGTGCCAAACATGCTTCCACTTCAGGGCCTTTGCACTTGCTTCCTCTGGAATACTCTTGTCAGCCTTTTTTTCTTTTTTTTAATTTTTTTTAATATTTATTTTCGAGAGAGAGACACAGAACGCAAGCAGGGGAGAGGCAGAGAGAGAGAGAGAGGGAGACACAGAATCCAAAGCAGGCTCCAGGCTCTGAGCCATCAGCACAGAGCCTGATGTGGGGCTCGAACCCACGGACTGCAAGATCATGGTCTGAGCGAAAGTTGGCAGCTTAACTGACTGACTCACTCACGCGCTCCATTGAATACTCTTGTCAGATATTTGTACATTCTCATTTCCCATCCATCTCTGCTCAGGTGTCAACAGTGAGACCTTCTTAGCTACTCTGTAATAATCATGTTCCCTCGCTCTGGCATTCTCTGGTCTCTTTACCTTGCTTTTTCCTCCAGAGTATCCACCCCAACCTGGCATGCTAAGTATTTATATGCTATCTGTCTCCTCAACCAGAATATAGGTTCCATGAGTTCGGGGACTCTGTTCTCTCCAGTACCCCTGGCACCTAAAACAGTGGAGTTCCGAAGTAATTATTTGTTCCTTGAGATGAATGAATGAGAATTCAGCTAACATCTAATACCAAGCCAAAGTTACTTGCTTATGTATGTATCTGAGGTTCACACATACCCATCATGATAGAATGTATTTGTTTTTCTTGTGTGAGGACAGTCGGGACATTGTCACCTATCATATATGACACTACTGTATGTGGTGCTAATTTCAAAAAATCTTTTGGTTGAGAGAAAGTAATTTGACATTTCTTGACTCTTTAAAATAAGTATGGTCTCCTGAAACGCAGACAACATGGGAAACGGCTTCCTGCTGCATTAGGTACAACCAGTAAGTGATGTGGAAGTGATAGGAAGGTTGAATAATAGGCCTTTTCCTCTTGGGGTCTCTAATCATGAAGAAGGAATGTTTGGTATGGTCACGTGATTTTCTTGTATTTTAGAAAAGCAGGTTTCATTAAATTTAGGACGTAAGCCTTTCTTATTGTGTGGCTAAAGAATTAAAAAGTCAGCAACTTCTAAGGGACTGAAATTTCTAAAAATGGGCGTTCTGTCTGAGCACAAAGACAATCCCTGTAAGAAACAAAAGTGTGCCTTTGTCAGATGTGTTCTAATTAAAATTTTAAAGGACATAACAGATGACAAAATAATGTCATAGTCTTGTAATTCTTCTCTTAGGTTAAGCCCAGAATGATCTGAAAATGATGAAGCACCCAAAGACCACAGAATGGATTTTTTTTAAGTTATGTTCAGAGTCAGGGGGAAAAAAATCCAATCAGGAAATGATAGAACCACTGCTTGGAAGAATGATGTAATATTAATATGCCACAGAAAGAAGGCAGATCTAATCAGCTCCCATTTTGTTTTGTTTTCATCTTTTCTGTTAGAACAAACAATGATTGGGAACATAATTTTCAGGGCTAAAATATTATCTTTGATATAACTAAAATAAATGGCTACTGATAAAAACATTACTTTTTAAAAGCAGAATCCTCCTCTTTTACCATATTCTCACAGGGAGGGACCTAACATTTTTCTGAAAGGGAAGTCACAGTCCCTGCCCTGCTGAAGAACTTGGGACCTATTCGGGACTAGGTTTGGGTAGGAGAGGAAGGCATGTTGTGAAACACTACTAAACCTCTGTATAAGCAAATGCAAGGTAAAGTGGTGAAATACCCACATACCTGGTAAAGGAATTTCAAATAAGAGAAAATCCTTATAGGAAAAGGATTAATCTAGGAGGGCTTTATTATGAAGGCAGGACACCATAAACTGTTCTCTTAAGACAAGTAAAACATTGTCATTAGGAGACAGGACTAAGGAAAGCATTTTCAGTAGGGATAGTAAGTAGAATAATATTAATAACAACCTTCCTTGACTGCTTACAATGTGTGAGGAACTGCTCTAAGTGCTATTAGTATTTAAATTACTTGTCAGCCTAGTATCCACTCTGTTATCTCATTTAATGTCAGTTTTGAAGTCCTCTCATTAGTTGTTCCATTAATTTTACAAATGACGAACTGAGGTGCTGAGGTGTTAGGAAAAGCAACAGTGACAGTGCCTGGCTCATAGCAGATGCTCACTCGGTATTTGGCAAGTGAATGAGTGAGCAAGCAAACATGCAAGTTACACAACTAAGTGCTCAACTGTACATTTGACTACAGCTCCCTGTCACCTGCGTGCAAAACAGTGAAGTGAAAACACTTGTATACAGAAATAAAATGGGTTCAGTAAATGAAGAGGTCTGAAGAACTAATGGATGAAAACCAGTTTCATTGATGAGATCACAAGAGGAGAATGTTGAGGGTATGAGCCATGCCTTTAGAGGCAGGGATCTGATTGTATTTATTTTTGAAAAAATTTTAAAAATTTTTATCCAGTTTTTGAGAGAGAGAGACAGAATGCAAGTGGGGAAGGGGCAGAGAGAGAGGGAGACACAGAATCTGAAGCAGGCTCCAGGCTCTGAGCTGTCCACACAGAGCCCACTGTGGGGCTCGAACTCACGAACGGTGAGATCATGACCTGAGCTGAAGTCGGACACTCAACTGACTGAGCCACCCAGGCGCCCCTTACAACCTGCTTTCTGCACTTATTAGTCATATTACCTACTGTTTGTACCTCAGGTTTTTACAGATGCCAGAAATCTGTGAAATGGGATAGTGATCCTCTCCTAATTTAGGAAGATGGGATTGAGAGGAGTAATACATGGAAAGTACTTAGGACAGGTCTGGGCACATAGTAATAATAAATAACTCTAATAATTATCATGAACAGTTGTGGTTCATTAGAAAGGGAAGTCACTCGAAGGAAACAGTCCAGAGAAATTTATTTGAATCTGGCAGTGGCAGTCAGGATAAACTAGCAGGCAAGAGCAGAAGCAGGAATGGGAAGTTGTTGAAGCCTTGTGGGTACCAAGTACTGCCTGCAAGAGAGAAGTTTGTATGAATGAGAAAAAGGGAGAGGGAGGGCTAATGAATCAGAGAGACACTGTAGACATAATGAGAATGTAATGATAAATTTATCAGGCATTTTATATCTTTAGAGGATTCTGAAGCCATTGTTGACAACTTGCCATTGGAATTAGTACCTAAATGCCCTTGGCTTATACCTCAAGGCTCATGAATGATGTTGGTTCTAATTATGACATCCTAAATATATTGGCAAAACTTCTTTTATCCCTTCTAGCCAGCCTATCACAACCAAAATAATATCAGTTTTTTTGCATAGTTTCTTGAGATCTAAAACAATTCAAGTTTTTGGGGTGTTTCTTTTAGCTAAGTCTTGAACAAGGGCTGCTGGTTGAAAACCCATTGTCTGTTTTATTTCAGTGCAAACAGCTTCTGACGCAGTCTGTAGACTCCAACAGAAGGAGCAGGAACGAAAGAAGGTAAAAGTACATCATTTGGATAATGGGACCTACAGCTCCTATTATCATCATATTATTAGCAGTTGCTTTTTATTTAAAAAGTCTCTGAATTTGTTTTCTTTATGCAGTGATTTAAAAAGTTTAAAAATGGCTAATTCATTGAAGATGTGTTAAGGAGGTATGAACACTTGATTGTACCACCCATATTTTTATAATTCAAATTGCAGATCTCTTTTTTTTTTTCCTTTTCAACATTTCCAACTATTCCCTGAAAGCAGTATTTGTCTCATTGAGGAGAGAGAATAAGACTTTTACATGGAACAAAAAATGCCTACCAGATTGGGAATATAAATCTTTTCTTTGAGCCTGAAGCACTGATGAGTATGTTATGTGTATTTCTTCTAGAAAAGGAAGCATTCATGCCCGTGGATGGGTTACTTAATGAATAGTCATAAGAGTATGCGAAACACTTGCTGGGTAGTGCTTTGCTTATTGAAAGTATATCTTAAGTAAGTTTAGATGTAGAAAAACAACACAAGAATTTAAGGTCCTGTGATCATTTGCTATTTTCACTTACAGTTTCCATAAAGTATTTTTATAACTTATTCATTGTTCTGAACTAATAAAGATACACTTTTTAAGAAATGCTGAAAATACTGAGTCACTCTGAATATAGTGTCTTTTATGGGTAAATAAGTGTTGCTATCTCCATTTCTCTGGAATGTGCTGTGGTTAATCCACAATAATAGTTCAGATCTGCACTGTATATAAAAATACAGTGGAATAAACCATGCCAGAGTTTACATTTCTGTACCCTCTGCTCAACTCTAAATATTGATACAGAGTTTAAAATTCAGCAATTTGGTGAATTAGGCCTTAGTGAAAGGCCTTAACATTTCAGGCAGGTGGGAAGGCTGCCCGAGAGGTGTAAGGTCACAGCAGGCTGGGTCAGGAGTCAGGGCCGTTGAGCATGTTGATAAAATGGCAAGGCAAGGCCACGGGCAGGATCATCTGTTACGGTGTCATGCTTGCATCATGTCCAGAGAACACTGTAAAGACAAGCACAGGACCTTACATAGGCCATGCCAGGCTGACACCGGATGTGTTTCTTTAGTTCTCTCCTCTGCAAGGTGCCAGTGGCGATATTTCAATTTGTTAAGTGTAAGGCAGTTCATACACTCAGGAACTAGCAGTCTAGAAGAGGGAGCCCCAAACCACTAACACTAGTGCAGTGTAGGATAAACTAAGAGCTGTGATCAAGTTCCGAAGAACTTTGTAGGATCTTGGCTAATGTATTCAGAAGATGGTGACATTCAAGCCCAGCCTTGAGTAGTGGGTAGGAACTCAGTTTGATAGAGGATGGGAAGAAAGATATTGTAGGGCGAGGGATACAGTGTAAGCAAAGGTAAAAGATGTGAGAAGTCAGCAGTCTCACGCAGCTGACATGTAGAGTATCTAAATGGGTATTTCCAGAGATAATTGTAGAGTCTTGAATGCTGTATTGAACAGTTTGTTGTTGAGGGCATCAGGAGTATTTCTGTTTAAACAGAAATACTAGTGGATAGAACGCTGGCTGTACTGGCTATTCCTGTAAATAAGCAATTCTCTTGGTTTTCAAAATAAAATAAAAAAGAGTTGTGGTAGCACGTTGCTATGTGATTTAAGCAGATTCATGTGAATGTGCACTCACACATTATTGGTCTTCCTAAGACATTGTCAGTGCAGTTATGATTGTGATTAAATGTCAATTTTTGTCATTCTTGAGCATAACTAACCTAAAATTATAATTGGAATCGTTCCTCTTGTCACTTGGAACTTTTATCACATTTGGTGTATTAACTGTATATAGGCAGGAGAATGGCCGGCTTAGGTGAAGAAGTAACTGGCGTCTTCTACTTGTGGTAGTTCCTTTTGTCAGCCAGCCGTTTGCCCTTGGACAGGTCCTTGCCCTTCAAGCTCCTCATCTGCAAAATAAATACCGGTTTTACTTACCTGATAGGTTGATTCTCTCCTTACCAGATAAATTGTATTACGTAATCTACATGAAACAGCTTTGCAGATTGTCTCTCACTCCAAATGTAAGGCACCATTTCTCCCCTGCCAGCCCAGTCGTTTGTTTAAGGTGCAGGTGTTCACTGTGCGGATAAGAGCCCTGCTGTGGTCTGGTTAGAGTTGGTGAAGCATTGGGAATCCTGCCCATTCATGATTTTCTAAATTAAAAGATACTAAGATACCATCACATGGTTTGAAAGAAAAAAAAAAAAATGGCCTCAAGAAATAATAAAAGCCCTTAGATTATGTTGATCTTAAATATACTTCTTACAGGTATTATGTCAAAGAATGTTACTAAACCATTTTTTAATGTGGAATACACAATACAATGTACTGGAATGTGTTTCACTAAGAATTAGTATGCCATTTATGAAACCTACATGTATAAGAATCTGTTCTAGGGGCGCCTGGGTGGCTTGGTTGGTTAAGCATCTGACTTCGGCTCAGGTCATGATCTCACGGTCTGTGAGTTCGGGCCCCGAGTCGGGCTCTGTGCTGACAGCTCAGAGCCTGGAGCCTGTTTCAGATTCTGTGTCTCCTTCTCTCTCTGCTCCTCCCCTGTTCATGCTCTGTCTCTCTCTGTCTCAAAAATAAATAAACGTTAAAAAAAAAAAAAAAAAAGAATCTGTTCTGAATATTTTCTCACGATAATTTAATAAAATTAACCAGCTGAATGTTACACAAAATGTATTTCTCAGAGCTCAGAGAAAAGTAAAAATTCTTTATATCCTTTCAGGGCAATAAACTTTTAGTCTTTGTTTCTTTTCTAGTACTTCTCTAATTAGCAGAATATTTGAAATATGTATCTTTAAGGACTTTTTTTTTTTTACTGCTGTATCTGGTTTTTGCTGAAACTGACATGGCAGAGGTTTCAGATTACATATATATGTATATAAAAGATGTAGACATAAAGTTTAATGTTGTATCTAGCAAAGGCGTACAAAGAAAAATCGACCTGTAGCTTCATTGTACAATCTAATGGTAATTGTTGCCCTTGGTTATACTTTTGGCTACATTTTGTATATTTGAATACCTCTCAGGACAAAGAAAGATGGGAGTAGTAATGGAATAAAATAGACTATTGCCATTAATCATTAATTCTTTTATGTCAAGACAATTTGTGGAATTCTGTGGGAAGTAAATTATGATAAACGTCATTCATCCAAATTACACTTCCCACAATTGATACCTAAAAGTACATTCAGAAGAACAATAAATGCACATTCCCCAGTTATTTGACATATGTCTTGAAAAAGTACCCACTAACGCAAAGCTGCATTTTGGAAGCTAGCATTAAGAGTAGCGAAATGAAAATACAACTAGCTTAGAAAATTCACTGACTCTGAAAAATATTCCATCAAGGGAAACGAGCTGTTAATATCTATAAGTAGTTTAAACTTAGGTTCATGCACAAGTGTCAGTTTGTGAAGCCGTATTCAACCAGACTGGACATGATAATAAAATAAACATGAATCCTTTAATTCATCTTGTCTCTAGAAATTTATTAGATTTGGTTATACCCCTGCATGATTTTTTTCATGAGAGCAGTGAAATAGCATATCCATTATTCTTGATAGAGCTTAAAAATACAAATAGATCAGTATGTAGTATTCTATTTAAAATCCTTATGATGGCAGTTATTCTGACACTTCTTACTAAATGAATTAAATTCTTTATTTGTTGGTGTAAGGCATAGGTAAAATTAGTGACAGCGTATTATTGACAGATGTTTGAAAGGGCCTTAGACCCTCATTGGCTTATTCAGAGTTTTCCCTTAGACTAGGGTTTCCCAGCCTCTGCAGTATTGACATTTTGGAACAGATAATTCTTTGTTGTGGAAGCTGTCCTGTGCTTTGTGGGATGTTAGCATCCTTGGCTTTTACCCACTAGATGCCAGTAGCCCGTCCGCTTGTGCTATGATAACCAAAAATTTGAGGGACAAGAGGGTCAAAATCCACCTCCCCCCACCCCAGTTAAGAATCACTTAGACATAATATATGCAAAACTTTTATGTATCCCAGAGTTCATTTATAGACCTGTTTAAATTTATCTCTAAAGAGGTATATGCAAGCCAATTTTTATTACTAGTTCTTTCTCTCTTGTAGAAAGAGATGAAATCATTAGAGCTAAGTACTTCTGGTACACAGTTATGGTGTATTAATAAACTTTCTCTTCATTTTCTTTTTTTTATGTTTACTTTTTGAGAGAGAAAGGGAGAGAGAGACAGAGCATGAGTGGGGGAGGGGCTGGGAGAGAGGGAGACAGAATCCGAAGCAGGCTGCAGGTTCTGAACTGTCAGCACAGAGCCTGATGTGGAGCTCAAACCCATGAACCATCAGATCCCGACCTGAGCCAAAGTTGGAGGCTTAACCAACTGAGCCCCCCGGAAGCCCCTCATTTTTTTAAAGTTGGCATTTTCTAATTTTATCTTGAGAAAAACAAACGTATCCACTTATTTAAGAAATGCAGTTAATTTCATTTAGGAGGAACACTCTGAAACCTGATTTGAGAATTTTTTTGTTGTGGTAAAATACACAGAACATAAATTTTAACTATTTTTAAGTGTGCAAATCTGTGGCATTAAGTATACTCCTATTCTACAGTCATTACTACCATCCATTTCCAGAACTTTTTATCTTCCCCAGCTAAGACTGTGCTCATTGAACACTAGCTGCCCATCCCCACCCTCCCCCTCCATTCCTGGCGACCACCATTCTACTTTCTGTCTCTATAATTTGACTACTCTTGGCACCTTTTCTAAGTGGAATCATACAACATTATCTTTTTGTGAGTGGCTTATTTCTCTAACATAGTGTCTTCAAGGTTCCTCTGTGTTGTAGCAAGTATCAGAATTTCATTCCCTTTTAAGGATGACTAGTATTCCGTTGTATGTATATTCCATATTTGTGTATCTGTTCATTTGTGGATACTTGGGTTGCTTCCACCTTTTCGCTTTTGTGAATAACACTGCTTTTAACATGAGTGCATGGTTCTTCTGGGTATATATTCAAAAGTGGACTTACTGGATGAAATGGTAATTCTGTTTTTAATTTTCTGAGGAAAATTTCCTGTTTTCCATGGCAGCTGCATTACTTTATAGTCCCTTCAGCAGTGCACAAGGGTTCCATTTTCTTCACATCCTGGTCAACTCGTTATTTTCTGTTTCTTTGGTAGCAGCAGTCCTGATGGGTGTGAGATGGTCTCTTATGGTTTCAATTTGCATTTCATTAAGGATTAATGATGTTGAGTATCTTTTCCTTTGCTTATTGGCTGTTTGTGTATCTTCTTTCTAGAAATGTTCATTCAAGTCCTTTGTCCATTTTTTAAACCAGATTGTTTTTGTTGTTGTTGAATTGTAGGAGTTCTTTATATAGTTTGGATATTAACCCTTTATCATATATATGATTTACAAACATGTTCTCCCATTCTATGGGTTGACTTTCACTCTGTTCATAGAGTCCTTTGATACACAAAAGTTTTTAATTTTGATGAAGTTCAGTTTATTTTTACTTTTGTTGTCTATTCTTTTGGTGTTCTAACAAATAAGTCATTGCCAAATCCAATGTCTTGAAGCATCCCTCTCTTCTAAGAATTTTATAGTTTTAGGACTTAACATTTAGATCTTTGGCCCATTTTGAGTAATTTTCGTATATGATGCAAGGGTCCATTTTCATTTTTATTTGCATGTGGATATCCAGTTTTCCCAGCACCATTTGTTGAAAGGATTGCCCTTTCCCTATTGAATGGTTTTGACACCCTTATCAAAAATTACTTGACCTTATATGCAGGGGTTTATTTCTTAATTCTTCTATTCTGATGGTCTCTCTATCTCTGTGGCAGTACCACACTATTTTGATTATAGTAGCTTCGTGGTAAGTTTTGAAATCAGGAAATGTATTTTATAAAATGTAGGTTTTATTATTATTCAGATATGGTGAGGCCAACAGATTAGGGGGTGGTTGCCATGGAAAGGTTGTTTGTTACTCATAGTTCCCAAGAAGAGGATGCCTGCCATGCACATGGGACCCTATGAGGAAGCACCAGAGTTAGTCAGGAGGCAGAGCAGGGAAAATGGGTTATTGTAGTTGCAGCAGGAAGGAACATGTGAGGCAGGATTAGCAGGTTTAGGATTGGCTAATTTGAATGATTTCAGCAGACTCTGGGGCATAGGGCTCTCCCTGGCTATCTGACCTTGTGTGATTAGGGCAGGTGGATAGTGGCCCAGAGGGTGAGAGCCCAGTAGAGGTGGTTGGGGTATAGGCTCTGGGCTGGTTAGCTTGCATATAAAAGGTATGCTATGGGGGAGTTGTTTACTATCTCTAGGAATAGGCTGGCCCTGGGAGGGACAGTCTCTCCAGGGCGAAAAGGGTCCCAGATGTCAAAGCCTCCTGGACACATGGTTAATAGAGTGTGAGACCAACTTTTCTTTTTTCAGGATTGATTTGGCTATTTGGTGTCACTTGAGATTTCATACGAATTTTAGGATGAATTCTTCTATTTCTGCAAAAAACATCATTGGGATTTTAATAAGGATGCCATTGACCCTGCAAATCACTTTGGATAGTGCTGACATCTTAACTACATTAAATCTTCCAGTCCATGAACATGAGATGACTTTCCAATGACTGTGTCTTTAATTTCTTTCTCAGGAATGTTTTATAGTTATCAGTGTATGTCTTTTTTCCTCCTTGGTTAAATTCATTCCCAAATACTTTATTCTTTTCAATACTGTTGTAAATGGAATTTTCTTAATACCTTTTTTGGATTGTTCATTGTTAAGAGTATAGAAATGCAACTGATTTTTGAGTATTGATTTTGTATCCTGCAAAATTTGCTGACTTTGTTTATTCTAGTAAGTTCTTTGTTGCAATCTTCTGGTTTTCTACATATAATATCATGTTGTCTGTAAGAACAGATAATTTTACTTCTTTCTTTCCGATTTGGATGCTTGCTCGCTCTCTCTCTCTCTCTCTCTCTCTCCAAATTGCCCTGGTCAGGACTTCTAATACTATGTTGAGTAGAAGTGGTAAAAGCAGAATCGCTGTCTCCTTCCTGCTACTGGAGGGAAAGCTTTCAGTTCTTCACCACTGGATATGAGGCTAACTGTGAGTTTTTCACCTATGGCCTTTATTATGTTGAGATAGTTTCCTTCTATTACTAGTTTGTGCAGTGTTTTTATCATGTAAGGGTCTTGAACTTTGTCAAATGTGTTTTCTGCAGAGATTGACATGATTTTGTGTTTTTCCCCCTTCATTCTGTTGATGTAGTATATTTCATTTATTGATTTGCATGTATTGAACCATCCTTATGGTCCAAAAACACTTGTTTATGGTGTATGATCCTTTTAATATGCTGTTGAATTCAGCTTGCTAGTATTCATCAGGAATATTGATCTGCAGTTCTTTTTTCTTATAGTGTCTTTGTCTGGCTTTGGTCTCAAGACATTGATGGCCTCATAGAATGAGTTGGGAAGTCTTCCCTCCTCTTCAGTTATTTGAAGAGTTGGAGAAGGATTAATGTTCATTCTTCTTTAAATGTTTGGTAGTATCACCAGTGAACTCGTCTGGTCTGGGGTGACTTGATTTTTAATGCCACGTGCTTTTTCATATGACCTCTTGCTAGAAAAAGAAAAACTAGTGCAAAGTTAGTTCTACCTTTGTTTTGAAAATTAGCAGGAGTCCCACATATAAGTCCCCAAGTGGGTGGTACACAGTGTGTGCCTATGGATTTTTTTTTCTGCCTGTTCAGGCATATTCAGTCAGGTTTTTTAAAGCTCTTAATTACTTTTGAAACTGGAATGTAAAATACTTATTAGTTTCTGTCATTTTTAAAACATTGCTGATCCTGAGAGACTAATAATTTAAATATTTCGTTTAAATAACATTATATAGCAAAAAGAGTAGAAAACTGGATTTTTAACCTTACTCTACCCTGTTCTCACTGTGTGACCTTGGAAATTGGTCTATAGGAGCAGTGTATGTACAATATTTTATACCTAGAATAGACCTGGTTTTAACATCCCCCCAACAAAATTATTTTTAATTAATAAACCTGATGTTAAAGAATAATAAGAAAAAAAAAATGCAGGTGGTGTTCTTTTTAACTTTATGTATGTAGTCACACCGGTAAAAAAAAATTAAAAATTTAAGAAATATTACACCACCAAAGGAAAAAAAGAAGAGATTAATAAATTTAAGTACATCAATTATTTTTTTAAAAAAAAAAAAAGGAAGCACCTATTATCCAAATTAATTTTATGGTAATGAGTAATAATATTTTAGTTTGCTTTTGATTCTTATGCAAATTTATTAATAACTTCATCTAATTTGATCTTTGACTATTTAAATAGTATAGACGGATTTATCAATCAGGTTTGAGTCATAGTTGATTAAAAATGCTTTTTTTTATAATTTTGAAAAATTTCTCACATGAAGCAATAGATACATAGTTCAGAAAAGTTTTAAGCATAAAGTAAGTCTGGAAGAGCTTTATAAAAATCACATATCACGATCAATTCCAGAAATGCAATGCTGTCTTTGTTTCTTTGGCAACTATTCTAGTGGCTCCCAATGCCCCCACAGTATAAAAAAGTTTAAGTACAAATAAAAACATATGCAAGTTTAAGTACCAAGAAAAGATAACGTAGAAGAATGGATTGGAACTAATTCAGGTTTCATCTGCAGTTGCTCTACTCTCATTATTTAAGTGCAGTAATATTTCGTTACTCCCAGGGAGTTGGACGGGCTGAGCATCTAAAGAAAGCTTAAATGATTCTGAATTATTAGGAATTTGCTTTTTAAATAAACGTGTATAGCCGACTTCACCTTTGTCTGGGACGGGCTACGTAACTAGAAGTCCTCTAAATTAACTTCAGTGTAAAACACAAAACTTATTAAAGGATAAACAATAGAAATGTGTTAATTTGAAACATACTATTAAAATTCGACAGTAACCTCAGTAATTATTTACAGCTTTAGACCAAAGAGAGATTTTTGGTTTAGGAGTATTTTATCACCAGCATTTTTCAGTATTGTCAGTGCCTGCTGATGATAAAACACAGTCTTTCATTTGTTTGTGTCATTGATTTAAATTCTCTACAGACAATACACTCTTATTGCTTGCACCCAGGGCAGAGCTCTCCCACCCTCCTGCTGTTGCTGTGCCTCTCGTACATATTGTGTCATTACTGAAAAGAGAAGGCTGCAGACCATCCTATGTAATAGGACTTCATTTTGTTGTTCTTAAAGAAATATGTTTGTATAAACATCAGGAAAAAATCTTCAGTACTCATTGAACTAATAATGCCAGGAAAAAGGATCCTAGAGAAAGGATTTGGTATGTATGTAGGGGAACTGTCACTTCCTATTAGACTTGTATGAATCTGTTTGAATGTAACTATAGTTTGATGGGATTGTTTTTCAGATGTGTTTTAATTAGAGGAATACTTATTTCAGACTAAGTCTTCTGTAGAACCCCATTAATTGAACATAAAAGCAGAATGGCTATTTTTGAAAGTGATGGGCACAGGTGATGGTAGTGTACAGTTAGTTCAGTATTTATAAAAGATTTTTCCTTATTTTTCTGAGAGTTCTTTGTATTATAAACAGATTCATTGGCACGTCAGGCTAAATCTGTGGATTTTCTAAGTGTATGAACTGGGGTGCATGCTGGCATTAGAATGGCTTTGGTGGCACCGAGGATGTATTGTGGCAGTCTGTCGGGAGGCATATCTGCTGCTTCTGATGAAGCAGCTGCTCAGTTCCTTGTTATTTTGTCCAGTAAAGTCACAGCTGGCCAGGTCGCATGTCCTCACATTTGGAGTAGATACACCCTAGGATAACCTTCACGCCTATTGACTTAGAACACTGTTTACCTTTTGCTTGAGTGATAAGTGAGAGACAGCTAATTGGGGCATTTTCTGCTATTGTATACAGTAAAACCTTATGTGTCTAGGAGTTTTAGCCAAGTTTACCACAAGGCTGAGGTTTTATCTTCTTCAAGCACACCACTTTTATAACTTTATCTTGGATGGAAATCTTTAAAAACATCTTTCATACTTGTTTAAGCAGCTGATGTGTTTTGCAGATGGATTCTGAGTCCCATGGTCTTTGGGACCTGCAGGGCTCTAAGAGTAGGCAGCAGCCTGGGGAGGGCAGGAGGCTCCGTGATGTCCCCGAACCCCCAGGACCTCCTCTGCCTGCACGTGCTCCACACTATGTACACATGCTGCTTCACAAAGAAAATAATAAGTTTAAGAATCAAAAAAATTTATATATGTGTATATATATATGTATATATATATACACCCATATATACATATATATATATATATATATATATAATTTCATACTTTCCTGGTTTTTGCAAAAAATTTACTAAATGTTATAGACTAACTTTCTTTACGAATTAGGAATTACTGAGAATATACAGTTTTACATTATGGTGAATATGGAGATGTCCTCAGGGAATTAAGAGAAAGAGAGAATGTTCTTTTTTTTTAATCTTTTTTTTTTTTTTTTTTTAGAGCGAGAGAATGTGAGCAGGGGAGAGGGCACAGGGAGAGCGGTAGAAGGAGAGAGAGAGAAAGAACCTTTGACTTATTTATTTGTTTGCTTGTTTATTTTGTGAGAGAGAAAGACAGAAGGCACAGGCAGGGGAGGGGCAGAGAGAAGGAGAGACGGTCCCAAGCAGGCTCTGCACCATCAGCACAGAGCCTGATGCTGTGCCCAAACTCACAAACTGTGAAATCATGACCTGAGCCGAGATCAAGAGTCAGACACTTAACCAACTATGCCACCCAGGTGCCCCAAGAGAGAGAATATTTAAGCTGGCTCCCCACTCAGCACGGAGCCCAACACAGGTCTCAATCCCACAACTCTGGGATCATGACCTGAACCGAAATCAAGAGTTGGATACTCAACCAACTGAGCCACCTAAGCACCCCAAGAGAGTGGTTTTCTGTACCAAATGCCCTCAAAGACTGTGTTTTAAGTTTTTGTTATCTGTGTTCTCCTGCCCTATATGTAAGGCTGATGCCTATCATTTCTTCCGGTCTCATTTATCAGCATTTTTTTTTCTAATTTGTGACATTTAATATGGTGTACTTTTGGAAACCCAGTTAACTAACGGTTGGAATTATGTGTAAAGTGGGGCGCCTGAGTGGCTCAGTTGGTTGGGTGTCCGACTTCAGCTCAGGTCATGATCTTGCAGTCTGTGGGTTCGAGCCCCGCATCAGGCTGTGTGCTGACAGCTCGGAGCCTGGAACCTGCTTCGGATTCTGTGTCTCCCTGTCTCTCTGCCCCTCCCATACTCACGCTGTCTGTCTGTCTGTCTGTCTGTCTCTCTCTCTCTCAAAAATAAATAAACATAAAAAAAAAAAAGAATTACGTGTAAAGTAAGGTAAGTAGATTCAAAATCAGAAGAGCTTTTCAGGAACACCACAATGCTTGTAATTGGACTTCTTGGTATCTTTTTTTTCTTTTGATGGATTAAGTCTTACCATATAGTTCTCAACTAAATTTCAGGAAGATGTTATTTCCGGGTAGCCAAATTTTATTTATGTATATAAAGAGTATGGGATTGTCAGTATATGAATGTATAAACTGCCTTCCATTTTTTGTTTTTGTTTTTGTTTTTACTGATTGCTATGAAGAATGCAAGTTTGCATAGCACTTACTGTTATTAAAAGTGAGAGGCTATGAAATAGAATGACTTTAAGAACTTCTTGATAAGAAAGCAGGACTAGATTTTCAACTGGATTAGAAACTGGTCAGCATTCAACATCTTTTCACCTGGACTGTGAGGCCAAGACATGATCTGTCTTCTATGCAAAAGCTAGTTGGATAGTTACATGTATATATATAAAATATCATAACATCCTGAAACTATAAAATAGACATACCAGTATTTAGCAACATCTTAAAGTCTTTTCTTAGAACCAGATGGTAAATAGTGGAATCATCAAGGAAGATTGAATTGAGTACAGGAATGGGAAGAGGAAAGTCACTTTTATTTGAGTGCCTGTATTCATATTATTACAAGAATCTGTTCCTGAAATTAAATTATTAAAATTAAAGGGAAAAATGGGGAAGATAAAAAGTGGTTTGATCTGGCTTCTAGATGTTTTGCTTATAATTCATATAATAGTAATATCAGTTTTCATTAAGCTCCACAGGCACTGAGCTAGGACCTTAACATGTATTACCTCTGGTCTTCATAAATATTATTTATGACTGTAAAGTATTAGTCTCCTCATTTTAAAGTTAAAGAAACTTTAACTTGCTCAGCCTCATGCAACTAGTAGCAAGTGAACCAGAATTTGAAGTGTGCTTCCCAAATCTTCATTTTTCTGTGGAGTTGTACTAGAAAAAGTGCTCTCTGGTGGGAAGTGGAGTCCGGCCTGTTGCCTTATGGTCCAAATCACAGGGTTGGCTGGGCCAGATATGGTACGTATCCTAAAAGAATAAGAAGAAAAGAAAAGGCAGTTAAACAGCATCTGAGCGTGCATGTTTCGTTAGTGTTTTCTGTATTTATTAAAAAGTAAGTTACAGCTAAAGCAGGATTCCATTTTTGAGGGAGCTCGTTTGCATTTTCTTCTCTCTCAGAATATAATATGTTTGCCAAAGTTCCATGAAAAGAGTTTAATGAATTCTTCATGTTTTATTCATCTTTTGGAGAATTGTAGTCCATGAGGCTGAAAAGTTAAAAGGTAAAGTGGATTTTGGTTAACCTGTTTCCCAAATTTATAGCGTCAACAACCCCTCCCTAGCCCTCTCACCCACCACCGTAGTGCCTGTGCAGGTCCCAGGGTCTGGGACACATACTAAAAGGGAACATTTGACTTTAACTCAAACCTCAGCCTCTAATCCAGCCTCTTTTCACTTGAAAAGGCTTGGTGCAGAGGAACTTCAGATCACATTGGCAGAAAAAGCTCTTCTAATAGTTGTTTCTGTCTTGCGAAAGAGACTTTTAGCTACCTGTGTAAACCTTCCTCTGGAAAGATCCGATTTGCTCTTTGTGATAGAAAAGGCATGGGTTGGGTATCACAAAGACCTAAGTTTGAGTCCAACTTCATAGCTGAGTGACCGTGAAGAAATTAAATGTGGTGTCCTTTAAACCTTAATTTCTTCATCTGTAAAGTGAAAGTAATGTAATTTTATGAGAGCAGTTTTTAGAAGCAGGTAAGATAGACAAAACAGCTAGCAAAAATATGCGCTTCATAAATACCTAAAGAATGATGGATCGTCCAGCTTTTCATCCTGTTTATCATCAGGACTCAGAGGGGAGAGAAACCAGAGCAGCAAGGACACATGGCAGCATGAAAACACAGCTTCCTTTTTTTCCTGTTACCTATCTTCCTGGTGTGGCCAGGCACCTGGGCACCAATGTCTGCGTATACCAGGTGTCCTGTTTCCGTTAGAGTGCTGGAAATTAGTGCTGACTTGAGGTGCTTTGTAACTTGTTATGGTCTGCATCTGTCACAGTTTTTGTTTGCTTCATAGGACTTAGTCTGTATCAAAGCTTAACTTCTGAAGACATGTATGTAGAGCATTTAAGGCAGGGATAAAGGATAAAGTTATTTTGCAGACTCTCTTTTCCTCTTCAGCTCTTTGTTGTGCATCTTCAAAGATAATTTTAATTGTACTAAATGTATGCCTTTTTGACATACACGTGGTTTTATCTTTATTGTCGTGGTACTCAAAAGGAAATTTTTTCGTCTTCATCTAGAAATACTAAGAAAATCTCAAGAAGAACTTAATATATCTGACGCAGACGCGTTAGGTGTTTACTTACTTTAAGGGATGGAATTGAAGACATGTCTTCCATTCTTTTCCAGTGATTCACAATCTATACTTTTTTCATGTATCTAAATATGGAAGACCTGCACTTTAATTTAATATAATAATGCTTCTTTTTGGCATATATTCTTTAAACTTGATGTAAAATTTATAGGTAGTTAAATGGAACTTGAGGAGAAATAGAGGCATAAACTTTTACTTGGATTGTGTTTGATTTTGTCATTTAAAGATACCAGACATTTTTGAGATTTCAGAAATATGGTTACCCATGTTCAGTCATGGTAAGAGAAGCCTTAGATGTTTTTATACGTCATGTTCCTATTGGACATTAAAACTGTAATGCAATTTTAGCATGTGTCTTTCAAACTTATTGCTGTAGTAACCAAATTTTAAGAGGTAAAGTTATGTTTGTCTCTTCTGCATAGCAGAATAATTGTCTGAAAAATGTCATGTGACTTTTAAATTTCTTTTCTCAGATTCTTAATGACCATTTAATAGCTAGTGAAAAACAGCATATAATCCAGTGGGAAGATTTCATGAAAGAACAACACAGCAAACAGGCTGAAGTGGATGAAGAACACAGAAAAGCCATGGAGAGACTTAAAGAACAGTATGCCGAGATGGAGAAGGACCTAGCAAAATTTTCAACCTTTTAAGAACTTGAACCACAAGAGTGACAAAGTAATAAGAAAACATTGACTTCCCCCAAAAAACTGTTCCTACCCAACCATTTAGCCTCTGCTTCAAGCCTAGCAATATATTCAGTGGCACTTTTACATCAGAAGAAAGAAAGGTCTTACTGGAGTCTTAAGTGTTTAATAGAAGAGAGCTACATCTTTCCAGTTTTAAGTGCCTATATATGATTATTTGAATGGGGAGGAGTAGCAGGAAAAATGGTACAAATTTGTTTTTTGTTAATCAGAATCGGGTGTTCTTTCCATTGATCATCTCAGAGAACTGTTAAGTACAGGCTTCTTAGAAAAATAATTTAATTCATTCTCACACAGGGTGAACAGTATTTATTTGACTTAGAAGCAGATACAGTAGCTGCCTGTCATAACGTCCTTGGCTATTGGAAGAGTGTTATACAGTATTATTCCATGAGTAATGTAGACAAAAACAAGTGTCTTTGGAGCAGAGATCATATTTAAGAGAGGGGACAGTCAAAACCTTGTCTCTACTGAGGCAAAGATGGCCACGTTGGCCTTTGAACTGCCTGCTGGGAAAGGTTACAGATTTTGCAGTTCAGCATAATGCCGTGTGTTTCACTGAGTGACAGAACACACTTGTTAAATTTTGTGGCCTTCCGGCACTTAATATTTTCAACTTTTAAAACATACTTAGAAGGAAAAGCTTACCAAAAATATATTTGACTTTTAGCCTTTCCAAGAACCATAATCTTGTCCGTAGTATTCACCTCATTTACCTCGTTTTTGTGTCTGTTTTGCTGTGGGTAAGCTTTGTAAGATAAATAATGTCCATACATGTTTCAACTGTTTAATGAGTAATCAGCAGAATCTGCCAAGGAGTCCCTCTGGAACCATATAAAGATTCTGGCTCTGAATAAACCAGAAGTGTTTGCCCACATAGCAAATGATCCATGTTAAATGTAAATCCTTTTTTAGTGTTCAATGTCTGTTCTCATAAGCAGGTGTATTATGATGAAACATGTACCAATTCTGTCATCACTGTGATCTTTAAAAAAAAAAAAAAAACCTGCTTTTAACAGTCTAATTGAGGAACTAAATTGATTTTTTTATTTGCCATAAACCAAGCAAAATTAAATGCAATAATTTCTTGAGATTTATGGCAAATGAATTTGAGGTATGGGTAAATCTTTCAAATATTTTTTTAGTGCTCTTCAGTAAAGAAAGGGGCAGGAAAGAAAATACCCGACTCTCTTGTGTTATCTCAGTCTTGCTACTGCAGAAAAGTGACAATGCTTGCTTGTGTAAATTTATGGCCCCCTGTCAAAGCTTCATTCTTGGCTCCATGTTGAAAATGTGATTAAAGTTAATAGAGGAGATGAAATAAGTATTTGAGATTTCTTTCAATAACACTGAACTTATGCCAACTTTCTCTGTCCGCTACTGTAGGCTTGACAGGTTCATCAATCATTCTCTGGTACCTGGACTAAAAAAGAGCACTTGCTGACACAAAGGCATGTTGGAATTTTCTTAATTCTCTTTCAGTGGATGGAAAAAAATAAAACCGTACTTCCAAAAATAGCCCACACATGAAAAGGGAGGGGAACCTGAAATGAAAATTCCCTTTGTACTGTAGGCAGTTTTTGGAATGCTGTTAATTGCCTGTGCACCGTTTGAACAGATGCTATAACCAAGAAATCAGGACTGTGTGTGTGAGAGCAAATGTAGTCTTAACTGGTTCCTCCATCCACTCGTGCAGCAGAGGTTTCTGATGGTGTTTGTTCATCTCATATGAATAATAAATACCATTATAAGTTCGTATATTTTACATAAGGATCTAAAGGACTTCTTAAACTAAAATGAATTGGTGGGCATCTTGAACTTTAAACGTTAAGATAGTACATTCTTTATTTATAACTTTGTGAGCTATTCAACATAGTGTGTAAAAGAGACAGTTGGTTTGCCTTCCCCTTAATATTTTCCCTCGCATCTCAGTTTCCAAAGCACTTTTGATAGATATTTTATTTACATAAAAAGTTAACTTTAATTTTCAACATTTCTACTGTTTATGTGGTTGAGCAGAGGTAATATAGGTTCTGTGTAGCTCACAGGATTATTTTATAATGATCAAATGAAATAATGTTCTGTCCTTTTAAAGTGCTATAGCAACATTTGTTTTTAAGGCCTAAGTATTTTCTGTTTTTCATTATGATTTCTTTTTTTGACTTAATATTTGCGGGTGGTTTTTCATTTCATAACCTGTAGATTTTTAAATTGTTCTTATAATGAATTTATGCTGTAATTGGATTGTGGTTAGAGAATGGGGCTATATCAGACTGGTACATTGAAATTTATTTGCTTTATGACCTAAAATATTGTTAGTTTTTGTAAGTGTTTCACTAGTGTTTCAACATACACTGTTTTCCAATTATTGGGTATCCATTAAAAAAACTTACAGTGTTGTTCAAATTATCTGTTTTACTGTTTTCCTTCTCAGTGATCCCTCAGATTCTGAGATATGTTGAAATTTCCTACTCTAGTGGATATTCTAATTCTTCCTGTCATTCTGTCAATTTTCATTTTCTGTATTTTGAAACTTTCTTATTAGGTACATATAAGTTTAGCATTTTCTTTCTTCAAAGCTTAGAATAAATCTTACATTTATAGTGTAGCTTCTATTCCTAGTAATGTTTTGTATTAAGTTTGTATTACTTTTAAATCTGTGTTTTTTAACAAAAATTCTAGGTGGATTTTTTTCTTTCTATCTGATTATCTTTTAAGTGGAGGGTTTAATCCATTTAAATTTGTTGAAACTAGTAACTTACTAGGATTCATTTATCTCATCTCTTTGCTTTTCTGTTTGCTCACTGCCCACGTTTTGTTGGTTGGTTGTTTTGCCTTCTTTTAGATTGAGTTTCATTTTCTTTTTCTTTTTTTTTTTCTTTTTAATGTTTATTCTTGAGAGACAGAGAGTGTGTGTGTGTCTGTGTGTCTGTGTCTGTCTGTCTGTCTGTCTGTGTGTCTGAGTGGGGGAGGGACAGAGAAAGAGGGAATCTGAAGCAAGCTCCAGGCCCCGAGCTGTCAGCACAGAGCCCATCGTGGGGCTCAAACTCACGAACCATGAGATCACGACCTGAGCCGAAGTCAGACACTTAACTGACTGAGCCACCCAGGCGCCCCTTGCTTTCTTTTTCCATTCACACTCCCTCTACTAGTTTAAAAGGTAAAACTTGGGGCGCCTGGGTGGCACAATCAGTTAAGCGTCCAATTCTTGATCTTGGCTCAGGTCATGATCTCAGGGTCCATGAGTTCGAGCCCCACATTGGTCTCTGCTCTCATGGTGCAGAGCCTGCTTGGGACTCTGTCTCTCCTCTGTGCCTCTCCCCCACTTGTGCTTTCTCTCTCTCTCTCTCTCTCTCTCTCTCTCTCTCTCTCTCAAGATGAATAAACATAAAATGTTTTTTAAAAAAAGGTAAAACTCAATTTTTAACTTTCAGTGCTTACCAAGAAGTTTAACCTGCATAGTTAACAAAATCCAAAGTTAGTGCCTTTCCTATCTTCCTAAACAAAGTTTTATTTCCTCAATCAATTAGTGTCTAGAATTTTAATTTTATCTGTTTCACTACAAAAATAGCTATTTTATTTTATACAGTCAGTATTTATTTAGATTTATCCACAAGCTTATCATTTTATTATCCTTGAAAGTTAGCTGGCTCTGCAGTTCTAGATTGATGATTATTTTCTCTCAGTATTTAATGATATTCTTTCATTATCTTCTTGCATCCATTGTTGCTTCAGAAATCACAGTTGTAGCTGATGACTATTCCTTTGAAGCTAACTGTCTTCTCTCTCAGGTTCTTTATAGTCTATCTTTGGTGTTTTACAGTTAAAGTCATCATAATACAATGTGTCTAGCTGTGGATTTTCTTTTTTATTTTAATTCCAGTATTTTTGATCTTTTTAAAATTCTTTTTATTATCCTATTCAAATTCATTGAGCTTTCTAAACCTGAAAATTAGTGATTTTTCACAATTCTGGAAAATTCTCAGCTACTGTCTCTAAATATTGACATTGCTCATTCTCTCTGTTCTCTCCTTTAGGAAATCAAATTACACTTATATTTTACCATCCCACTGTTCTTCGAATCCCTTTTATATCTGTTTCATATTTTGTCTCTTGTCTGCAGTGTGTTGAATTCTGGATATTTCTTTAAAAATCTATTTTCCAGTTCCCTAATTCGGCGTTCTTGTCATCTCTAACCAATTTATATCTTATTGAGTTTTTTTTTTAATTTTTAAAAATTTATTTATTTAGAGAGAGCAGGGGAGAGTGGCAGAGGGAGGGAGGGAGGGAGAGAGAGAGAGAGAGAGAGAGAGAGAGAGAGAGAGAGAGAATCTTAAGCAGGCTCCATGCTCAGCACAAAGCCCAAAGTGGGGCTCAATCTTTGTGACCCTGGGATCATGATCTGAGCCAAAATCAAGAGTCAGACACTCAACCAACTGAGCCCCTAACCCATTGAGTTTTTAACTACAGTTGTTTTTTTCTTTACCAAAAGTGTTGTTTCTTTCTTTCTCAAACATTCCTGGTCATTTGAAATAGCTCCATTATTTCCTCTTTTTCTTTTCTTTTTTAATCTAATGTTTATTTATTTTGTGAGAAAGAGAATGAGCAGGTAAGGGGCAGAGAGAGAGAGAGAGAGAGAGAGAGAGAGAGAGGGAGAATCCCAAGCAGGCTCCGTGCTCTCAGTGCAGAATCCAACTCAGGGCTCGATCTTAGGAACCATGAGATCATGACCTGAACCAAAATCAAGAGTCGATTCAGACACTTAACCGACTGAGCCACCCAGTTGCCCCCCTCTTTTTCTTTTCCTAAGACATAGTAAATGTTTATATTCTGTATATGATAATTTCATGTTTTCTCCTTTTTTGTTACTCTAAATCTACCAATTTGTTGTATGTTGTTTGGTCTGAAACAAGCATATTGGTGATTTGTTTTCTAATATGATCAGTGATTTTGGTTATGAGTTGGTATTCCTCTAAACTTTATTTTGGGGAGTTTTTATTTAAAATATGTTTTTTTGTTTTTTTTTGTTTTTTAATTTTTTTTTTCAATGTTTTTTATTTATTTTTGGGACAGAGAGAGACAGAGCATGAACGGGGGAGGGGCAGAGAGAGAGGGAGACACAGAATCGGAAACAGGCTCCAGGCTCCGAGCCATCAGCCCAGAGCCTGACGCCCAGAGCCTGACGCGGGGCTCGAACTCAGGGACCGCGAGATCGTGACCTGGCTGAAGTCGGACGCTTAACCGACTGCGCCACCCAGGCGCCCCTAAAATATGTTTCTATAGGGAGATAGTGTTTTCATTTTTCTCGCACCACCAGTTTGTATCTTGTGGCATGACGAACCCTGGATCCCTTCAGTTTTCCTCTGGGGTTTCCTGCCTCTCTCTCCCCTGTCCTTCACTGCATGCATGCACATGTGCACATACACTTAGAAGTAGTGTGAATTTCATTCTCAAACATAGGTGAGTGTTGGGCTGTGATAAGGCATTCTCAGAGGAGACTTTTTCCCCTTCATGGGTCTCCTTGGAGTAAAGAAAGGCACATTTAGGTATTTTCTAGTTTACTCATTGAGAATGACACCTTTTGGGGGTTCACCAGTCCTACTGCTCATCCAGTTCAGTCCCTGTTGCAAACTGAATTTGTCCTGCCAAATTAATATGTTGAAACCCTAACCCCCCGTGTGATTGTATTTGGAGATAAGGCCTTTACAGAGGTAATTAAGGTTAAATGAAGTCATGAGGGTGGGGCCCGATCCCATAACCAAGTCCTTATAAAAAGAGGAAGAGACAACAGAGCACTCTCTCTCCACTTGCACACAGAGGAAAGTTCATAGGAGGACACAGCAAAAGGTGGCCATCTGTAAGCCTCACCAGAGGTAGAATTTTCTGGAATTGTGATTTTGGACTTAGCACCTCCAGAACTGTGAGAAAACAAGTTTGTTTAAACCATCCCATCTGTAGTATTTTGTTACGGCAGAGCAGATAGTCCCAAATTGTAATTCCTGTCCCCCACGTAGGCATGGCTTCTTAAAACTGGAACCCTTTCAGGCTACAGGGATGGGAAAATGCTTTTAGGACTGTTACCAATTGCCAGTCTAAATGATGCTATGGAATTTCACTTTTTCCTATCTGCCTTCAGTTGTTTTCATTAATTTGCCATTACTCAGCCATGAATAAAAAAATAAATGTTTTTCTCATTGTTTTTGGTATTCAGTATCTAGTGAGATTTCTCTGTACAGAAATAGCATGTCAGACAAATACATGTTGATTTGATTATATTAAAATTTACCTACCCCAAGGGGCACCTGGGTGGCTCAGTTGGTTAAGTGTCCAACTCTTGATCTCAGCTCAGGTCATGATCTCAGTTCCTGAGAGCCCCAGGTTGGGCTCTGTGTTGACAGCATAGACCCTGCTTGGGATTCTCTCTCTTCCTCTGTCTCTGCCCCTCTCGCAAGAATTCACATGTGCGCACTCGCTCTCTCACTCTCTCTCTCTCCCCCCCAAATTAAAAAAAAATTTTTTTTACCCCCAAAAGAAAAATTTCCCCCCAAATTTAAAAAATTACCCCCAAAAGAAATGTCCATATTCTTGTATAAAAGGTGATACCTTTCCTTTTCATTATTGTACCAAATATTGTTCATTTGATTGTTTATTATCTCTGGACTAATTTGATTGTTTTTATTACTTCTGCTGGAGTCTTCCTTACTATTTGTGAGCTCCTGAAAACAAATGAGAGTATAATAGTCTTTCTGAGCCTACATCACTTTCACCTGAATACATCATTTTGGATTCTTTTCAGGACATTATTGTTATTTGTGAATATGTAGATAGATATTATGGCTATGTAGATAGAGGTATTAGATCTGTGGTATTAAACCTGAAGTGCCATGAAAACCTGGAGGAGTCACAAATGCCTCCAAGATACATTGTAAATTGTCGTCTTTGCTCCTGTAACACACATAGGCTTTCCATCTGAACACTTCCATTCACTTTCTGAACTGTTTTTAAATGTACATGTATTTTGATGTGTTAGGTTCTTGTTGCCATTGCAAATTAAAAGTAGAGCCTTGTATTGCTTTGGAAGTTAGCATGGTGACTGTCTTTCCTGAAACTGCACCTTAGAGGCTCTTTTTTGCAATTTGAGGCTATAAGTCTATGTCTCAGGATGAAAAATACCAGAAAAATATTTTAAACACTAATTCAGTGAAAATATGTGAAGCTACCATTCTAGAAAATGTACTTTCTAGTAGTTTTTTCTTAGTCTTTCAGAAGAGTTTTACAATCATTTCATTAATTTTCAACTTCAATAAATATGGATATTAATATTTTATTGACTTAGTGTAATTCAAGGTCATAGAATGAAGAGAGGATCAAAATTGCTTACATCACTGCCTGCCTGCTCATCCTCTTCTCATTTTTAAATTTTAACTGCTAAAAACAGTGGTTTCTTGTCACTGGTCTGGCAAAATTAACAAAGCAGTGTGGCCTCTGAAATTTTTATCTTTATGTTCCATAAAAAACAGAAAATGAGATTTTTAAATGTGATGCATTATAAGAGCAATAAATTAATAAGTAACACCTGATCCTCACATAAATTCAAGATTATAATTATTTCTGAAGAAATAATCCAAGTCGATTTAAGGTAAGTATACATTCATACAACATAGCTTATAGCTTCCAGTGTACATTGTACTTTTAAGTGCCTTACATATAATTTAATCTTACTTCATCCTTGTAAGCAAGACATACACCCTGTGTTCTTTTGGAGAAAAAGTAAAATGGTAGAAATATAGGTAATACAGTGTTTTGCTCACCTATCACTGAGCCAGCAGCAGTACATTAGATAGATTAAAAATACCTAATTTTTTTTAAAAATATTCCATAAATACTATCATGAAAATCCACATTACAGATGTGTCCGCCAATTTTTCTTTACCATTACATAGTTTTTTTTAAAAAAAGAATGTTTCATGTGCTATAAACACTAAAAAGTCAATATGTGAAATTTCCATGTTCTAAGATATTCTAAATTACTGAAAATATCTACTGTTTCATGCTGTGCCACAGGATAGAAAATGGTATGAGTTTGGCCAAGGTTAAGAGATAAGTGCCACTAGGGAAGAGACCGCTGTGTGATTTGAGGTCACTGAGAACAGTCAACACACACCAGGCCCAAGTGGTCCAGCCTTTACTTAAATAGCAAAAGGAGAGACAGGATAGAAGAACCAACCTTTTGCAGTGCATGTAGCCCTCCTGGCCAGCCAACCCCCTCCACAGCCAATGTGGGCAGTAGTATAGTATACTTTTTAAAAATGGAAGTGAATACAGAATGTGGTTCCCATTATTCCTCTGGAGTAATTGCTTTCCTCCCTTAAACTTAAAAAAAGAAAATCAAGTTTGATTGAGACCAGGCAGGCATGGAGTTTAGACTTCATAGCAAATCTTACCATTTATGAGTGAAAATTTTGACTGTAAGAGAAGTCAATGTCCTCTGCAAAGAGAGACAGTTTTACCTCTTTCATGATATTATATATAGAAAACCCCTGAAGACGCCACCAAAAAACTGTTAGATCTAAAGAACTAATCAACATTTTCAGCCAAGTTATAGGATACAAAATACACAAAATGCAGTTGTGTTTCTATACACCCAACAATAAAAGTAAGAGAAATCAAATTAAGAAAACCCATTTACAAATGCAATTGCCTTACAAATTGCACATCTCAAAAAGAATACCTAGGAATAATTTTAACCAGAGGTGAAAGATTGATACGCTGAAAACTACCAGATATTGATGAAAGAAATTGAAGAAGACACAAATAAATGAGAAGATAATTCTGTATTCAAGGACTAGAAGAATAATAAAATGTATAAAATGTCTGTACTACCCAAATTCAATACAATTACTATAGATTTCAATGTAGTCCCTAACAAAATTCCAATGGCATTTTTCACAGAAATAGAATAATCCTAAAAACAGTATGGAACTACAAAAGACTCGGTAAGCCAAAGCAGTTTTGAGAAAGAAGAACAAGTCTGGAAGCATCACATTTCTGTATTTCAAAATATATTACAAAGCTATAGTAATCAGAACAGTGGAACACATCGGTGGGACAGAGTATAGAGCCCAAAAATAAACCCATGTGTATATGGTCATTTAATTTATGATGAGAGAGTCAAGAATATACAATGGGGAGGGTGCCTGAGTGGCTCAGTCAGTTGAGCATCTGATTCTTGATTTTGTCTCAGGTCATGACCTTGCAGTTCATGGGATCGAGCCCTGCATCCAGCTTTGTGCTGAGAGTGTGGAACCTCCTTGGGATTCTCTCTCCCCATCTCTGCCCCTCTCCCCACTGCGCACATGCACGCTCTCAAAATAAATAAACTTTGATATATAAATATATATATGTATATATGTATACATATATATATATGTATATGTATATATACATACACACATACATACACAATGGGGAAAGGATAGTTTCTTCAATAAATGGTATTGGGAAAACTGGACAGCCACATGCAGAAGAATGAAACTTGATCACTATCTTATACCATACACTAAAATGGATTAAAGACTTGAATATATGGCCATAAAGCCCTAGAAGAAGGAAGGCCTAGAGGTAAGCTCTTTGACATTTGATGATTTTTTTTGCATTTGATACTAAAAGCAACAAGTGGGACTACTTTCAAAAAACTTATTTCTGTACATCAATAAAATGAAAACTGGGAGAAAATATTTGCAAATCATATCTGATCGGTTACTATCCAAAACATATAAAGAACCCATACAACTCAACAGCATAAAAGCAAACAATGAATTGGAAAATGGTCAGAGGAACTGGATAGACATTTTTTGAAAAAAGTGATACAAATGGCCAATAGTTATAGAGAGAAGTGTTCAACACCACTAATCGTCAGAGAAATGCAAATCAAAACCACAATGAGATTTTACTGCATGCCTGTTAGAGTGCTATCAAGAAGATAAGAAATAACAAGTATTGGCAAGGATGTGGAGAAAGGGGAGCCCTCACACGCTGTTAGGGGAAACGTAAATTGGTGCAGCCACTATGGAAAACAGTATGGAGGTTCCTCAAAAAATTAAAACTAGAACTACCATAGGATCTAGGAATTCCACATCTGGGTATATATTTATAGGAAACATTATCACTATCTGGAAGAGATACCTACACCCCTCTGTTCATTGCAGTATTCACAGTAGCCATGATGTGGAAACAACCTAAGTCCATCAACAGTTGAATAAAGAAAATGTGATACATATGTACACACTGGAATATTTAGCAGCCATAAGAAGGTAATCTTGTCATTTGCAAAAACATGGATGGGCCTTAAGAGCATTGTAAGTAAGTTAAGTTACAGAAAGACAAATACTGTGTGATCTCACTTATATGCAGAATCTTAAAAAAAACAAAAAACAAAAAACACAGAAACAGATTGGTAGTTGCCAGAGGTGGAGGGTGGGGAGTGAGAGTGAAATGGGCAAAGAGGGTCAAAGGTACAAACTTCAGTTGTAAAATAAATAAGTCACGGGATGTCATGTAGAGCATGGGGACTATAATAAACAGTACTATATTGTATATTTGAAAGTTGTTAAGGGAATAGACCTTAAAAGTTCTCATCACAAGAAAAAAATTATAACTGCAAAGTGATGGATGTTAACTTATTGTGGTGACCATTTTGACATATATACATAAATCATGTTGCACACCTTAAGCTAACACTGTGTTATATGTCATATCTCAGTAGAGCTGATAGAAAAAAGTCAATATATGAGATTAGCTAGATTGTGTTTAAAAGTTTCTCTAGGGGCTCCTGGGTGGCTCAGTTGAGCTTCCGATTCTTGGTTTTGGCTTGGGTCACGATCTCATGGTTCTTGAGTTCAAGCCCTGCATCAGGCTGGCCGCGCGGAGCCTGCTTGCGATTCTGTCTCTCCCTCTCTCTCTCTGCCCCTCCCCTGCTCATGTGCGCATTCTCTCTCTCTCTCTCTCTCTCTCTCTCTCTCTCTCTCTCTCTCAAAACAAACATTAAAAAAAGTTTCTCTATTGCATAGATGTAATTCTTAACTTTTATGAAATTGCTTATATTGCTAAAATTCTAATTCTACAAAGAAAATACCCTGTAAATGATTTTAAGATTTAATACAATGCATTCCCTTAAAATATCCAGGCAATTAGAGAAGAAATTAAAAAATATATGGAAACAAACGAAAATGAAAATACAACAATCCAAACGCTTTGGGATGCAGCGAAGGCAGTCCTGAGAGGAAAATACATTGCAATCCAGGCCTATCTCAAGAAACAAGAAAAATCCCAAATACAAAATCTAACAGCACACCTAAAGGAAATAGAAGCAGAACAGCAAAGGCAGCCTAAACCCAGCAGAAGAAGAGAAATAATAAAGATCAGAGCAGAAATAAACAATATAGAATCTAAAAAAACTGTAGAGCAGATCAACGAAACCAAGAGTTGGTTTTTTGAAAAAATAAACAAAATTGACAAACCTCTAGCCAGGCTTCTCAAAAAGAAAAGGGAGATGACCCAAATAGATAAAATCATGAATGAAAATGGAATGATTACAACCAATCCCTCAGAGATACAAACAATTATCAGGGAATACTATGAAAAATTATATGCCAACAAATTGGACAACCTGGAAGAAATGGACAAATTCCTAAACACCCACACTCTTCCAAAACTCAATCAGGAGGAAATAGAAAGCTTGAACAGACCCATAACCAGCGAAGAAATTGAATCGGTTATCAAAAATCTCCCAACAAATAAGAGTCCAGGACCAGATGGCTTCCCAGGGGAGTTCTACCAGACGTTTAAAGCAGAGATAATACCTATCCTTCTCAAGCTATTCCAAGAAATAGAAAGGGAAGGAAAACTTCCAGACTCATTCTATTTGTAGAGAATTTGAAAAGAAAGCTGCAAGTCAAACCACTTTTTTAAAAACATCATGTACTCCAAAAGGCTTAAAAAGCTTTTTTTTTTTGAAATGTATCATTTTTAAGAAAACAATTTATAAAGTTAGATTATTATCACAAAAATTTTTTAAATGTCAATTGCATATTGAATAAATTTGTCTCAAAAATTAATTATACATCAAATAAACAATTTCTTCAAATGGAAGACATTAATGTTTAATTTTACTAAGCAAAATTTTGATTCTAAAGAATGTGTCCTTTGCTTGGAATCTAAAATTTATAGCTAAAACCAGCAGGTGTCACTGTGATAACAGATTTGTTTTCTTTTCCCCTCCATTTAAGCAGTTATGTGTAGATGGGTACATACCATCTATGAACAAAGATGTGTAAGAGATAATGAATTTAAGGTACGTCACTGAGCAAAAATACTAGAATGTAGAAAAGTATGTACAAGATTTCAGGAGGATAAAAAAAAAAAAGATTTCAGGAGGATTAGGAGTACATTTGAGAATTGTATTTTTTCATAACTTTATTCCTGTCTCAAACATACATATTTTTTCATTATATAATTGATGTGCGGGTTTTATTAGCAGTAAAAATACATAGTAAAAAGCCTCAGGTGATGTTTTGGACTTTATACCGAAGTATATAGACTAGTGCACTGATGATTAGGTTACAGCTGTGTAATGAAAATCAAATCAAGAAACAACATTTCCAGGGGCGCCTGCATGGCTCAGTTGGTTAGGCATCCAACTCTTGATTTCAGTTCAGGTCATGATCTCACAGTTCGTGGGTTCAAGCCCTATGTCGGACTCTGCACTGACTGTATGGAGCCTGCTTGGGATTCTGTCTCCTTCTCTTTCTGCCCCTCTCCCTCCCTCCCTCCATCTCTCTCTCCTCTCTCTCAAAATAAATAAACATTAAAAAAGAAAGAAAGAAAGAAACAGCATTCCCAGGAATGTTTTCAAATGAATTTTTGAAAAACTCGGTCCTGTACTCCAAATAAAGGTAGAGTTATAATTTCTAAATGAATGTTTAGAGACAAACATATAATTGGTGGAAAATAATAGGAATTAAAGAGGTAGTTGTCAGGGCATTTTTCCCCCACCTAGTATGGAAGCCAAAGTAGGATTTAATAAGCATTTATTCCTTGGCGCATTGTGCAGAGTCTGGATTTGATTCCAAGAGAAATACAGTCAATATAGCATTCAATCTTAAAGGAATTTATAATCAAGTTGTGCATATATATAATAATAGGAAAGCCAAGACTATAATAATAATATGATATCAAAGACCATAATATTTTATAATATGTCAAAGGCCATTTTATATATATAAATATATATGTATATGTATACACACACACACCCCATAATATACAAGCGAATTCCAGGTAGGAACTATCTTTGTGAATTATAATCAGGAAATCGTTCTTAATAGAGATAAAACTTGAATTCATTAGATCTTAGAGAACAAAAAGGATGGCAGAATATGTCTGGTTCAGTTTAGTTCAATAAGCATTTATGGAGCACCTATATTCTAGCCACTCTATTCCTCAATAGATACTAGGGATGGAGAAGTGAATAAAGGTTGGTTTCTGCCCTTGTTTATCAAAAACACAGATGGAAATACGCCCAGCAAATTCAAAATAGTAATTCGTAGACTCTTCGATGTTGAAAACAGTGATAGGGAAGACTAGATTTTGGAAAGCACACTGGTTTGGGAGCCAAAAGACTGGCGTTAGTCATACCATCACTAAATTTATGCAGGGACTTAAACACATCACTTAGAAAATTTTCACATCATTTCCAACTTTAGTAATTTGTGTTTATCCTGTAGGTAATGAGACTATTAGAGTAAGTGGCACTATGAAAGTTACAGGAAGGTTACTCTGTAGACTCAGAGGCATGACTGATTGATAGAGGAAATTACTAACCTGCTCATGGATCTTGAGAATGTACTTGAAAACAGCAGTTCCTAGTCTAGACAGGGCAGGGTTAGAAATGAAGATCTTGGTTTGGAATTTAAGGTAGTGGGGATTGTTAACATCCATATATAGATATGTTTATGTGCTATTTATATTACTTATGCCAATTACTAGCACAGTTTCAGATTTAGATAATCAGCCCCATTACCCTTTTTATATGATTCTTAATTGTTTTCCAAAGTAACTGAATTCTTGCTTTTGAGAGTACGATCACTATAAATTAGGAAAGTCAAAAAGATATTCAAGGGTCTTTTCTTCATCTTTTAGATATTTTGCTTTCATATAATTAGTGGGAAAATACTATGGGGTTTTAAGCAGCTACCCCCGTTTAAGGATTTCCCATTTCCTTTCCCAGAAGACTAAATTGTTCAAGGACAAAGAATGTGTTTTATGCTGTTTTATATCCCATGCTGAGAACATGTGCTGACTATGATTTAAACAAGGGAAATTCTCTCCATATTACAGAGCTAGTCATGAGTTTGTTAAGGAAGATTTGAATTATCCACGCTACTTACATTTGTGTTTTATAATGATTGAATATGAAGAAATACATAGACTAATGTGTTCCATTATTTTTAGTGTCTACATACCATCAGGTTTCTGGTCTATCATCACCTAATTTATTATTTGCTATTTCTCTTAGGAAGCTTTTAACATGAACTATATACTGCAAAAATAGAAACTTGAAATCTTAACCTCTTTGAAACACACACACACACACACACACACACACACACACAATTACTCCCAATTAACCAATATATACATATTTTTTTTCCCAAAAAATTTAGGTCATCTGTTTGGAACTTGGAATGAATCTCTAGATGGAAATAATGATGTACATAGTGATTAGGCTCTTAGCTAGCCCACAAAACTATTAGGTCTCAAAATATTATGGTACCAGTAGTAGAACCAGTAGTATGTAATGATGTAAGCCACTATATTTAATTTTTTTTTAAATAAAATTTAAATGTACCCAGATTTTCAACTTGAGAGACCTGGAATGAACCCCTCTTGCTGTAGCTCTGAAGGTAATGTTGCCAGATAGGAACAGAGGAAGGAGAAATCCCTTAGTTCATGAAGAGAGACTTCTCTAGTTTAAACCAAATCCTTCTTTGTCGCCAGTCCTGGCCTCACACCAGTCAGCTTGCGTTTCTATTGCTACTCTTACTGCCTCAAAACAGAAAGTTTCTTCTCTGGTGCTGAAGAGATTTTGGAATTCTTAACATGATTTGTTAACAATAGGAAGCAGATGACAGAAAAGAAGCACTCTTCCCTACCGCCATCATGCACACTCACACATTTTTGAATGTCATTAGGTGAGGATTGATGGAGGGAGGTGCGTGGGGGGATGGGTTAGATGGGTGATGGGTATTAAGCAGCACCCTTGTGATGAGCTCTGGGGGTTGTATGTAAGTCATGAATCCATAAATTCTACTCCTGACACCAGTATTGCACTGTATGTTAACGAACTAAAATTTAAATAAAATTTTTAAAAATGTACTCAGGTGACAATGATAGCTGTTTAAACCCACCACTGGATAAAGGTATCTTCATTTGCAGGTTCAATGAACTTCATACATTTTGTCTGAGGTTATTTCTTTTTCTTTTTTTTTTAATTTTTTAAATGTTTATTTATTTTTGAGACAGAGAGAGATGGAGCATGAATGGGGGAGGGTCAGAAAGAGAGGGAGACACAGAATCCGAAGCAGGCTCCAGGCTCTGAGCCATCAGCACAGAGCCCGACACGGGGCTCGAACTCACGGACCTGGAGATCATGACCTGAGCCGAAGTCGGAAGCTCAACCAACTGAGCCGCTCAGGTGCCCCTGAGGTTCTTTCTTTTAAGTGTGGGATGTTCTGTGAGGTGACTGAGTTGGCTGTGAGGGTGCCGCCTAAGGGCTTTCTTTGGGTCTTGAGAAATGACAAGTGGCTGTAGAGAGCAACTCCTAAGGATTTATTTTCATTTTTTCCCTCTTCCCTTCTTTCATGTCCAAACTAGTCTTCCCATCATAGATCTGGGTTACCATGAAGTGAGTTAAGTTGGTGTTGGAGATCCCAGGTCCCAATGGTGTCTACAATTATAAGATGGTAACAAAACACCTTCCTATATCTGATACATGTGTATATGTATATAGCTCTTGCATTGCTCTTGGGTTTATTGTCTTACAGTCTCTTGTAAGTATCTTCTTAAGGTCCCAGAGTGAGACTGACTTGAGTGCTGGAATGCACAGACACTACTGTCAATCACCTGAGAAAGTGGTAACTCTTAGGGCCAAAGGGGTTGAGAATCCCTCCATTCTCCCCTCCCTTTCCCTTCTCCTCTGTACTTTCAGAAATCTGGGCACACTTGATGGCATTCCTGGTGGGTTGGGGTTACAGATAACCTCTGCTACATGGAGCTAGTCAGGGAGTCTCTCGATAGGAGTGCTTGAGCCAAAGATGAGTGAGTTATGTTTTATAAACCAGATTATCTAGCTTTATTTTATGCTATTTCCACTTTGTAACCTCCAAATCCTTGGTGAAACCTTTTTTCAATATTCCAACATGACCTCAGTGGTGTGTGTGTGGGGGGTGGATTTTGGGAAGTGGGTGTCCCTTGGCATCATACGTGGTGGTGATAGCAGGGAGAAATCTCCAAGGGAGAAGGCGGACATTATACCTGGGAGGCCTGGTTACTGTTCTGCAGTAGAAATTTCATCTGCACTGCCCACCTAGGAGCATCTAGATTTGATTTTAGTAAATAAAAGGGCAAGTTCCCTTTTAAAGTGTGATTACTGTTACTGGAAAGTAAGAGGCAATACTCATAGTTGCTATGGCCAACCGACCGACTGAGCCAAGTCTAGATGCCCATTTGTACACTGCCTTGTATCCTAAAAAAGCAACAAAACAAAACTTTGATTAAATGTGTACAGAAGAGGGGCGCCTGGGTGGCTCAGTCGGCTAAGTGTCCAGCTTTGGCTCGGGTCACGATCTCACGGTTCGTGAGTTTGAGCCCTGTGTCGGGCTCTGTGCTGAAAGCTTGGAGCCTGGAGCCTGCTTTGGATTCTGTGTCTCCCTCTCTCTCTGCCCCTCCCCAGCTTGCACTCTGTCTCTCTCTCTCTCGCTCAAAAATAAATCAACATTAAAAAAAAATTTTAATGTGTACAGAAGAAAAATGCATGTTTCAAACATAGGTTATAACCAGTTAAACTAATTTACTTCCATTTTTTCAGATGAAAAGATAAAAAATTTAGAGATGATGCAAAATCATTAATTTAACAGATTACAAATGTGTTAAAACTACCATCTAGACTCACGAGGCCCTCCAGAGGCTCCCCATTTACCCTTAGCTACTGCTTCATTTATCTGCTCACATTTGCAGTAAAATGCCTGAAAATTTGCTGTTGTCTCCACTTACCCTACCTTGTATTCTCCCTTGAGGCCTTTCCAGCCTGCTTTTCAGTACCACTCCTCCACTGAAACCCCTCTTGGCAAGGTCACCAGCAGCCTCTATCGAGACAAATCCAATGAGTTCACAGTTTTCTACCCCAGCAGTTGATACTGTTGGTTACTCCCTCCTTCTAGAAACACTTTCTCCACTTGGCTCTCTGATCACCATACATTCCCAGGGTGCTTTCCACTTCTCTGGGTATGCCTCTTCTTTCCAACCTCTAATTTTATATGTGCCTCAGGCTCAGACCTCCAAACTATTCTCTTGCCTACAGCCAGTCCCATGACTTTATCCCCAATTTATATCTCTAGCCCTGACTTTTCCCCTCACACATTCAAAAATAGGCCTGGGCAGTGTCTCTACTTGGACATCGAAAAGGTGTCAAACTTCATTGTCTCCACAGAACTCTTGATGCCCCTTCCTCCCAAACTGTCCCTCTCCCACCCTTCCAAATGTCATGAGTATGAGGCTCCACCATTTATCCAGTTGCTTGGATCAAAATCTCGGCATTGTGCTTGATTCTTCCGTCACACACCACATCCAGTACATCATTGAGCCACGTTGACTCAGCCTTCATATAATATCCCAAGTCTAACCACCAGTTTTTACCAGCTCACTGCTGCAATTCTAGTCTAAGCCACTACCGGTTTTCTACCTAGATCTTAGATCCTAGACTACTGCTTCTTGACCAGTCTCCATGCTTTTTCTCTTGCTCCCATCAATTCATTTCCCTCACAACAGACATGTGTCTTTCAGAAAGCACAGATCAGAGCATTGTCATTCACCTGCTTAAAACTAATGACATCCTCTCCCACTCAACAAAATCCGTGCTTCATGGCATGGCCTATGAGGTCCTGTCTGTGTCACATTTTATCTCCCACCCCTGTGCACATTTGCTTAGTTTCATCTAGCATGCTGGCCTTCTTGCTGATCTTCAAACATATCCAAGCTCATTTCCACCCAGGAGCCTCTGACTGACGTGCTTTTGCCCCATATCCAATCACGACTCCCTCCCTCATTTTCTTTAGCGCTCTGGTCAAGACATCACCTCCTCAGAGAGGCCTTCCCTGACCACTCAGCCTAAAATAGCACCCTCACATTTGTATTTAATGTCCCCTGACTAAAATATAAGCCCCATGAGGGCAGGAACTTTGTCTGTCTTACCCATTCTGTATTCACAGTGCCTGGCATGTGGGACTTATTGATTGATTGGATGGATGGATGGATGGATGGATGGATGGATCGATGGGTGAATGGGTAGGTGGATGAGAGGAAATGCTGTAGTCTAGCACTCTTCACCTGTATTTCTTCATACCTGATTTTTTAAAAGTGTAGAATAAAAACAAATGTAAGAACTGAGGTATTTCTTAATAGCTTAATTCTACATTTGGTAATGGATTTTTTAAAAAAACTTTAGAGACGATGTATTCTTAAACTTTTGAATGACAGTGCTAGACATAGATATTTCATATAAATGGCTTTCTCTTTATTGACCCATCCTATAATATAGTAATATGCTATTCAAGGGGAAAATAAAACTTCTCTTCCGCAACTATTGGAAACGAAGGTTGAATCATAATAGAGACTCTACCTAGAAAATTCTCAGGACTTCTCATTTCATTAACAAACCATCCAAATAATAACCTCTGTTAAGAGGAGATATGACGATTGTAATATACATAACTGAATCAGACAGAAGTATCTGAGAACCGCGAAATATGGGCTAACGGAGGGGGTAAAAGTGTCCATTGTGAGTTCAGTTCCACCTTCACGACTTATTCATTAGGTGACCACGGGCAGGTTACTTAACCACCCTGTGCCTCAGTTTCCTCATCTGTTAAATAGGGGTGGTGAAAGTACCAAAACTTACCTCATAAGTTTGTTCTGAGGATTAAATGAGCTAACTTGCGTACTATATTTCCAACGTAGCCTGACGTATAAGTACCATATTTATGTTTGGTTTGTTTTTCAACAGTTTTATCATCATCATCAATTCTAGATATCCATTTGGGAATTCACTCTTTGCGGTCCATCCATAAAAAGGTTGATAGGTCATGATTGTAAGTAGATTAAGCTTCTTAAAGTGAAGTCCGTAGTAGTTCCCCTTGGAGCACTTAACTGGATTAGACTGCTTTCTATGGTCTTAAAATACATACTAAAGCCAAAGAAATACTAGTTTTGTAAATCCTTAGATGACACACCCATACAGCTGGTACCACAAATGATGTCACATTTCAGGAAGATCAGCTAATATATTCCATGGAATCAAAGGTACTTCTCAGGATGAAATGTTTTACTTCTGGTTCCCAGGCTGGTCTTTGATTCAGACCCAAATTAGAGAAAAACCTAGCCTTTCAAACAGGTCTTTGCTGAACCAATTTTGACAGCACTTAATTCACCAAAGTTATTTATTACCACATTTAGTAATTTTGGTGAAATTTCTCATTTCTCAAAACAAGTTTTGCTTACACCCTTTCAAAAGAATGTTATTGGTATGTGGGTAGGTTGTCTGGGGCCAGCCTCTTATCTAGAGACCAGATTCAAAAAGTCTGAGTTCAGCGAAGTGACTTACTTAGACTGCATGCTTTTGTTTTGTTTTGTTTAATAAGCATGTATGAGTCTTGCTAAAACACAGTGCTACCCCCATCTAAGAACAATGCCGCACACATCATTTCCTGAAATAATGGAGTTGGAAGGCAATTATCTACTCACAAAACAGGCTGAAACAACAGTTCCTGATATTCTTCTCAAATACTTTAACTTCCCAAGGAATCCGGAAAAAATAATTCCATGAGCCCATGTTGTGAATGAAGGTATGACATTTCAGTTTCCTTCACTGGAATCCAGTGACCAGCAGTAATGAATTAGTACCACTTGGCGTTACTAAGAGGGGCTCTGGCTGGGTAAGTTGTTTGTCTTTGCTTTGGGAACACTGTACTGCCTTATAGCCTCTGGTGAGATGATGGCCTTGGGTCCTTTTTTGTCCATTTCTGGGAACCTTCCCAGAGATTACCTGCGGCCTCTGGAACTATAGTTATTTACGACATTGTTTTCCTTTTACTCCTGAAGAGAATTTGGGACTTCTGTTTCAGGCTTTCCGATAAGAAACATACACTTGCTAGAGAGAATGAATATCCATTTCATCAAAACATGTTTTTGAGTAGCGTGAGAGCTTTTTGAACCCTGTGGGTCCTTTGTCTTCAATGCGGGTTGGTAGATATTCATAATAAGAGCTGCCTTCTCTGTGATCCTTCACAATCTGGCCATCACCGAGGTAGCCTAATCATGTTCGTGGCAAACAATAGAAATTAACATTTCTAATATTTAGACACTACCTTCTGGAAATCTCATCTGAAGGACAGTGGCACGACAAATTACTTCATTACTTCATAACTTCATATTACGGGTTTTCTTCTTTGTGTCCAGAGAAAAAATTGGGGACGGTCATTTGGACTTGAAGCCTATACTATGCCAACTCTAAAGCTATTTGGAAACTTCCAGAGGATTGCCTGTTTGAAATGTCATCTGAATATTGGACTTTGTGTTGACATATCCTCCCTATGAAATAAGAGGTATAATGTATTCTGTGTAAGTGTCACAGGGAGTAACACTTAACAGAATGAAGAGAAACCTGAGACACTTCATTATGTCAGGAGGTTGCATAAGCTGCGTCCAAAAGTTTTTCACAGTCGGGTAGACTATTTTCAGCCTGCCTTGTTTAGGTATTCATAAATCTTTTCCCTGTCTGGAAGCATAGATACTGATTCAGTGCCTTTTCATTAGGATACATCAGAATCAAATTGTTTGACATGCTCTCTGGTGAAATTTATAACTTTCAGAAGTGCAGTGTGAAATTTGCATTTAAAATTGTTTGTTTCTGATTTGTATTAGACATAGACCAGTTCTTCAGAAATAGCGGAAATAGCTATATTGAGGTTTCCTTCCTTTAAGATATCTTTCCATTTAGCCCGGCCCTCACTTGGCTGACCTGTGTGGTTGGCAACCTTCATCTAGCTCCTTCTAATGGCCGTTATGTCCACATTAGAGAATTCCTTACCGCTTGACGTTGTCTTCTTTTGACTCCTGTTGACCCTTCTTAAGCCAAGAGGCCCAAATTGAGAAACTGTAGATGGAGATGGTCAATGTTTTAAAGAGGTAATGGATGAAATTAAGAACATCTAAAGAAGAGTCCATCAAAAGCTGAAAGCAAAAGTAGGGCCTGTGCCGTTACGCAGTGCTGGATGGAAAGTAGACCACGTACGGTCCCAGGATTGTGGATAAAGCCGTCTCTCTGGGTGGAAGCGGGCCAAGCATGAGGTTTGGTACTTTGTTCCTTCTGTGGAGTGTGCCAGGGCCAGGTTCTGGTGGTCTTAGGTCTAATTTAAGAACTCAGAGAGAATGAGCTGTGTTTGGATCCTTAACTCAGTTGCCTTTGTTGTTTGGCTGTGGTTTCTATCAGTGGAATCATTTTTTTGGCTTTTCATTTTGGCTCACTCCCAGGATTGGCTTAACACAATAGTTAGCCAATTCTACAAATTCCAGTTATTTTAATAGTCTTTATAATTACCTCAGAGGGAAATCACCAGCTATGAATAATTAACACATCTGTGAAGCACTTAAATCCTAATTGCAGCCATACATATTCAAGGTTGGGTGCTATTAATGTTTTCTAGTATCAATGTTATTTCCCTGGTAATATAGCAATTTGGAAGACATAGTTGGTTTTTTAATAACAAGAGTTTGTTAGCCTCGACATCACAGGCTGTAAGCAAAGAGAGTTAGAGTTTGTTCCTCATTTTCTACTCATTGTTACCCAGGCTGGATAAATGATAAATCACGAATCTTTTTTTTTTTCATAATGCCTTTTCTAATATAGAAAGCTCTTGTTCTAGGGATACGTGGGTCGTACAGTCAGTTAAGTGTCCAACTCTTGGTTTCAGCTCAGGTCATGCTCTCATGGTTTGTGAGTTTGAGCTCCACGTTGGGCTCTGCGGGGCTCTGTGCTGACAGTGCATAGCCTGCTTAGGATTCTCCCTCTTCCTCTCTCTTTGCCCCTCCCCACCTCACACATTCTCTCTCTCTCTTTCTTTCTCTCTCTCAAAATATATATAAAGTTAAACAAAATGCACTTGTTCTAAAAAAATTGTTTTTAATTTTTTTTTAACATTTATTTATTTTTGAGAGAGAAAGAGAGAATGTGTGTGTGTGTGTGTGTGTGTGTGTGTGTGTGTGTGTATAAGCCAAGAAGGGGCAGAGAGAGAGGGAGACACAGAATCCAAGCAGGCTCCAGGCTCTGAGCTGTCAGCACAGAGCCTGAAGTGGGGCTCAAACCCACAAACCGTGAGATCATGACCTGAGCCGAAGTCCAGCACTTAACCAAGCCTGGCACTTAACTAACTGAGCCACCCAGGTGCCCCAAAAATGTACTTTTTCTTTTTTTTTTTTTTTATTTAAAAAAAAATTTTTTTTTAACGTTTATTTATTTTTGAGACAGAGAGAGACAGAGCATGAACGGGGGAGGGGCAGAGAGAGAGGGAGACACAGAATCCGAAGCAGGCTCCAGGCTCTGAGCCATCAGCCCAGAGCCCGACGCAGGGCTCGAACCCACAGACAGCGAGATCGTGACCTGAGCTGAAGTCGGACGCTTAACCGACTGAGCCACCCAGGCGCCCCAAAAATGTACTTTTTCTAAAGCAAGATCTATTTTAGACCATATCCAGGAGGCTATAATGCTAATCCAGCCAACATTTATCTAGTTCTTACCACGTATTTTGCAAAATACAGGGGATGTGAACAGAATTTAATATGTAGCTACTGCCTACAAAATATTTTAGGTGGAGATGCAAAGTCTAACCTAAAGGAAATAGTTGGAACACAATTTAAAACTAAATATTAGAACTCCTGGATTGTACAGGAGGAAGAGATCATTGTAGGCTGAAGTGGTTCATTCTTTCTTCCAAGGAGGCTTCATGAAAGAGACAGAATGTAAAAGATGAGTGGCATATAATTGAACAGAAAAGAAAGGAGAAATATTTATAGAGCCTCTTGAATGCCAGATTCTGTGATAGTAGCTTCATATACATAATCTCATGAATCCAGTAGAGTGGATATTTATATCCCTGTTTATACAAGAGAGTCTTAAGGATTGGACAGATTAAGTAGCTAACTCAAGCTCAAATATCCAGTGACTTGCTAATCAGTAATGGTTAAGGTCATTGGCTCTGAGTTGCAGGCAGTTTGGGATTTGAATCCCAGCTCCTCTGCTGACTGGCTGTGCTTAGTTTCCTTCTGCCCCAGTTTTTTCACCTATAAACTGGCAGGAGATAATAACAGCTGCCTCATAGGTTTAACTTGATGGATAACTATTTAATGAGACAAAGAATTTAGCCATTTCTGATGTACTGTAACCAATCCATAAATGTTTAAAAATATATAGAGAGAGAAAGTTTGAGATTCTCACCTCCATCTTGTCTGACCCCGAAGACTACACTCTTCATATTAGATCACCTTGCAGAGGGAGCAGATAGAAAATCCCACACAGAGTAAGAACAAACATTTTGTCTGCTAAAGAAGAGTCAAGTCCTGTGGCACCTAGGTGGCTGAGTCAGTGGAGCGACCGACTTCGGGTCAGGTCATGATCTCATGGCTCGTGAGTTCGAGCCCCGCATTGGGCTCTGTGCTGACAGCTTGGAGCCTGGAGCCTGCTTAGGATTCTGTGTCTCCCTCTCTCTCTGCCCCTCCCCTGCTCACACTCTGTCTCTCAAAAATGAATAAACGTTAAAATTTTAAAGAAAAAAAAAGTCAAGTGCTCTTCATGCCTGAAGTAGGGTTGGATTGATGAAATCATGAAAACGCGACTGGCTAAATCCTATGGAAGTGAATGATATAGGGCCTTAGGAGCTAGATGCCATAGGGACCAGAAAAGCCAGCTGGTTTATGAATGGGAGAGCGGCATGGGAAAGTGTTGCTCTAAACAGTGTAGGCGGAGGGCTGGGGGTGCTGGAAGTCCTCTTGGGGAGCTGCCCCGTAAAGCGTGAGGTGATGTGGTGCTGCTCTGGGGGAAGCAACGGGACGTCCAAAGAAAGGACACCCAAGGGAGATGCTGGTCCTGGTGACATGACCTCTCTCAGCTGACAGCACGGCCCCTGGGCTCTCAGTGCTGCCCTTGCCGCCTGCAGTCCCCACGCATTACTGGTGCCACCCTGCTGTGGGTTCTCTGCTCCAGACCTTAAAACCTCCAGAGCCGCGGTCAACTTGCTCTAAAAATAATCCTGTCTTGAGTAAAAAAGAAAAACCAATAATGTTTTCTGCTAAATAAATCACAAAATAAACTGAACGAGATAGTAGACTACAGAGTCTCTCCCTAGTTTTTTGGCTGCAGCAAGCCTCACCTGCTGTTTTAATGCCTACCTAAAATTTGCAGAAGATTTGGTAAACTGAATCAGCACTTCTCAAACTGACTTCACATTTTCAATTTCATATCCCCTACTCCCCCATTTTTTACAGCTCCCCCTCACCCCTGCAAGGACTTATATGTCCAGTTTGAATATAATAATGCCCAATCTTTTTTCTTAGCAATATAGGTGAGTGGTTATACCAGCTAGGTCTTATAGGTAGCTACAAAGGTTAATCAAACAGATTAAAAAAACAAGTGGCATGTATTAGCTGAATGGCCCCTGCATGAATTCTTTGTGATTAAACTAAAAGCTATCATCTGTAGGTATTGCCGATAGAGGAGCCTGAGTCTGGCAAATGATTAATAACCATTATATGTTCAGCGAGGAGCTGGAATTAAAACATACAAGAATTGTAATAATAACAGTAATAATTAGATGATTAATTGGGAAAGGGTGTATGGTAATGATTAAGAACATGGAATTGGAACCAGGCAGCCAGGGGGTCAAGTCCTGGCCTTACTCGTCTCTAACCGAATAAACCTAGCACATTACTTTACCCAGAATCAGCCTCAGCTTCCTCATCTGGTGGCTACAAGGGCTAGAGGGAGTAATATTTGTGTACAATAATACCCAGCGCTTTAGAAATGCTGAGTAAATTCTTTTGTTGTTTGTTTTGTTTTTTGCCCAGTAAATGTTAGTACTTAAAGTTAATCACACATTATACCTTCTAGAAAAAATTTGCCCACCTATATATTTGCTTTGAACCCGTCGGTCCTGTGAAGTAGGCAGGAAAGGTGTTACTATTCCCATGTGATGTCAAGAACTGAAGTTCTAAGAGAGGTTAAATAACTTAACTAAAGTTAATTAATGGCAAATCCAGGACTCAAAATCCAGTGCTGTCTCCTCTGGGCTTTACAACTGCACGTATCAGAAAAGAGACCGGTGCTAAGGGGTCCTGGCTTTCGTGAATTCAAGAGCCAGTCCCTGATCACGGTAACTTCCAAGTGCCAGTTCGCAATGATAGTACGTGACAGAGTTTTGCTGTACGCACCATTTGGATGCTTGGGCCAGATGACTGAAACGAGAAAATGAGGGTCAGTATAGGGAGTTTTAAACAGTTAAATGTATTCAATTTAAAGAACTCTGCCTTTTACTCTGAAGTTTGTATCTTTCCTACTTTTTGATGTTAAGATACTCTTATGATGGCAGAACAGAAGTTATTATTATTTTCTTGTTGTTGTTGTTGTTGTTGTTGTTAACATCTCTGCCTGATGTCCTAGAACTTGGGCAAAACCACACTGGGCCACAAGTTTTGTTTTTGAAATTTTTTCTAACCCCAAATTTGAGAACCGATTCTAGCTCTAGCATGATTTCATTATTTTATGTAATGATAGTTTGAAGTTTACAATGGTAGTTTATCTACATTCGGCCATGAAATCAGGCACTTGGGTGTGTGTACAGTTTTACTTTTATCTCTTTCCCTTTTTTATTATCTAGGTTACTTATTCTTAGCCTTTTGGGCTGAAGTAGGTCATTTGGGGAATCTAATGAAAACTACGGACTCCCCTCTCTGCCTCCACCCCCAAAAAGCACATGCATAAACAGTTATTGGTACAAATTGAGCTGTTCACAAACTTGGTGGTACTGGAACCCAGGAACCTCTAGGTGGCTCTAGTTTTTCGTCCATGTAACCCATTTTGTTTGTTTCCATCTGGTTTTTCTCTATGGAATATTAGGGCTTACACAGGTGAGACTGGTTTTACAGGAGTAGAAGGCTCAGTGTCAGGACTCAGTGTTGATTTGAGGTTCCTTACACCGTGTGTGGTTTTTCAGATAGAGCTAGCATTTGATGGAAGATTGCAGGAAACAAGGACTCTTAGGTATGGTTGGTGACAGTATAAATTAATGTAACATCTTTGGAGGGCAATCTGGAAATATCTACCAACATTTAAAATACATATACTTATATTTGTATGTTAAGGCATAAAGGGGCGCCTGGGATGCTTAATGCATCCAACTTCAGCTCAGGTCATGATCTCCTGGTTTGTGAGATCAAGCCCCACATCAGGCTCTCTGCTGTCAGCACAGAGCCTGCCTCGGATCCTCTGTCCCCCTCTCTCTCTGCCCATCCCATGCCTGTGTGCACGCACTCTCTCAAAAATAAATATTTTTTTTGAAAAAGGCATGTATACAAAGATCTTTGTTGGGGCTTTTCATATATGAGCGAGCTAATGAAAACATGTAAATATCCATCAGTTTGGAACTGGTTAAATAAATTAGGTATATTCAAATTAGTACACTATGCAGCCATGAGAAAGGGTGACTCTAAGATATGTGAAAATGCATTTTAAAACAAGGAAATGCACACATCCGTGGGTTTGGATACTCCTGCATATTTGGATATTTCTGGATATTTCAGCCATTGGTAACAATACTGCCCTTAGAAGTGGGGACTGGGAAGCCAAGGGTCTCCAATGGGAAAGATATTTGCTTTTTTAATTTACTGTAGTGACTAAATGATTTTAATCAGGTCCCTGTATGACTCATTCAGTTTTGTAAAAACTAGCTTAAAGAAAGGAATTAATTTTTTTAACTTCCTATGCAATACGAGAAAAAGAGATCAGAGTATATTTAGCTTAAATGGCCTCAGTGAAAAGGGTTGATACAAGAAAACAGGCTTTTCTCTTTGCCTCCTTCTCTAATGGGAGAACAGGGGGGTACCTGATAGCATTACGAGCTGGTAAATGAATAAATCAAAGGAAATAGCTGTTCACACAGCATGTGGCCAGGGTAAGGAATTTACCACCACAGGCAGTCATAGAGTCAGATTTTGTGGCTGGATCTTTTTTTTTTTTTTTTTTTTTTCTGGAAGTCTGGTCACCTATGTCCAGTCATAACATTAGTAGTTATGCAAGAAAAGATAAGGATAATCAAATCTGATGGTGCAGGATGCAAGCCGATCATTGCAAAGGAAGGAATTTCTCCCCCAACCTCCCTTCTTTTCTGGCTTCTTCCAATGCCTCCAAATAACATTACACAATTAGCTAGGTTCACTTTGAAGAATTAACAGTACTTCCTCTGACTCATTAGGTATTATCCATGGCTGGCCAAGGGAAGGATTCCAGACCTGACAGGGCAACAGAGCTCATAACTCTTTTTTCTTTTCTTCTTCTTTTTTTTTTTTTTTCTTTTTTTTTTTTTTTCACCCTGAGCAATGTCCTCTCGAGCTCAGAGTTAAACGTTTTGGCAGGCCAGCTCTCCCACTGCTGTGCTGCTCCGGCCATTCCCAGGAAAGAACATGTTCAAAGGGAAATAATGGGTTTCAGTTCTTCTCCTGTGGAGCTGGCAATCTCGTAGAAACAACAAACGCTAGATTATTGAGGGAGGGACTGAATAGATATTCAGGAAATAATTCATGCTTTTTTCTCTGTCTCTTTCCTTCTTTGGCTACAACTAGTAATGAATCCCTCCACCAGGGGGTAGACAGAAGACATAAACTAGCACTTACCAAGCTCATTTAGCCCCAGTTACAGGTCTGACATTGTTATTGGTCTCATTTATCCACATGACTCAAAAAATACTGCACCTATCCATGTGCCTCTGTCTTATGTCTGAAGATTAAGAGTAGAATGTATCTAATTGTCTTGGATCGGAGCAAGTAAATGGAGTGTAGAAAAGCATACTGTGTCAACATGAGCAAGATAAGTTGCACTTAACGAAATCCACTGCAGAATGACTCCATTCTGTCCCTCTCATGTGATCAGGTCAAGGGCAAACTTTTAAGTGTCTAATCACATGAATAAGAGTCCCCTCTTGTTCTAAGCATTTTCTCTCATATTATGGAATCCAGTAGTAGGCAGACAGGGTATTTGTTAAATGTGCAGGATGAATGTGCATCCTTATTTCAGTGCTTTGTTTCAAACGGCCTTTTCCATCAACCAGCAGCTGGATGACACAGAGACCCCAGGTCCATCTGGTAGCTGGACCCAGGGACACGGCATTGTGCATATCCCAGAGACATAATTCAGACACTTGGTCGTCCAAACACCCAAAACCAGGAGAAAGTTTGTCTCTATCATTATTGCTTGACTTAATTACATTCTACAAAGTTCAACCGGAAAAAAAAAAATCTCTCATTACATTTAATTACAATTCCTCGTTTAGCTATCCAAACCCATTGGCACCTTCAACCTTTTTAAGGAAACCCATTCCATTTACTTTTTGTGGTGATGGAAATGCTCTGGATCTGCGCTGTCCAATGTGGTAGCCATGAGCTGTACATGACTATTGAGCACTTTGGATGTGGCTAGTGGGACTGAGGAACTGAACATTTAATATAATTTGATTTTAAAGATTTTGTTTTTAAGTAACCTAAACACTCCACATGGGACTCGAACCCATGACCCCCCAAATCAAGAGTCACACGTTCCACTAACTGAGCCAGCCGGGCACCCCTAACACGATTTGATATTAATTAACTTGTAATCAAAAACACCACCGGAACCTCGGGATTCCTTGCATCCCCACTCCAATTTGATGTTAGCATCCCAGCAAGTGACATAGCCATTTTCTTCTTTCCTGGGCAGAGCGTTGGTTCCCTTTTTTTTTTCTTTTTTTGTCATTAAGATTAAAAAGCACTACTGAAATATATTTTGCTGTGTTCACACAGTCTTAGCAAAAGTGATACAGTCGTGTCGCTGCGTAAAGGCTACGACAGTTGTTACTTAGACTCTGTTGTGGGGCCTGCCCTTATACCTAATACCCGAGTGGCCGCATCAGTGAACAACCATAGCGAGGCCTCTTTTTCTAAATGGAGTAACCTTGACTGAAAATCTAGGAATCTAATGTTTGCATAACCAAGAGCAACATGGGGTACTAGGAAATTCCACCAGTAAGCCAAGCAACTTCTTGGCAGCAGGGACCGTGCCTTTTATCTGTTTCCTTAGTTCCTAGCATAAATTATAACATTGAAGAAGTCTCAGGAAAGCACCCACCACTCTAGCAGGTATATTTATTAGCAGATATGTTATAGAAACATGCAGTACAATGAATAAGAATTAGGCAACAGCTAATATAAAGACACTGCAAACGCACCGATGAGTCATTTGAGTTCTGTACCAAATAAATGGTATCCTACATTTATAAAATCTATGAGTCCAGAAAAAAATTTCCATTTTCCACTACATTTTTACTTCTGTTTGGATTTAATTTTTATGAGGGGCTCTACCCCTTCCTGGCCATTCCTTTCCATCTCGACTTGCTTTCTACCATTGCACTGACAGACGTGATATCGTCAGCTGCTTCCCCCTCCCTCACCCCTGCCCAATTTTACCGTCACTACAGTCAGGGGTATGAAATTACTTTGTAAACTAAAGCGCAGGGTCATTCCTTTTGCAGATAACAAAACAAGAGCCTCGCTTTTCTACTTTGAGATGCTTTCACAGGATCACCTCCACTTTTCCTAGTCCCCTGTCTGCTTTCTTCATTGTTCTCATCAAAACAATCGATCAGTTTCTTTCCCTGATTAACTCATTCCTGCCTTAAGCCCTTTTTTTTTCGAGTTGTATCCAATGACTTATATGTCTTACCATCTCAAGTGCTCTGGCCTCATTCCCTTCTTGGTATCAAATCCTTGAAATCCTAACTCACACATAGAAGTTTTCTCAAACAGCAAAACCAGTGTGTTATGGAAGAAAGAACTCAGCGGCTCCAAGAAGTGTGATTAACTGATTTAAGAATCAGTCTCTTGTGTCACTAGCTGAGTGTATGATCAACTATACTTTGATTTTTTTTAAAATGTAAAAATAAATACAATAAAATGAAAAATGATGTTTAAAAATATAGAAAGGTTTTTTTTTTAGAATCCCAGCAATAATCAGGAGGGGTATAAATGAAATTACTCCAAGGTCCCTTGCATTTAGAAGTAAAAGTGTTAATGATATTAGCTATTAAAAAAATGCTATTTATTTTTAATGTCATCTCTACCCCCAACACGGGGCTCGAACTCACAACCCCAAGATCAAGAGTCACGTGCTCTACCAACTAAGCCAGCCAGGTGCCCTGATACTAGGTTTTGATATTGAATAATACATGTTGTAATCACTCCTATTAAAAGAATAGTAAAAGATTGAAAACTGCCAAGTTAATGGAAGAAAATTAACTTAAAATATTGTGTCAATTCTAAAGAAGGCAAAAAACAAGATGGGGAAAAGAGGACCTGCAACAGGCAAGACCAGCATAAAGCTCATAGGAAGATGGCAGATTTCGAAACAAAGGTATATGAAGATGTACCTTGAATGCAAACAGAGAAAAAATGCTTCACTTCAAATATAAACATTGAGGGGCGCCTGGGTGGCTCAGTCAGTCAGTTGAGTGTCTGACTCTTGATTTTGGCCCAGGTCGTGATCTCACAGTTGCGAGTTCAAGGCCCACGTCAGGCTCCGTGCTGACAGTGCAGAGCCTGCTTGGGATTCTCTCTCTCTCTGTCCCCTGCCTCCACCTCGCTCACTCTCTCACTGTCTCCCTTTCTCTCTCTAAATGAATAAACATCTTTTAAAAATCAAGATACAAACCAGTGATTATGTTTATTCAAAATAGGCCTTATTATTTACTGAACTCTGGGCTAAATGCTAGAATTGGAAAGGGGGATCAGAGGTAGTGTCTGCTTTCCAGGAGCTCAGAGGAGCTGTGGATCATGACTTACAGACAAATGGCTGTGAGAAAGTAATGTGCTAAGTGCCATCAAGAATCAATACACAGAATAGGACCGGTCTTGCCTCATGGGATCAGGATTGATTTCCTAGGGAGTCAGCATGTGAATTGGGGCTTGACGTATGATTGGCCTCAGAACAAATGAAGAAGATGACTAGGGATGTTCAGGTAGAAAATGTACGAACACGAGCAAAGTTTAAAAGTGCAGGCATGTCTGCTTCAGATTCTGTGTCTCCCTCTCTCTCTGCCCCTCCCCTGCTTGCACTCTGTCTCTCTCCCTCTCTCAAAAATAAACAAACATTCAAAAAAATAAATAAATGTTTTTAACTGCAGGCATGTTCACTCAACCACTAAAAAAAAAAAAAAAAATCAGAAAAATCAATACTTATTAAGTTTTGCATTCATACTAAAGACTGATAAAACAGAGAATGGTCTGCTGCCAGGAGGCATGAGTAAAAATAGAAATCGAAGGAGAAGGCTTCTTTGTTCATCTAAAACTCCATGCCTGGATCTTAGCTTCCATAGATGGATTTATTGTATATATTTGATAGTAGCCAAGCTCTGATAGGAGTAAATGTTGAAATTAAAAATCGTGCATATCCTTTAGGGAAAATGTGAGAGCTTCTTTTTAATCTCTATTTACTTTTGAGAGAGAGAGACAGACGGACAGAGCACGAGTGGGGGAGGGGCAGAGAGAGTGGAGACACAGAATCTGAAGCAGGCTCCAGGCTCTGAGCTGTCAGCACAGAGCCTGATGCGGGGCCCAACCTTGTGAACCGCGAGATCATGACCTGAGCCAAAGTTGGACCCAGGTGCCCCAACGTGAGTGCTTCTGTGAGTCGTTCACACTCTGCTCTCCAGATGCTGATAATGCTCCCTGAAGCACAGCGAGAAATGTGTCTGCTCTACGGGTGTGGGGTCTTCTGTCTGCTCACGCTGCTCACGCTGCCACCGTGTCCCCACTTGCAAGCCAGCGCATACCCTGGACCATTTTCTAAGTGGGCAGGCAGCTCTTCACTGAATGGCCATTTTGAAGACACACTGAGGTCCAGGCTTTGTGTGCGCATCTGCTGTGCACTTAACACAGCACCCCACAGCCATCTCCGGATGAGTCTGTCTCTCATATTCATGTTGTTGTCCCCTTAGCCTGCCACAGGGGCAGACCCCCCGTGGGTGCTGAGCAAATGTTTGCTGCAATCACATTAAAAAAAAAGCCTAGGTGGTGAGTGGCCCTAATAGTGAAGTTGTGGCATCAGGAATGCGTCTCGACAGCCCCATTAGGGTGCGGACCGAAAAGGGGAGCATCTATCATGCCAACCAAGACACTTCTGAGTGTGAAAAAAGGTGCTATTCATACATATGCCAGGGCAAACCCAGGATTTTCTGGAGGAAAGCGGGAGATATGGTCACCCTCTTATGACTGTCTCCCCACAGGATTATTGCAAAATGGCCCTGTGTCACCCCAGGGAGGGTGATCCTAATCCCAGGTGACCTTGGAGAGTCATACAAAGCACCACTCTTGTCCATTCTAGATCTCTGAGAGGAAGGCGGTCCCGGGACTGGAGCGGGCTTCCCCCACCCCCACCCCCCCGACCCCTACCGTGTTTCCTCAACAACCCCAATTGTGACCCACCACATTTTTAAGGTTGAGCTCTCATCCCATGCGGGCCTTCCGGGTTCCTGCTAACTTGCCAAAGCCTGGTGCTTGGCCCACACGTGGCCCATGCCAGATGCTGAGAGGTGCTTGGTTCCCACGCTGTGTTTGCCGGGAAGACATGGTGTGACAGGTGTGATTCGCTCTTCTCCTGCCCTGTGCTCCTGCCGCAGACATAGAACCTTCCCCAGAGCAAGGTCCCCATGTTGCCTCTCTGTCTACATTAGGTGAAAGCTCACAGTGTTGATCTCACTGCACGCGCTGCCGAGGCCACAGTCAGGGTGGTATTGCTGATGGCAGGGGAAGAAGTTCAGGAGACAAGAAATGTCTCAGTAGACCGAGTCTGACAACGGGCGAGATGAATGGCAATGATAGACGTTTGCAATTAAAAGCACCCCCAGCACCAAAAAATAGTTTCCATGCTATGTAAGAAGTACGTAAACATTACAGCCGATTAACATTTGATAAACTCTTAACTTCCCCATTTCTCTGATAGGAAGGCTGTGAAGTGAGATAAAGCAGACGCGCGCCGCCCGAGGACAAACATCTCGGCATCCCATAAGCCTTGAAATGTTTCTTTTTTTGTTTTCAAGACTGGTTGCTATTTCCTGCGCGACTCTTGTTTATTAGCGCGTTGACTCATCTAGAGTCGAGCGCCCCGTTTGCACACCAGGGAGATGGGGCTTGCACGTGTGCTAAGCGGAGTCGCAGGGGGAGATAACAGCCAGCGACAACAATGGTCTTCCTCCGTCCCCGCCGGCCAACAGGGCTTTTGGCACAGTGGGCTGAGAATAACTTATCATCGGTGCCCCAAAAAGCTCTAAAGTTCTGGAAGCCCAGAGTGGTTGTTTGCCAGACAGAGATAACAGGCAGGATACGGCCGAGAGCCAGACGCGCTCGGGAAGTCAGGGCTACACCTGGCAGAGCTTGCAAAGGAAAGGGGATGAAGCGGCCACTTAGCGCACGGTTTCCTGGTTGCCCCGTCCTGGCTGGCCTCGCAAGCGAGATGTTCTTAAGTTAGCCCAGAGGACTGACTGTATCACGGGGCCATGAAAAAAAAAATACTTAATGGATTATGGTGCAGGGAAGAATTTCCACAGACGTGATTTAAAAAAAAAAAAAAAAAAAAAAAAAAAAAAAATTATTGCAAGCAACTCATCCAGGAAAGAAAATCTGTTCCTTTTCAGTTGCTCTCGTTAAAAAATAAGATTGTATGAAAGGGGGGTTTGGTTGTTTTTTGAATCGGCCGCTCAAAGGGTGCCCCCTCCTTACTTTTTTTTTTTTTTTTTTTTTTTTTTGAGTTTATTTATTTTGAGAGACAGAGACAGCATGAGCAGGGGAGGGGCAGAAAAAGAGGGAGACAGAGAATCCCAAGCAGGCTCCATGCTGTCAGTGCAGAGCCCAACGTGGGGCTCGAAGTCATGAAATGGTGAGATCATGACCTGAGCCGAAATCAAGAGTTGGACACTTAACTGACTGAGCCACCCAGGTGCCCCCAACATGTCCTACATTCTTAAAGCATGGCTCTGATAACCTAGAGAGGCAGTTGAAGATGCCTCAGAGACCAGATCTGCCTGCGCTGAGCTTTCCAGAGCATCTGAAACCAGTATTAAGTGCTCCACTCACCAACTGTGCCTTTAGATTCGGACGATGCACACTGCTCCACAGGCTTCTTCTGCTCAAGTCATTAGATGCACCAGATAGCACGCTTACCAGTTTCCGCTATACATTTGTGATGAAAATTTCCTTCACTGTCTCATTGAAACTTTTAGGGTAACAACTAAGACATCAATAAAGGAATGGTTGTTTTGGTAATAAGTTCGGTGCCATACTGTGAATCAAGCTACAAAGGGCTACGCTGCAGTGTATCAGTGCTAATAGCCATTATTAATTTGAGGGGAGGGGAGAGCAAAGAGTCTGAGTTGTGTTTCATCAGTTTTCAAAGCCACAGAGCCACAGAGTCACTGGTTCAGCAGTGACTCAAAGCAAATGGCGGAGTCTGCTGAGTTATTGGAATTTTGATACATAATCGATATTTACATGTGACTTAAGATTCGGTCATGAAAGCCCCCATGTCGATACTAAGTAACTTAATTACATTGTGTGTAAATACAGTATATTCTTTCCCCTCCTCCAGCACCTACTCCTATTCTTAGTTGTTATAAACTCATCAGCAACATCTCCAGGAGTATTTCATAGGCATCTATCATGGTATTGTGCTAGATCACCTGAAAAAAAAAAATCCATCCGGATTTTACAGCACTCCATTCTTTTAATATATGGATAGGTTTGTTTTTATGTTGGTTATTTAAATCCCCCAAAGAGAAGAAGCTCAGTCAGCCATGTGTTGTTTTTTGTTTGTTTGTTTGTTTGTTTTGGCTATGATACAACAGATTTTCAGTAAGACTTTGGCAAGTGAAGGCTATGTTTAGCTATCGATTGTTTCGGCATGGGCAAGGACCACACCCTGCCGAGTTTTATCCTTAGTCTCTCGGTCTAAGTAAGATTGTGATTGGCCATCTGATCTCAATAGTAGCTAATTTCTTACAGTGGGTGGCTCATTAATTTAATATAGATAACTCAAAGAAATTCTAAGGCCAGAAAGGCATAAATTTGACCTACCTGTTAGGAAGGGATTTTAATGCCCAGAGCCCTAAAAATAGGATTATGAATTTTGTGCATTTGCCTCCCTTGGGCTGGCCATCTGGAGGGCAGGTGGGAAACGACACAGCGATCCAGAAGCCCTAGGGTTGACTTCTGAATCATCTTCTCCATATAGAAAAACAGATCCTAATGGGAGAATAATATCTGGCCCGCTCCACAGAAGGCCTACAGTTTATATGTATATATGAGACAAAACTGATTTCGGTCAGTGTAGAATGTATTGTGTGATTGGTGAAGAATTGTTTTCCAAAATTCAGTTAATGTGGAAAGTCAAGTATTTTTTTCTTTGCAGAATGTATTATAAACAATTATGCTTTGGGACAATAATATTTGAGAACAGAAAAGTGATTAAGGAAAAAAGTGATTACATTGAACACATTTAGGGCAAATCATCTGTTAAAGAGGAGCAAAAGCACTCTTAATTACTATATTGTATTTTCTCAAATCTAAGGTGCACTTTATTATTATTACATGTTACCATTTCTGCAGTGGACAGATCATTTCTTACAGTGCGTATCTGTATTTAATGTGGTAGTGTTACATTCCTTCCCCACCACCCCCAAAGTCTGTCATTAACTCATCATCTTAAAAATCAGTAGCATTGTGGTGCCTGGGTGGCTCAGTCGGTTAAGTGTCTGACTCTTGATCTTGGCTCAGGTCGTGATCTCGCGGTTCATGAGTTTGAGCCCTGCATCGGGCTCCGTGCTGAAAACACAGAGTCTGCTTGGGATTCTCTTTCTCCTTCTCTCTCTGCCCCTCCCCTGCTCATGCACATGCATACACACTCTCTCTCTCTCTCTCTCTCCCTCTCTCTCTCTCTCTTTCTCAAAATAAATAAGTACACTTAAAAAAAATTCAATGGCATCTTAGAATTTTTTAGAAAATAAAGAAGCCAAGAATTAAGCAAAGATAAATTTTCCCACCTTTCTGGAGTCTAATTTTACATATTAAAGTTTAAAGATTAAGTATTTTCCTATCTGACTAAGTGGATGTCCTTAAAAGAGTATCCCAAATGAGGGTGATCATTCTACTCTGTATTTCTTTGATGAAGTCATTATCCATCATAACATTTAGAATTTTTTAATTATTCTCAGTTAGTAACTAATAATAGTGGCAAACAGAATATAAAATTCATTCAAAATGTTTCCATTTGGACTCAGGCCTCTAAAAATCCCTGTTTACCTTCCTTAGCAACTCTCCTATAATGCATGCATGCATAGTGCAGGCATTTATGCATGTAAATGCTCTGTTTCCACCCCAACTGGGTGTCTATCACATAATTCCCACACCAGCTACCTGATTAGCATCATACTCCACAGGTTTCTCTCTCTCTCTTTTTTTTTTTTAATGTTTTTTTATTCATTTTTGAGAGATAGAGAAAGAGCGTGAGCAGGGCAGGGACAGAGAATGAGACAGAGAATCCGAAGCAGGCTCCAGGCTCTGAGCTATCAGCACAGGGCCTGACATGGGACCCGAACTCACAAACTGCGAGATCACGACCTGAGCCAAAGTTGGATGCTTAACTGACTGAACCACCCAGGCACCCCATCACACTCCACAGGTTTAAGGGCTCAGTCTTAGAAGACTGCCCTCACTTCAGACACCAGGTGAAAGCCCCATGACTTAAGGGTTCCCATGAGTCCCCCAGGTTCAATAACCCACTGGAGTAACTCCTAGAACTCAGGAAAGCACTATACTTATCACTATAGTTTTAGCATAATGGATACAAATCATGGCCAGCCAATTGGAAGACATGCTCAGTGCAAGGTCTGGGAGGGTCCAGAGCATCCCTACCAATCCTTGTGGCATCTAAGTGTACCACACATCAATGTGTACACCAATCAGGAAGGTCCACCGAACCCGTGTCCAGAGTTTTTACTGGGGCTTCATTATGTAGGCATGATTGATTAAATCATGGGCTGCATGATTGAGCTCAATCTCCTGGAGGTAGGGCTGGTCCAAATTCCAACTCTCCAGATACATGGTTGGTCTTTCTGGGGACCAGTCCACACCCTGAAGTTACGGGGTGGAGTGGGATGGGGGAGGGCACCTTGAGTCGTCTCATTACCGTTATCAGTGGCACCACAGCACTCTGGAAATACCAAGGGTTTCTGAACCTCTGTGTCAGGAAAGGGGGACAAGGATCAGATGTATATTCTCGATTATACTACAGGATATAATCCAGATTTTGTGTAAGGCTCTCCTTTGTGTCTCTAATTCTGACCTTTCTACTGGCTTACTCACAGGCTACTGCAAGTCATTGGAAGCTGTCTTGCTTCCATCTAGCTCAGCAAACTCAAAATCATGCTTATCTGCCAAATTGTCCCAAATTCCCTGTAATGGTTGTTAGAAACCACTGTCCTCCTGGACGTGAAGACTCCAAATTTTAGATTCATCCTTGACTCTCTCTTGTGATTAAGATTTCCTCTAAATCTTTGATTACATTATTTAGATCACTTTTCCAACCTTGTTGAACCTAGGCCCCCTGATAGTAAGTGTTAAAAATCCAAACGCAAACAAAGCAAGTTAAATTCCACACACTTCACTTTGTCCTTTGTCCCATAGATTCTGATATGTCCCCTCTGGTTAAGAGTTTCTGGGCTGGATTATAGTCACATCACAAATATGACTTTAGACGTTTTCAACTCTTCCAAATCAAAGATCATCAATAATGTTTCAAGGGAACTTTCTCCCTGTGCCTTTGAACACACTGCCAGTAGATATCAATTGATGGTAATACAATCACAGTAGAAGACTTTAACACTTCACTTCATTGATGGACTTCATCATCTACACAGAAAATGAATAAGGAAACAATGTCTTTGAATGACACATTGGACCAGATGGACATAACAGACATACACAGAACATTCCATCTTGCAGAGCACTTTTTTGAATTTAAACAAGGGTAGGGCTGGCATGGGTAGCTCGAGAGTGGCCAGGAGGTTGCAACACAAACTAATCTCATTTTTCCTTTTCTTCCCTCTTCCTTGTTATTCTATGTTATACATCCCACAAATCAAAATTTCCTGACCCACTTTTTTCCGGCATCCATTTGCTCATTTGATCCTTCATTTATTCGTTCATCCCGTATCTCTTGAGCACCTCTCGGCCAGGCACTGTTCTAGTATCGGGACAGAGCAGTGTTCAATACCCAGCCCCCTGCCCTCCAGGAGATCCCAGTCTCATGGCAGGGGCAGCAGGTAGGTGAACAGAGATACAGGATAACTTCAGAGTGTGGTAAGTGCTAGGAGAACAATATTAAAACAGGCTCAGATGATAGAGATTGATGGGGGGCAGTGTGTAGCTTAGGTTGGGTGTTCAGAGAAGGCCTTTCTGTAGGGGCAGCATTTGATCCAAACCTGAATGACCTAGATCTTGTCTCTTCACCCCTGTTATACCCTATGTAAAAGAGAGGGGAAGAGAGAATCCTAGGATCACACTACACGGAAACCACGGTACATAGTAATTGAGAACACGGGGTCTATTTGGAGACAAACAGACTTGCCTTAGTCCTTAGATCACAAAGGACTCTTTGATCTTAACTCTGAAATTAGAGAAATTGAGCCCAAATTTGTTTAGCTTGAGCTTGCTCTTAGTTCCCATCTGAGAAACTCTGGGCTCAGATAGCCCTAGCATTCTTTCCTGGAAGCAGAGTGTGATAAAACCACACACTCAAGCTGCCGCGGCGTCCTACATTGCTTCCCTTAGTGTCCCCAAAAGAGCCTCGAGGGGTCCATATGGGTTTCCTACTAAAGCGAGAGCTCAGGAGTGAGCCACTCTGCTTCTGCTCTTTTAGATTCCATAGCAGTCTCTTGCTCTCTCCCACTCCCCGCTCCTCTCTCCATAAATAAACCTGCCTTCTGTTTATTTAGGGTGGTGAGCAAGTTTCTACTTTCACAGCACACAAGGTCACAGTCAGCCTAAGGGCCCTCCTTGAGGTATTCTGCATTCAGGAATCTTTAGGGGGGGCACACCTCTGGGGATTAATAGGAACAGGCAGGGCAGTGACAGTGAAATGTGAAGAATCTGGGGGGGGGGGGGGTGATGCTGGGCATCACCGTGCAAGCATACGGTGCTTTTTCCTGGATGACTGAATGCCTTATTATTAAGTCACACAGAGGGGGAAAAGTCGCTTTTGGACTGAAACCAAATACGGGAAATTTCAACACCAGAGGTGGCTTTATCCGAGTATTTTATAAGGACCTCTGTTTCACACTTTGAGCCAATGTAATGTCAGGCTTACAGATATGCTTTTATAGCTCTTAATTGTAACTCATTTGAAATACAGGTACATCGCTTTGCAACTGCTTTAATGCATCAGGACAACACTATGTTTCATCCAAATTAATGTAACATTTTCAAACACTTTTTGTGGGGCACCTGGCCGACTTCAGCTCAGGTCATGATCTCACGGTTCGTGGGTTCGAGCCCCGCGTTGGACTCTGTACTGACAGCTCAGAGCCTGGAGCCTGCTTCGGAGTCTGTGTCTCCCTCTCTCTCTGCCCCTCCCCCACTCTCACTCTGTCTCTGTCTCTGTCTCTCAAAAACAAATAAACATTAAAACAAAAATAAAACACTTTTTGTACCTGTTTATGCCTCCAAGCTCAGGAATTTCATTCTGGTTTTCTATTCTTTTCCGTCTACCCAGCTCATTCTCACTCTGCTCCCACACCACACTGGACCTTCACTGTCTGGCCTGGCAGCAATTTCTCTCCCTCTCTCCCGGTCTCATTCTCTAAGAAACGGAAATGGAAACAAACAGAAATTAAAAGAGCTGGCGTCTCCGAGGGATGAGCCGGGTTTCTTTTCAGGTGTTTTCCCTTCTATGTCCTGCTAAACTGATGGTTATACCCAGTGTGAATCCACAGAGAAGGAGAAGGTCAACAGAGGAAGTGAATCCAGATCAGAACACTATCCTGGCTGTACTGCTGCAGCTTTTGTAAAGATTTCATTAAATATCAGGCATAGCCTGCTCATGGATAATTAAATTAAAAGTTGCCTGTGGAGAGCATATTACATTTAAGAGAGTAAGTAGTAACAATAAACAAGCCAGCGGTCCCCAAGACCTCCCATCGACAGTGCCTTCAGCGCTCGAGAACCTGGAGGCCTCTGGGGTTCGTCAGTTCCTAAAGCTCTGTCTCCAGCTCTGACTATTAGATAGTTCTTTCCTTTACTAAGCTGACATTTCTCTCTCCTCACTGGAAATAGTTCTGTGGCTGGTGCGGGGCACGCATACAAAAATAGGTCCAGTTTTTCTTTTGGGTGAAAACATCAGCCTGCCTTATCTCTAGGTTAAACACATTTGATTTAAGTGAATAATATTGATAATGTTCCTTCAAGTCCCCTCAACAGGCTGCTTTTTTTCCTGAATTCTTTCTGATTAGTCTCTATCCCTTTTATACTGACTGTTGTGTCCTAAACCTCTTCTTTTAGTGTTTTCTCACTGCACCTTTTTGGCCCCCTTTCCTCTGATAATACATTGGAGTGCTATCCACCAGCAGCTACCCCCACCCTTTACATTTGCTTTTAGAGATCTACTCCTTTTATTTAAAAAAAAAAAAACAAAAAAACAAAAAAAAACAACTACACATATTCCTAAAACCATAGATGATGTGAATAGGAATATATAGTCGTGGTGTGATTGGTAATTCATATGTATTTCTCTCTGGGTTTGGAATCCCCCAGGAAAGGCAGACCATTGGGAGAATCTGTCTTTCCAGATAGAACTCATCCAAATGCCCCATAATACTGAAAATAGCATTTTGTATTTATATTGCATGCTATTTGGTAATAACCACTGTTCTAAAAGCTTTACGTGGGTATTCTCATATAATGTAAAGATTTTACATTTTACATTACATTTTACATTGTGTCTAATAAATTCACAAGGTAGGTGCAGCTAAGGCTTAGGAGGATCACGTGGCTTGCACAAGGCTCTGCAGGTTACATGTTAGAGCCAGGATTATAACCCATCTCCCACAGTGATATCCTGCAGTGACTTCTGTGGTCTTTGTCATAATGCCTCGTATAAGTACTTGTTGTTTTTCTGATGATCAAGCTAACAGAAACCTAACCTTGTCTTCCAATGTTTCCCATCTTGACGGTTCATCTGAATGGCTTGAAGCAACTCCAAGTGTTCTTGAAGTTCCTGGATAACGATCCGTGGATTTGGCTCTTATAGGACATGCGTTTACTTCCTCATGCTTGTTCTCTTAACAAGGTTTGCAGTGCAGTTATCACAAACACATCAAAATTATGTAAATGTCTTTCCTACTAGATGAACTGTAATTGAATGACCGCTTTGTGTGTGTTTTTTATGTTTATTTATTTTTGAGAGAGAGAGAGAGAGAGAGAGCACAGTGGAGGGGTAGAGAAAGAGAGAGACAAAGGATTCCGAAGCTGGCTTGTCAGCACAGAGCCCGATGTGGGGCTTGAACTCACGAGCTGTAAGATCATGACCTGAACTGAAGTCAGACACTTAACCCACTGAGCCACCCAGGTGCCCCACTTTTTGAGTGTGTGTGTGTTTTTTTTAACTAAGCTATTGAGGTTCACTTTACATGCAATAAAACGTGTACACTTAACAGTTCAATGCGTATTGACAAATATATAAATCCATGTAACACCACCCTAATCGAGGTACAGAGCATTTCTGTTAATCCAGAAAGTTGCCTTGTGCCCCTTTTTGTAGCAGATCTTCCCTCCACCCACCCAAAGGCAACCAGTAATCTAATTTTATCACTAGATCTGATTCCTATCACTACAGCATCACAAAGTAGAATCATACATACATACATGGGATCTTCTGTTTCTGGCTTCTTTCACTCAGCCTGATGTTTTTGAGACCATTTGCGCATTGTTCTATTCCTTTTTTTTGTGGAGTGGCATTTCATTAGATAAACATACCACAGTGTTTATCCATTCACTCAGCGACAGACATTGGATTTGTTTTGTGTCTAATATGAATAAAGCTGCTATAAATATAGACAAGTTTTTTGTCTACAACGTCATTATCCTCTTGTAAAACCCTGGTTGCAAGTTAAGTGTACATTTAACTCCGAAACGATTGTATCATTTTATATTCCCAGCAGCAGTGTATGAGGGTTTCAATTGTTCCACATCTTTGTCAACACTTGGTTTTGGTAGATTTTTTTTTTTTTAACTCTTAGCCTTTTTAGGAGGTGAGTAGTGGTATCTCTGTCGTTTTCAGTTGCATTTCTCAGATTCCTAAATGTGTTGATATCTTTTCTTGTTATTTTTGGCCATCTGGTTATTTCTGGTCATTTTTGGTTATTTTTGTACATCTCTTTTGGGAAGTATCTGTTTCTGTAGTTTTAGATCTTTTTGTTTTTTGGTGGGGTTTATCTCATTAGTAATAAGAGATCTTTATATATCCTAGATAGAAGTCCTTTGTCAGATTCATTTATTACATTATTTTTTCTTGGCTTGTGACTTGCCTTTGTATCTTCTCAACAATGTACTTTAATTTTAATTTAATTTATTTTTGCATTAACAGTTTTATTTGAAACGAAAAGCAAAGTCAGACTTTTAAAAACAAAACGAGTCTCATTTGACAGTCTTTTTTTTTTTTTTTTTAAACAAATAGGATGCACTCTGCTGATTGGATTATATGGTGGGCATTTTCCATAAATTGAATGAACTTAATGTTTGTTTGTTTATTTATTTATTTATTTATTTATTTAGATAGAGCATGAGCAGTGGAGGGACACAGAGAGAGGGAGACACAGAATCTGAAGCAGGCTTCAGGCTCTGAGCTGTCAGCATAGAGCTCGATGCAGGGCTTGAACCCAGTAACCACAAGATCATGACCTGAGTCAAAGTCAGACGCTTAACTGACTGAGCTACCCAGTTGGTGAATTATTTATTTCATAAATTGAATGAACTTAAATCAGCAGCTCAAGAGGTTGTTTTTCCAGCTTTGAGATATAATTATCACATGATCTTATGTAAGTTTAAGGTGTACAAAGTGTTGATTTAATAGATTTATAAATTGTAAAATGATTATCATTGTAGTATCACCTCCATCCTGTCACATAGTAACCATTTTGGGGGGCAATGAGAACATTTAAGATCTACTGTCTTAGCAACTTTCAGGTATATGATAGAGTATTATTAGCTCTAATAACTACACTGTATATTAGATCTCTAAACCTGTTAATCTTATAACTGAAAGCTTGTACCCTTTGACCAACATCTCCCCATTTACGCCATCCCCACCCTTGATAACTGCCACTCTACTTTTTCTCCAACTTTGTCTTTTTTATTTTTATTTATTTATTTATTTTTTTAATTTTTTTTTTTAACGTTTATTTATTTTTGAGATAGAGAGAGACAGAGCATGAACGGGGGAGGGGCAGAGAGAGAGGGAGACACAGAATCGGAAGCAGGCTCCAGGCTCTGAGCCATCAGCCCAGAGCCTGACGTGGGGCTGGAACTCGCCGACCGCGAGATCGTGACCTGAGCCGAAGTCGGCCGCTCAACCGACTGAGCCACCCAGGCGCCCCCAACTTTGTCTTTTTTAGATTCAATGTATAAGTGATACCTTACAGTATTTGTCTCTTTCTGTCTCACATATTTCACTTAGCACAATGCCCTCAAGTTCCATCCAAATTGTTGCAAACTGCAGGATTTCCTTCCTTCTCATGGCTGAATAATATTTCATTGTATATATACATATAGACTATATGTTCTGTTAAGGTACTTAACATCTGTTGATTGGTACTTAGGTTGTTTCCATATCTTGGCTATTGTGAGTAATGTTATAATAAACATGGGGGTGCAGATATCTCTATGAGATCCTATTTTTACTTCCTTTGCATATATATGTGTATATATATATATATATATATACACACACACCCAGGAGTGGGACTGCTGGATCATATAGTAGTTTTATTTTTAATTTTTTGAGGAACCTCCACACAGTTTTCCATAGTGGCTGCACCAATCTGCATTCCCACCAACAGTGCACAAAGGTTCATTTTGTCTACCTCTTTGCCATCACTTGTCTCTTGTTTTTTGTTTTGTTTTGTTTTGTTTTGTTTTTGTTTTTATATATGCTAGTAATTCTAGCAGGTGTGAAGTGATCATCTCATTGTGGTTTTGATTTGCATTTTCCTGATGATCAGTGATGTTGAACAGCTTTTCATGTGCCTGATGGTCATTTGTGTCTTCTATGTGAAACTCTATTCAGTTCCTCTGCCCATTTTTAAAAAGAGTTGTTAGTTTTTTTTTTCTTTTTTGCTACTCACTTGTATGAATTTTTTTTTTTTATGTTTGGGATATTAACCCCCTATCAGATATATGATTTGCAAATATAGTACAGTTATACAGTTTCAGGTCTTAAATTTAAGTCTTCAATTCATTTTGAGTTCATTTTTGAGTGGTGTAAGTTGGGGGTTGAAGTATAATTGGCATTAAATAAACTACATATGTTTAAACTGTACAGTTTGGTGAGTTTTGACATATATACACCATTGAAACCATTATCATTATCAAGATAATAAACATTTCCATGAGCCCCTAAAAGAACAGTTTCTTTCAAAAACTTTTAGTTTTGAATGAGTTGCATTCAAGGGGGCCGGGATAAGTGTCAAAAAATGAGGTTCAAAAAAATAAATAAAAATAAAATTAGAATTTTTAGTTTTGAAGTTCAATTTACCAAAATTTTCTTTTGTGGTGATTTTTCTTTGTTAATTTTTTAAAAGAAAATGTGTGATAAAATGTTGCCTAACAGAGCAAAAGTTCTATACCATGTTTTCTTCTAGAAAATTTTTATTTTTAGCCTGTACACCTAGGTCAAAGAACCATCTTAAATTAATTTTTGAGAACAGGGAAATAGGATTCAAGGTTCATTTTTTCCTGTGTGGATATGTAATTGTTTAAATAACATTTGTTGAAAATGTTCTGTTCCCCCATGGAACTACCTCTGTGACTTTGTCAAAATTGACCATATGTATGTGGATATATTTCTGGATTCTGTATTTTATTCCACTGATCTACATGTCTGTCCTTTTAGCAATACCACACTGCCTTAACTACTGTAGCTTTATGGTAAGTCTTGAGATCAGATAGTATAAATTGTCCAACTTTTTCAAAATTACTTTAACTCTTCATTCTTTCATTTCTGTGTATATTTTAGAAATAGCCCATAAATTTCGCAAAAAAAAAAAAAAAAAAACCCAGTGGAATTTTGCTTTGTATTGTGTTGACTCTATGGATATTTGGGGAGGATTGACATCTTAATATCCTATGAGCATGGTATATTTCTTTTATTTAAACCTTCTCATTTACATAAGTCTTTTATTTCTCTTAGTAGTGTTTTTTTGTATTTCAGAGGTCTTACATATCTTTTTGTTGAATTTATTCCTAACTATTTTTATCATTTTTGATGCTATTTTAAACAGTATTGTTTAAAAATTCAGTTTCTAATTATTTGTTGCTAGTGTATAGAAAGATAATTCATGTTTATATACTGACCTTATATCCTATGACCTTGCTAAATTTACTTATTAATTCTAGTATTGTTTTCATATTTGTTAGGATTTAAAAACTTTTATCACCTGCAAATACAGATAGTTTTACTTCTTCCTGTCCAATCTGTATGCTTCCTCTTCCTCTTTATTTTTTTATTTTTAGTTTTAGTTTTTGCCATGTTCCACTGGCTAGGATCTCCTATACAGAATAGAAAAGCAGTGGTGATATTGGGCATCCTTGCTCAGTAACTGATCTTTGGAGAAATGTATTCAATATTTCACCATTGAATATGCTGCTTGCTATGGGTTTCTCACCAATGCCCTTTATAAAAATGAGGAAGTTTCTTCAGTTCCTTGTGTGCTTAGAGTTTGTGTGTGTTGTTTTAATAATTAGTGGATGCTGACTTTTATAAATGACTTTTCTGCATATCTTGAGGTCATATGATTTTTTTCCTCTTTATTTTACAGTGTGTTGAATTTTTGGACTGATTTTTTGGATGTAAAATCTTGCATCCCTGGAAAAACCCTCACTTCATCATGATGCATTACCCTTTTTGTATATCTCTGGATTTTAATTGTTTAATTGTTTAATTGTTTTAAGTTTGTCGATTTATTTTTGAGAGACATAGAGAGACCTTGTGAGCAGGGGAGGGGCAGAGAGAGAGGGAGAGAGAAAATCCCAAGCAGGCTCTGCACTGTCAGCACAGAGCCTGATGTGGGGCTTGAATTCATGAACCATGAGAATAGGACCTAAGCCAAAATCAAGAGTCAGATGCTTAACCAACTGAGCCACCCAGGTGCACCAATTGTTAATTTTTTAAAAGAATTTTTGCATCTTTTTATGACAGATATTGTGTTCTGCAATCCTTTTGTATTATTTTTTTAAGTTTATTTATTTATTTTGAGAGAGAGAAACAGAGGGCACAGGCAGGGGAGGGGCATAGAGAGAGGGAAAGAGAGAGAGAGAGAGAGAGAGAGAGAATCCCAAGCAGGCTCTGCGCTGCCAGCACAGAGCCTGACGTGGGTCTCAAACCCACAAACCATGAGATCATGACCTGAGCCAAAGTCAAGAGCCAGTCACTTAACTGACTGAGCCACCCAGGTTCCCCTATTTGTATTATCTTTGTACATATTAGTAAACTTTCCTCCTTTTGTATTTTCTGGAAGAATTGGAGATTACTATTATTTGTCCTTTAATAGTTTGCTAGAATCCACCAGTGAAATATCTAGGCCTCCAGTTGTCTTTATGGGATGATGATAATGGTGATGATTAAACTTCTTTTATCGGTATAGGACTATTTGAAGTTTCTAGTTTTCCTTGAGTCAGTTTTGGTAAGTTGTATTGTTCAACCGTGTAACAGCTATTCTCTGCTGAGTCCTGTGTATTATAACCCTATATATGTGCAGCCCAGCATTTGGCAACCTGAAGGGAACTTTCACACAGATTTTTGCTCACATACCTCCCCCAATCCCTAAGCATCTCTGTCTTGTCTTGTGCTCTTCCCCTATTGATCCCGCCAAGTGTAACAGCTCTTAGTGCTGGTCTCTGCCTCCTCAGCTTAAGGGAACTGCCATGCACTGTTTGGGCTCCAGCTCCCTGCACCATGATCAGGAAATTGTCCCTGGAAAACAGCCAGAGCAATCAAAAGACACACCCTGTGAGTTTTCCTTCTTTCATGGCTCACAGTCTTGTACTATGCCAATACCAGAAAACATTTGCTTCCTACAGTTTGTCCAGTTTTATAATTGTTTACAGTGGGAAGGCTAGTCTGATATGAGGCTTTCTATTATGGTGACAAATAGAGATCACTCTTTGTGTTTATTATTATTATTAAGTATTAAGTAAAAGTGTGAGTGGGGATGTCCAAACTTCTATATGTAGAATATGTGACCTCTTGTGACCCAGCTTGTCTACCCTGTATATTCATCTAATCTTATCTGTTGCCACACTGCCAAGTATTTTATGCTTCAGAAAAACTATGCTACTTACTGTTACTGTTTGCCATGCGTATGCACAAATGAGGCTGGTGTACTTGTTCCCGTGGATCCTTGGGTGTTTGGTATGTGCTATCTTTATTGCCCTGAATGTTTCCTTCTGCTTCTCCACAAGGTAACTTGTGTTTTTCCTTATTCTGACCCCTATGGCTGGATCACAGAGCCCTATGCTTACTCCTATCATAGCACTCAGCATAGCAAATTAGCATTGTCTGTTCATTTTTTTTTTCTGCCTCTTACATTTGTGGACAGCAACTAATTCTTATTTGTCTCTAGATGAATAAATACCTAGAAAGTCCTTAATAAACATTTGAAGAATGACTGATCTAACACCATTAATTGGTACTTTAACTTAAGACATGTGTTGTAGTGTTTCACTGCTTAAAATAATTAGCTTTGTTAATCTAGCTTAGTGTGCCAAACTAGAAATAAATCACAGTCTTTCAAGGCCAGCTCTTGCCCTTCAACCTTAGGATGGTGGTATCCCATAGGCCAGACCCCATAGCAGCCTGGAGTGAGACATTTCATGACTTTTCACTTTTATGTTCCTGGATCATTTGATTCATGATCTTGGGCCTGGTGGCTCTTTGCTCTGATAGATGACCTGAGAATCTGGCCGCTGTTATTTCGGCAGGACTCCTGGTGCCCCAGGTCCCAAGGCAGCCCCACACTGCAGCTTCCATTGCTTTAAGCATTCTGCAATGGCTGGATTCCTTTGCTAGAGATTAGATATCTGGCATTTGAACATCAGGCTTTCATTTTCTGGGGACTTCTTCTGTTTGCATTCCATTTTAGTGTGCCCTAAATTTTCCTTGTTCTTCTATTGGAGAGGAGATGATTCCTTTCTTGGGTGCATTACTTTCTTATTTACATGAGCATTCTACAAAGGTTTGAGTGTCTTATGTCTTAGAACTGCACTAAATACGACATTCTGAATATAGATTCTCATACTGAGACTAAAACTTCCTTGGAAGTGTGACTTCTCCCTCAGAAGAGTGACTGGTTAATCAAAACTTCTGCTTGCTGAGGGATTTTTGACTCTCTAGAGCTTCAGAGTTGGGTCTTTACTACTTATAAGGACAGGGGCAGGAGACGGGAATGGGGAGAGAAAGAGAGAGAGAGAGAGAGAGAGAGAATACGAATGAATGAATCATAGGCAGGCCATGCTCAGTATGGAGCCCAACGCAGGGCTCAATCTCTGGACCATTAGATCATGAGCTGAGCTGAAATCAAGAGTCAGATGCTTACCCTTAGCTGAGCCACCCAGCTGCCCCAAGAGAACACTTCTATACTACAGAGTTTTTTTCTTTATCAGTTGGAAGAAATGCACCAGTAGAAATGTCAGAGCCAATTGGAAGGATTATGTGATGACGTTCTAAATTCCTTACATGATATTTATTCTTTTCAAAACTTCATCAATTTGGATCACCTTTTTTTCCAGAAATTTTTTCACTCTCAACAGGTTTGTTGAACGTGTAAGCATGCAGTTATATAGAGACTCCTCTTATAACTTTAGAGGATTTTCTGGTTATTTTTAGAAATTGAGAAAAAAAAACCAAGGCGTTGGTTTTTCTGATTGTTTTAATATGTTATTTGGCCAGGAAACCCAGAAATCTCCAAATCCGGTCTTGGCCCACCCGGTCCTCTTTTCTGAAGGGACTCCAAGGGAAATATAAGAACGGGCAACAATAGCAAAGTGACACAGAGAAAAGTCAAGTCTAGTTTCGGCTGGGACTTTACCTTGGCACTGCAGAGTTGAATGGCAGTAGGCTACACTGGGCCTGCGTTGCACAGTCAGGCCTCCTGGATCATCGAGAATGGGTAGGACCAGAACAAATATCTCATCATCCTACTCCAGTGATCCAGAAGAAAAGGAGATGAAGACACAGCATTTTCCCCAGTAGTGAGAACTGCCCCAGGACATTTCTGACAAACCAGTAATTTACTGCCCAGTTGCCACATTGGAGAAAAGATAGAAGAGAAAAAGAGAAAAGAGATGGCCAGGGTCTCCTGATAGCCACAGAAAGGGACCTGTGTCTTGGGGGTGGGGGAGGGGAATGGGGAAGGAGTGTACGAGCAATAAATTGGGGGAAATAAGAATTCCCTGAATTGTGCATTTTAAGATATTCATTTATTTCCAATTTATTATTATATATTTTGGTGTTGACAAATTTTAATGTTGACACTAGAGTGGAAACACAATTACTTCTCAGCCTTGTCAGCCACTGATTTGCTCCTGAGTCAATGTAATATGCATTTTCAAGACAAAACAGACACTCACTTTCAAATGAGGCCTGGAAAGAGACAGAGAGTTAGAGGGTTGCTCTGTTCTGGTCTAACACTCTCATCTTCATTTTTTATATTCTTTAATATGTCTGGTTCAAATGTGGTTTAGTATGGATGATATTTTACATGATCTGGGTGTCTTTCCTCCTTGTGAAATTCTGAGGTGGCAAAGCGGACATTCACTGACAAGACGTGAAGAATTGCCAGATGGGGTTTTCTCTTGACTTATGACCTAAACAGAATGCAATATATATATGTTCTACTTCTTGTCTCTAGGAGTTTAATATTCTAAATACTAGTACAGCAAACAATTCTATAAAAAATAGGTTTATGATCTAATCTCCATCATTCTGCCTTATATTACTGAAGATTTTATAAAATAAGTTGGCTAAACAAGAATTAATATTTTTCCCGAAGTTATCTTCAGGGTACGCTCTGCTTCAATTGTCAGTCTTTTTCACTATTTATTTAACTGAAAGCCCTGTTGTTTTTTGTACATAAATTAATAGTTTTTGCAGACATTTTACTCTTGCATAGCAAATACACATCTACATTTTAACTGACTGATAGAATTTCAACCTATAAAGTATGTGAGCAGTTTCATCCATGTTTCATTAAGTATTAACAATAAATTAGACTGGCATGCCTTGTTGTAAACTGATGTCGTGCTACTTAGAAATTTTGGTCACATGGTCATGGATCATTCTTAAGGAAGACTAAAAATGAAATAGAATTCAGCTGTTTGACCTTCCATATGGCCATGAGCAAAACAGAAGCAGCTTTAGGCCAGTTGAAAGTTGCAGCTGATATTTGGTGCATCTTAATATTGACTTACATTTTTTCCTATTTTTTTCTAAATAATTATAATTAGGATGTTATATTCTGTTTAACCATTTGTTATTTGGGAGACTTTGGTGGGAGTTCTTTTAAGCAAAATTTTCTTATTACTTTTTTAAAAAAAATGTTTATTGATTTATTTTGAGAGAGAGAGAGAGAGAGGGAGAAAGAAAGCTGGGTCGGAGCAGAGAGAGAAGGAGAGAGAGAGAATTCCAAGAAGGCTCCACACTGTCACCACAGAGCCCAACACAGGGCTCAATCGCATGAACTGTGAAATCATGACCTGAGCCGAAACCAAGAGTTGGATGCTTAACCGACTGAGCCACCCACAAGCCCCTTATTACTTTTAAATTTTATTATATTATCACCAAATAACATATACTTTTAACATATGATTTATTTTTCTATTTTATTTATTTCTTATGTATTTGATCTGTTTTATGAACAGGTCAAAATAGGTGTGTTAAAATGGTCTTACAATGATTAGTTTTGCAAAATTATCTGTGCATTTTTTAAAGCAAATTTTCCTATGGGTGTTTTGATACCGTGTTATTCATGTATTAAAAGTTCACTCTAGGGGCACCTGGCTGTATCAGTCGGTGGAGCGTGCAACCCTTGATCTCAGGGTTGTAAGTTCAAGCCTGACACTGGGTGTAGAGATTATTTAAAAATAAAATCTTAAAAAAAAAAAAAAAAAAAAGTCCACTCTACTGTTTTCTACCTATGTGACCATGGCAAGTTGCTTAAATTTTCTGAGCTTCATTTCCCTCTTTGTAACCTAGGGTGGTAAGACTTACTTTTCTACAGTCTTTGTTGGAGGATTAGATGAACTAATTTGCACAGAGGGAAAGTGTACATTTAATAGTAGTTATTATATGTTCTTTGGGTTTTATGCACTTCATCAATGGCACTTTTTATTCTGTTTGATCCATTTTCAGTTCTGCTTGGTGTCAAATTAGTACTGTCATACTCGTTTTCTTTGGGTTTCAGTATGCCTGAAATCTCATTCTCTATTTTTTTATTATAGTAAAATACACATAACATAAAACTTGCCATTTTAGCCATTTATAGGTATACAATTCATTGGCATTAAGTACATTCATAATGTTACTATCCATTTATAGAACTTTTTCATCATCCCAAGCAGAAAGTCTATACCCACTACTTAATGAAGTCTATACCCCATTCTCCCCGCCCTCTAGCCCCTTGTAACCTCTATTCTACTTCTGTCTCTCTGAATTTGCCTTTTCTTGGTATCTCATATAAGCAGAATCATACAATATTTGTCCTTTTGTATCTATTTCACTTAGCATAATGTTTTCAGAGGTCATTCATGATGTGGCCTATATCAAAATCTCATTTATTTTTATTGCTGGATAATATTCCATTGTATATATATATCTGTGTTTTGTTTATCCATTTCTCTGTTAGTGGACACTTGGGATTGTTTCCACCTTTGTCTGTTATGAATGATGCTGCTATGAATATTGGCATATAAGTACGTGCTTGAGTCCCTGCTTTCAATTCTTTGAGTATGTACCTAGAGGTGGAGTTGCTAGATCATATGGTAATTCTATGTTTAACTTTTTGAGGGGCTGCCAAACTGTTTTCCATAGTGATGTCCTATTTTTTTTTTTTTATTTTGAAGAGTTCTGTGTTAGGTGTATCTGTTTTAGGTGTATCTCTTGTGATACAGTTGGCTTTTACTTTTTTTCAAAATTTTACATATACTTTCATGTTATCCTCATAAAATACACATGAGATATGTGCAATTACTTTTAACTTACAAAGAAATAAATGTTCACTAATAGAATAAATAATTTCCCCAAGCCACACAACTGATGAATTTCAGGGAGTTTAAGTGATTCCAGACCTCTAACTATGGAGTGCTCTTTTTATATGATGGCTCCCATTTCTCTCCCAATAGATTTTTTTTTTAATGTTCATTTATTTTTGAGAGAGAGAGAGAGAGAGACAGAGTGTGAGTTGGGGGAGGGACAGAGAGAGACACACACACACACAGAATCAGAAGCAGGTTCCAGGCTCTGAGCTGTCAGCACAGAGCCCGACGCGGGGCTCAAACCCATGAACCATGAGAACATGACCTGAGCCAAAGTCAGATGCTCTACCGACTGAGCCACCTTGGCACTCCCCAATAGATTTTAAGTTACTAAAAATGGGCCTATGTCTGATGCATTTTTATGATCCTCTGTACTTTGATGAGTATCTTGCAAAAAACAGAAAAAAAAAAAAACACATACTTATTGGTTGGCAAATTCATCATGCAGCTCTCCCTTCTAAAATATCCACATTTCTGGGGTGCCTGGGTGCTCAGTTGGTTGAGTGTCCAACTTCAGCTCAGGTCATGATCTCATGGTTTGTGAGTTCGAGCCCCGCATCCGGCTGTGGTGCTGACAGCTCAGAGCCTGGATCCTGCTTTGGATTCTGTGTCCCTCTTCCTCTCCGCCCCACCCCTGCTTGTGCTCTGTCTCTCTCTGTCTTTCAAAAATGAATAAACACACACACACACACACACACACACACACACACACAAAATTAGAATATCCACATTTCTGACCAACCCTTAACTAAATCCTGTGCATCAGCCAAAGGAAATATCATACTTCACTTAATTTATTAGACCATGGCTGTATACAACATTTTGCTGAGTCGCTGTTCTCCTAATGCACTTGTTTTCTGTTGAACACCTGATCCTATGACACCTTATTACCTGCTTCATATTTCATGTATCAAATATTTTCTAAGTTCATTATTCAATCATTCTTTCCTGTGCCCGGTCTGAGATAGTTAATACCTGCAAAGAGACACAACTTTTCTTCTTCAAGAGTTTCAATTAATCTTTGATTTTCTGCAGTTTGAGTGTGATATACCTAGGTATAGATGTTTTTGGTGTTTATTATGCTTAGTGTTTTCTGAGCTTGCTGCATCTGTGGTTTAGTGGCCATGATTAACTTTGGAAAATTCTCAGTCATTATTTCCTCAAATATTTCTTCTGTTTCTTTCTTATCTCTACACCTGTTATTCCCATTACAGTTTCAGCATAGTATGTTCCATCTTTTTCATTCTTTTTTTCTGTTTATATTTCAGGTTTGGAAGTTTTTACTCATTGATTGTTTCACTGGCCATATCCAGTCTCCTGATGACCTCATCAACTACATTTTTACATTTACGTGACAGTATTTTTTCTTTTTTAAAAAAAATTAAAAAAAATTTTTTAAATACAGTATTTTTTATTTCTAACATTTCCTTTTCTTTATTGGCATTCCCTTCACTCTATTCCCTATCTGTTCTTTCATGTCATCTACTTTTTCCATTAAAGCCCTTAGCATATTAATCATTTAAAAATTTTTTTTTAATATTTATTTTGAGAGAGACAAACAGAGCATGAGCAGGGAATGGGCAGAGAGAGAGGGAGACACAGAATCCAAGCAGGCTTCAGGCTCTGAGCTGTCAGCACAGAGGCCAACACAGGGCTCGAACCCACGAGTGAGATCATGACCTGAGCCAAAGTTGGACGCTCAACCAACTGAGCCACCCAGGCATCCCTGATCATAGTTATTTTAAATCACCAGTCTTATAATTCCAAAATATCTTCCACATATGAATCTAGGTCTCAGGCTGGATTTGTCTCATCACATTATGTTTTTTGCCCTTTAGCATGCCTTGTAATTTTTTGTTGAAACCAGGTGTGATGCATCTGGTAAAAGGAACTGATGTTGATAGATCTTTAGTGTGAAGTTTTATGTTTATCTGATTAGGAGTTAGGCCGTTTTGACCCTGCGATAGCTTTGGTCTTAGAGGCTAAACTCTTCTCTCATATCCTTGTTTTTGTCTCTTTTGTTGTTTTGTGGTGTCCCTAGAAACTTCTCAAGTCAGATCTGAAGCTCACAACTTGTTATTTGAATTTTTCTTAGTTGTAATCCCCTATTTTTTTTTTTTTTTACAGGAACTCTACTGATGTGGTGGTAAGGCGAGTAGAGAGAAGAAGCCTTCTATAGTCCTATGATTAGGTCTGTGTCTTTTAGTGAACTTGAATTGGGTATCTCCCTTCCCCCACATGGAAGGCTAGAGGTGGCTGCAGTTGGGTGTTTTCCTATCTCCAGGTCAGTTTGGCTTTGGTATAACCCCAGTGGGTTATGTAAAACAGTTTCCTTTCAAGGAAGGCTTTATTAAAGAGAACAGAGAGCTCTGAGCATATTTCAAAATGATTATATTTCCACACTTTCTGTTAGAAGCACTAGGAGACCACTGTATGATCTTCACTGTAAGAACTGGTAGGGCAAAATGTGGGAGCTCTTCGAAGACTGGGCCCCCTTAGAGACTTTTTTTAATGTTTATTTATTTATTTTTTGAGAGAGAAAGAAATCACAAACAGGAAAGGGGCAGAGAGAGAGGGGGAGAGAGAATCCAGAGCTGGAAGCGGGGCTCAAACACACAAACTGCAAGATCATGACCTGAGCCAAGCTGGCTCAAGAGTCAGACACTTGACCGACTGAGCCATCCAGGTGCCCCCTTCAGAGATGTTTAATTCTCAAGATTGTCTACATCAAACCTCGAACAGTCATTTGTAGTTTAAAATGTTCCTGCTGATATTGTCTCCAGCTGTGAGTTTCTGCCTCTGATTTGTTCCTGGTATGCTGTGATTATCTGGGTCCATCTGTCTGACTCGTTTTCAGGGCAGTTTGCCCTGTGACCTCAATTCTGATTGATCTGAGAGTTTTTGTTTTTCAGTTTGTTCAGGTTTGTTTCTTGTTATGAGTACAGAAGCAATGACTTCCCAGCTCTTTACATGTCAGGCTGGAAACCAGAAGTCGTATTTATAAATATCTTCCCAAGTGATGGGATCTTTGTTGCTTTCTCACTCACCTGCAATGTGTCTAGGGAGCCAAGACCAAAATGATACATGAGTCAAATAATCTCGGGAGAATGGCTGAGCAATGTTTATGTTTTCATGATGTTAGTTAGCATGCTTTTACTTCCACTCAAAGAATTCCCTTTAGCATTTCTTGTAAGATGGGTCTGGTGGTAATGAAATCCGTCAGCTTTTGTTGGTTCAGGAAAGACTTATCCTTGTTTTGTTTGCAAAGGATGGCTTTAGTGAGGATAGAGGCTTGGTTGACAGTTTTTTTCTTTTACTCTTTTGAACATGTCATCCCATTCTCTCCTGGCCTAAAAAGTTTCTGTTGAAGAAATCTGCTACTGGTCTTTTGGATGTCCCTTTGTATGTGTCTGTCCTTGTTTCTTGCTGCTCTTAAAATTCTTTGTCTTTGACATTTGACAATTTAATTATAGTGTGTCCCCGTGTATGGGGGCATTTTGGACATCATGCACCTGGACATCCATTTCTTTTCCCAGGTTTGGGAAGTTTCCAGCCATTATTGTTTTAAATATACTTTCTATACCTTTCTCTTTTGTTTCTCCCTCTGGAATTCTCATAATGTGAATATTGTTTCTTTTCATGGTGTCCTATAATTCCTGTAGGCTTTCTTCACTCTTTTTCATTCTTTTTTCATTTTGTTTCTCTACGTGAGTAATTTCCAATGTCCCGTCCTCCAGATCACTGACTCTTTTGTCTGCATGATCGAGTCTACTTTTGCAACTCTTGAATTCTTCAGTTCAGTTATTGTATTTTTCAATTCTAGGATTTCTGTTGGGTTTTTTTGTTTGTTTGTTTGTTTGTTTGTTAATGTTTATTTTTGAGGGAGAGACAGAGCATGAGTGGGGGAGGGGCAGAGAGAGGGGAGGACACAGAATCTAAAGCAGGCCCGAGGCTCCGAGCTGTCAGCACAGAGCCCGATGTGGGACTTGAACTCACGAACTGCGAGGTCATGATCTGAGCCAAAGTCAGACATTCAACTGAGCCACTCAGGTGCCCCTTTTCTGGTTTGTTTTTAATGGTTGCAATTTTTTTTGTCAAACTTCTCATTTTGTTCATGCATTGTTTTCTGAATTTCATTTAGCTGTCTGTTTTCTTGGAGTTCACTAAACTACCTTAAGAGGATTATTCTGAATTCTTTTTCTGACAGTTCATAGAGCTCCATTTCTTTAGGATCAGTTATCGGAGCTTTATTAGTTTCCTTTGGTGGTCTCGTGTTTACCTTATTTTTAAAATGATCCTTGATTCTTCATGTTGGTATCTGCACATTTAACAGGGTTCCTCTTCCAGACTTGATAGCTTTGTTTTGGCAAACCTGTCAGCTTCACCAGTCAGCTCAGTTGGGGATTCTGGATGGGTCTACTGGTAATATTCTTGGGCAGGTGGAACCTACTAATTTGGTCTGTTTGGGGACAAGGCAATGTTTGATGTCTGAAAATAGGGAGGGGGGAGTGTGCCACCGGTTGAGAACAGTTGGATAAGATTACTGGCTTGGTTCACTACCCAAGTGAGGCCATAGTATGGGCTTAGCAGTTGGTTAGATTTTCTGGTCTAGCTTACAAATGCTCAGCACTGGGTAGTATATCCAGTAGTAGTTGAGGCTATGAAAATTAGCTTTCCTGCCCTGGGAGGGCAGCAAGATAGGACCCAGAACCCATCTAGCTTTGGAGATCTGAATCAAACCAGAGTGTGCACTGAATTCCTGGTTAGGAGAGGCTACCAGTTTCACTCTGCAGATGGGGGAAGCCATGGGCTGTGCTCTCTGTTCAAGTGCCCTGTACAGAAGGGTGTTGAATGGGCTATGCAGCCTCCCATATGCTCTGGTCAGGTTCCCTGGTGGGACAGCCTGAAGGCTGCAATGAGCAGGTCTATAAATAAGGTCCCCTGTCTGGGCACAATGGGGAAAGGAGCTCTAAAGCCAGTAACACTGTTTGTTTATTGTCTTAACTCAAACCAACCTGCACCACACACTCCCGGATGACACAGGGCCAATTGGCTTTGTTCTGCAAACTGTCAGCTCTGCCTGCCACACCTCAGACTGAGTACCGTGGGGTTGTCATGGCTCCCAGGAGTTATGTCCAGCCCTTCTGGTCTGATGAGTCCTGAAGACACTCTCCACAGTGTGCCGGGCTGTGTCTCAGCTCCATCGACTGAGTGGGAAGGTCAGGGCCACTCCAGGTTACTCTGTTTTCCCAGACAGGATCCCCCGTGGCTCCAGGCCAGGAATGAATTAATCCCCCTGCCTGTGTGTAGTATGGAGATGCTGCACACCCGTATTGGCTTTGCTTTGGGGGCCGTCAGCTCCGCCTGCCCACCTCTTGGTTCATGGGCCACACAGCCTCCAGGAGGCTTTGGTCAGAAGGGACTGGAATACACTTTCACAGTGGGTGGGGTATGATTCAGTTCCTTGCCCAGGTGTGGACAAACCAGGCTCTAGGGGCCGGCAGAACTCTTTGTGTTGAGGATCGAAACCAGGCAGATCTGTACCCCACTGAGTTCCCCGGCTAGAGAGCACCCCTGACTTGGTTCTGCAGATGAGCAAAGCCGCTGGTTGGGATTAAGCACTTGGGCACTGCAGGTGAGAACTCAGTCTGCCAATATTCAAGTGCTGGTTCTTGCAATTCCCCTCCCCCCAACTTTTCTGTCACAGTCAGATTTCCAGTGGTTGAGCGACCCCCCCCCCCCCCACCCTGAGACTCCCCTGCAGTCCCTGTAAGGCAAGATCATGGTGGGGCCTCCCATAAAGCAACCCACAATGCTGGGGCTGGGGGAGGCCCTGGTTGACTTTTCCCACTGGAGAAACTAGAGGCTCAGGGGAGACGTCTCCACGTGCTGCTGCCCTGTCCTGGGGGAGGGGCAATGGGGTCAATGCACAGCCACCTCTCTTACCCAGCTAATGCAGCCTGTCTTGGTCTCTGTGGTGAGAGATGCTTCAGCCTCATACCTGTTTTTTAGGATTCTTTCAGTGGTGTCTTATTCCTGAATAGCTGTTAGTTGTTCCTGTGAGGCAGTGTGAATTAGGGAAGAGCCCCTGTCACCATCTTGGTGATGTCCCTTAGCTTTACGTTTAACCCACAGCTTTCTTTAATCTTAACTATTCCTAACTATACCAGTATTTCATTAGGGTTTGCTCTTAATGGTTTTCAAAAATACTCTCCAGTCTCCATTTTCTTTTTTTGTTGTTGTTGTTTTTAATGTTTCTTTACTTTTGAGAGAGAGAGAGAGAGAGAGACGGAGACAGAGCACGAGCAGGGGAGGGGTAGAGAGAGGGAGACAGGATCCGAAGCAGGCTCCAGGCTCTGAGCTGTGAGCACAGAGCCCAACGTGGGGCTCGAACCCACAAACCAGGGGATCATGACCTGAGCCGAGGTCAGGTGCTTAACCGACTGAGCCACCCAGATGGCCCAAAAACCAGAGTTTTAAATCTTTCTAGGAAGTACCCTATCTGGAATTTGTGTGAGATCTTTTTATTCTTACAATTCAAAAGTTTTGCTAGACTATGTCACCCACACCCACCACCGATTCCTGCCCTGGGTATTTTCTTGTATTTGTCATTACCTCTGAATAATGGCTGTAAGAGAGCTGTGTGATGGGATACAGATGGAGGGCTTTATTCTGGTTGTTTGGGGTAGAATAACCAAAGCATAGATGGCCAATTTGCATCCACATTTAGGTTCCAGGTTTCAGACAGTTGGGTAGGCATGATGTCTTTGGCCTATCATTTTCCAAATATGGGAGACTTATAATTTGTGGCAAGATCAGCCTATTTTTTTTTAATGTTTGTTTGTTATGAGAGAGAGAGTGGAAGAGGGGCAGAGAGAGAGGGAGAGAGAGAGAGAATCCCAAGCAGGCTCTGCAGTGTCAGCACAGAGCCAAATGCGGGGCTTGATCTCAGGAACTGTGAGATCATGATCTGAGCTGAAATCAAGAGTCTGACGCTTAAACAACTGAGCCACCCAGGCACCCCAGACTATTTTTTTAAGGAACAGTTTTATTGACATTATTCATATGCCATATGACTCCCATTTTTAAAGCGTACAATTCAGTGGGTTGTTGTATAGTCACAGATATGTGCATAACCCATCACCTCAGAAAGAAAGCCCATGCCCCTTAGCTACACCCTCCCTCTACCCATTCATCCCTGCCAACCCTAAGCAACCACTCATCTACTTTCTATTTCTATACATTCGCCTGTTTTTCACATTTTATATAAATGGTATCATGTAACATACAGTCTTTTGTGACTGACTTCTTTCCTTTAGCATAATGTTTTTAAGGGTCATCCATGTTGTAGTTTACAACAGTACTTTCTGATCACATCACATTCCATTATATGAATATTACCACATTTTATGTATCCTTTCATTAGTCCATAGACGTTTGGTTTATTTCCACCTTTTGGCTATTATGAATAATGATGATGTAAGCATTTGTGTAAAAGTTTTTGTAGGCATACATTTTCATTCCTCTTGGATAGATACATAGGAGTGGGATTTCTGAGTCATATTCTAACTCTGTGTTTAATCACTTGAGGAATTACCACACTGTTTCCTAACGTAGCCACACCATTTTGCATTTGCAACAGCAGCTTAGGAAGTTTCTGATCTTTTCACGTCCTCATCAACACTGGCTTTTCATTTGTGGCAATTCTTGAGTGTGTGAAGTGGTATCTCATTATGGTTTTGACTTGCATTTCCCTGATAACTAATGATGCTCAGCATCTTTCCATGTGGTTATTGGACATCTGGATGTCTCTTTGGAGAAATGTCTATTCAGATACCTTGCCCTTTTTTAAGTTGGATTATTTGTCTTTTTATTATTGAGTTGTAAGAGTTCTTTATATATTCTGGATATGGTCCCTTATTAAATATGCTACTTGCGGGGAGCCTGGGTGGTTCAGTCAGTTAAACTTCCAACTTCGGCTCAGGTCATGATCTCACCATTTGTGAGTCCGAACCCTGAGTTGGGCTCTGTGCTGACAGCTCAGAGCCTGGAGCCTTCTTCAGATTCTGTGTCTTCGGATTCTCTGCCCCTCTCCTGCTCATACTCTGTGTGTCTCTCTCTCTCAAAAATAAATAAACATTAAAAAAATGCTACTTGCAAATATTTTCTCTTCCGTGTGTCAGCTTTTCACCTTCTTGATATTGTCCTTTGACGTTTTTTTTATTTTGATGAAGTCCTATTTATTTATTTTTCTTCTGTTTTGGTGCTCTTGGTGTTGTATCTATGAACCATTACCTAATTCAAGGTTATGAAGATTTATGCCTATGCTTTCTTCTAAGAATTTTATCACTTTTAGCTCTTACATTTAGGTCTTTGATCCATTTTGAATAAGCTTTTTTATGTGGTGTGAGGTAAAGATCTCATTTCTTTTTTTCTTTCTTTTTCTTTTTTTTTTTTTTTCTATATGGAAATCCATCTGCCCCAGCACCATTTGTTGAAAAAACCTATTCTTGTCCTATTGAATTGTCTTGGAATCCTTGTCAAAAATCAACTGGCCTCAGATATAAGGGGTTATTTCTGGATTCTGTGTTCTCTTTCATTGATCTATATGTCTGACCTTATGCTGATTCCACATAGTATTGATTTTTGTAGCTATGTAATTTTCGAAACAAGAAAGTGTTAATCTACTAACTTTATTCTTCTTTTTTAAGATGTTCTGGCTATTTAGGGTCCCTTCCAATTTCATATGAATTTTAGGACCAGCTTGTCTATGTCTGCAGAAAAGCCAACTGCAATTTTAATAGGGATTGCATTAAGTTTTTAGGTAATTTCAGGAGTATGACCATTTTATCAATATTAATTTTTCCAATCCATGAATGCATACCTCTTTCCATTCATTTAGGTATTTTCAAATTTCTTTCAGCAATGTTTTGTAGTTTTCAGTGTATAAGTCTTGCATTTTTTAAAAATCATTCCTAAGTATTTTAGTCTTTTTTATGCTATTGTAAATGTAATCTTTTACCTAATTTTATTTTCAGATTGTTCACTGATGGTTTATAGAAACACAGTTGGTTTTTGTATATCACTTGTGTATCCTACAACCTTGCTCAACCTGTTTATTCTAATTTTTCAAGATTATTTAGGATTTTCTGTATGGGAGATCATGCCATCTGCAAATAGAATTAGTTTTATCCCTTCCTTTCTATCTAAATGCCTGTTATACCTTTTTCTTGCCTAATTGCACTGTCTAGAACCTTCAGTTCAACACAGAATACAGGTGGTGAGAGCCGGCATCCTTGTCTTTTTCCTGACATTAGGGGGAAGCTTTCAGTCTTTTACCATTAAGTCTGATGTTTGCTGTGGGTTTTCACAGATGCCCTTTATTAGATTTCAGAAAGTTCCATCCATTCCTGGTTGATTGTGTGTTATTATTACGAAAAGGTGTTGGAATTTGTCAAGTGCCTTTTCTGGATCGACTGAGATGATCATATGCTTTTGTTCTTTTTTCTGTTAAGATGTTGTATTGCATTGATTGATATTCATATGTTGAATCAGTCTTCCATCACTGGGATAAATCCCACCTTATTTTGGTGTATAATATGATTTATGTATTGCTGGCTGTATGTGCTAGTATGTTGAGTATTTTTGTGTTTATATTCCTAAGAGATATTGGTCTGTAGTTTTATTATGATATTACTGTCAAGGTCATACTTTTAGAATGAATTGAGAAGAATTCTCATCTATTTTTGAAGTGTTTGTGAAGGATTGGTATTAATTATTTAAACATTTGGCAGAATTCACCTGTGAAGACATCTCCTGAGCTTTTCTTTGGTGGTAGTTTACTTGATTATCAAACTAGTCAGATTTTCTATTTCTTCTTGAGTCAATTTCAATAGCTTGTATCTTTCTAGGAATTTGTGTGCATTTCATCTAAGCACACAGTTGTTTATAGTATTCCCTTATAATCCTTTTTATTATTGTCAGGTCAATAGTAATACCTCACCTCTTTCATTTCTGATTTAATCATTTAAATATACTCACTTTTTGGGTTAATCTTTCTAAAGGCTTTATAATTTAGTTGATCTTTTCAGTAAAATGACTTTTGGCTTTAAAAGTCTTCTCTGATGTTTTCTATTCCTTATTTCATTAATTTCTGTTTTCATTTTTATTGTCTCCTTTTTCTGTTTTCCTTAGATTTAGTTTGCTTTTCTTTTTCTAGTCACTTAAAATGGAAGTTTAAATTATTGATGTGAGATCTTTCTTCTTTTTTAATACAGGAATTTACAACTATAAATTTCCCTCTACACATGGTTTTAGTTATATCCCATAAATTTTGATATGTCTTCATTTTCATTTATATCAAAGTATCCCTTAATTTCTCTTGTAATTTCTTCTTCAGCTCATTTCTTATTTAAAAGTGTGATGTTTAATTTTCACATATTTGTGAGTTTCCCAAGTTTTTGTGATTTCTAATTTATTTCATTACAGTTAGTATTGACATACTTTGATGTCAATCCTTTTGAATTTATCGAAAGTTGTTTTATGACCTAATGTATTATTTACCCTGAATAATGTCCCATGTGCACCTGAGAAGAAAGTGTATTCTGTTGTTATTTTATAGCTATCTGTTAGGTCTAGTTGGTTTATAGTGTTGTTCAAGTCTTCTATTTCCTTGTTAATTTTTTGTCTTCTTTTATGCGTTATTTAAAGTGGGGTATCAAAGTCTTCAACTATTATTTGTTGGAATGTCTATTTCATTCTTTAGTTCTATCAGATGTTGCTTCGTGTATTTTGGGTCTCTTTTATTAGGTACATACTTATTTATAATTATTATATATTCTTAATACCTTGACCCTTTTATATTTATTAAGTGTCCTTCTTTATCTCTGTCCTTCATGACTATTTTGTGTGATAGTAGGATAGTCAACACGAGTTTTTTTGTGTGTTTACTATTTGTATAGTATATTTTTCTCTACCCTCTTTCTTTCAACTGGTTTGTATCCTTGAATCTAAAGGATGTCTCTTTTTTTTTTTAATTTTTTTTTAACGTTTATTTATTTTTGAGACAGAGACAGAGCATGAACGGGGGAGGATCAGAGAGAGAGGGAGACACAGAATCCGAAACAGGCTCCAGGCTCTGAGCTGTCAGCACAGAGCCTGACACGGGGCTTGAACTCACGGACCACAAGATCATGACCTGAGTCGAAGTTGGACGCTTAACCGACTGAGCCACCCAGGCGCCCCTAAAGGATGTCTCTTATAGAGAGCACATAGTTGAGTCATTTTAAAAAAATTTTTTAAATGTTTATTAATTTTTGGGGGACAGAGTATGAGCAGGGGAGGGGCAGAGAGAGAAGGAGACACAGAATCCGAAGCAGGCTCCAGGCCCTGAGCTGTCAGACAGAGCCCAACGTGGGGCTCAAACTCAGGAGCCGTGAGATCATGACCTGACCAAAGTCAGACCTTAACTGACTGAACCACCCAGGCGCCCCATGGTTGAGTCATTTTTTAAAAATGTCTTATCCATGGGGCACCTGGGTGGCTCAACTGATTAAGCGCTGACTTTGGCTCAGGTCATGATCTGGCAGTTCACAAGTTCCAGCCCCACAATGGGCTCTGTGCTGACAGTTCAGAGCCTGGAGCCTGCTTTGGATTCTGTGTCTCCTCTCTGCCCCTCCCCTGCTCACGCTCTGTCTCTCTCTGTCTCTCAGAAATAAACATTAAAAATTAAAAAAAATTCTTATTCATTCTACCAATCTCTGAATTTTAAGTATTTAATTCATTTAATATAATTACCAGTAAGGTAAAATTTAGCTATGCCACTTTCTATTTTTCTTATGTCTTTTTTGTTCCTCTATTCCTCCATGACTGCCTCCTTTTGTGTTGAATAAATGTTTTCTAGCATACCACTTGTGGTCTTTTTTCTCATGTTTTACTATGTATTTTAGTCATTTTTTAGTGGTTGTTTGGTAGTTACAATTAACATCTTACCATAACAATTTTATTCAAATTAATACCAATTTAATTTCAATAGTATATAAAAACTTTACTTCCCTATAACTCCATTCCTGTCTTCCTATTTTGTGTTATTATTTTCATATAAATTACATCTTTATACATTATATGCCCATCCACACAGATATATGGTTATTGCTTTATTCAGTTGTCTTTTAAGTTATATAAGGGGGAAAAAAGAGGTGTAAAAAATATGTTTATACTGTCTTTTATGTTTACCCATGTAGTTACCTTTACAGATACTATTTCTTCATGCGGATTCAAATTATTGTGTAGTCTTCATTTCACCCTGAAAGACTCTCAATTTCTTTTTTCTTTTTCTTTCTTTCTTTCTTTCTTTCTTTCTTTCTTTCCTTCCTTCCTTTCTTCTTTCTTTCTTTCTTTCTTTCTTTCTTTCTTTCTTTCTTTCTTCTTTCTTTCGAGAGTGCAAGCAGGAGAGAGGGACAGAGGGAAAGTGAAAAAGAGAGAATCCTAAGCAGGCTCCACACTCAGCATGGAGCCTGCCATGGGGCTCAATTCCACAACCGTAGGACCATGGCCTGAGCCAAAATCAAGAGTCAGATGCTCAACCAACTGAGCCACCCAATGCTCAACTGACCGAGCCACCCAGGTATCCCAAGAGTCTCAATTTTTAATGTATTTCTTAGAGCCATTCTGCTAGTGACAGTTCTCATTTATCGTTTATCTAGGAACGTCTTAACTTCCTCCTTTTGAATGATAGTTTTGCTGGATATAGAATCTTTGTTGACTATCTTTTTCTTTTAGTGCCTTAAATATAGCATTGGTTTGGATTTCAACAGTTTGATTGTGATGCGTGTAGGTGTTCATTTTTCTTAGTTTTGTTGAAACTCTTGAATGTGTGTATTAATGTCTTTCCTCAAATTTGGGAAGTTTGGGGCCATTTTTTCTTCAGTTACTCTTTCTGCACCCACCTTTTCCTTCTGGGATTCCCATTATGCATGTGTTGATGTACTTAATGATGTCCTAGGGGGTCTCTGAGACTCTGATCATTTTTCTTCTTCTTCTTCTTTTTTTTTCTGTTCCTCAGGCTGGAAAATCTCTGTTGAACTCAATTGACCTTAGAATTCTCAAATTCATGAATTCTTTCTTATGCCTGCTCAACTCTCCTGTTGAACCATCTAGACATTTAAAATTTTCATTTAATGTACATCTTAGTTTCAGAATTTCTATTTGGTCCTTTTTATAATCTAGATTCCTTTATTGACATTCTCTGTTTGGTGAGACAGTGAGATATCATTCACATACTTTAGTTTTTCTTCTTTGATATATTCAAAATAGCTGACTTAATGTTCTTGTCTGGTAAGTTCAATATCTAGGCTTCCTCAGAAACAGTTTCTATTGATTACCTTTTTCCCTGTGTGTAGGCCACTTTCTTTTTCCTCTTTATGTTTTATAATTTTTGTTGGATATCAGCATCCTTAAAATGTTCCAAAGCTTCCCTTTCTGGTTCAAATCCCAATCCCTCAGTAGGGCCTATTAGGTCCTGCATGAGTTTGTCCTCACTGCCCCTCTGATTTCACTGCCTATTACTCTTGTTTCTGTCATTATACAGCCTCTCTGTCCTTCTTTCCATTCTTTAAATATACTGGTCACTCATGTCTCAGCGCATTGGTGCCTCCTCATAGGGGTTATGCCTTCCCCAGCCCACTCTCCATCACATATCCCTGGCTTATTTTATTTATAACATTTAGCACTACCTGAAAAGATATTATTCTTTATTTCTTTATTGTATATGAGCCCCCCCCTCACAAGACTGTAAACCCCCTAAGAGCAAATGCCTTGTCTTTTCTCTCTGCCATATCTTCATTGCTTAGAATGCTTCTTTGGCATATAGTTAGACATTCATTGTTAAATGAATTAAAAGCTAAGGTCACAGTTTCACAGGTTCCAAAAAGAGACACACTCTAGTTCTTGAAGAGGATTAGAACTTTGTTTTTCTCCCCTAAAATTTCTCAAATCTGTGTTCTAGCTATGCAGATATAGTTAATAAACTTTCTCTTTAAAGGCAGTTTTTATAATTGCTTTATGAAACTAATTACTATCTATATTAATTATGCCCCATATACAATCTTAGTCTCTTTTCACTCTTGGCCTCATATCTTAAGACCTCTGTTTATTTTAGAATTCAACTTTGTATGTTAAATAACCCTTCCTTCCCTGAACACTAGGAAAAAAATAATCACAGGAAGTTCTGGAGAATTTCAGTCCCTAAAGTGGGAGACCATAAGATCTGAAAGGAAATTGAATAATTATAACCTGTAGAGGACAGGACCTATGGAAGTTTGAGTTGTAAATTAAGCTCTTCAGCATACAAATCTATTCATCATGCTATTACTTAATATGCTTAGTGCTGCATTATCCCCACAGAGTAAACAAACCAAATCCGTATTTAATCTTAGAAAATTTTCTATCATTCCCTGCCACTCTTATGTTTAAGAACCACTTTTCCTCTTATGGCACTCCTTGCAGAGATGAAATCTGTGAAGTTATTGTGAGTCCTTTATTAGTGTCCTAGTGGTGAGCACACCGAGGTGTGGCATGATGACTCGTTCTGTGTAACTAACTCTACTCTATCCAGGAACTGAGCCGTGTCCATAAGTGTAAGAGATCCAACCCCAGATGTCAAAAAGTCAATGTTTATTTAGGAAAGGAAATATGTCATTGCGTGATTAACTCCTAGAAGCAATAGTAAAAACTTTTGAATCATCTGAGTTCATTTTAAAGTGCCACTTTTCTTCTTTACTTTGTAGTTGGGATTATTTACTAAACACTAGGTTTTCAGTAAGAAAACAACCTGAACACTTGTCAATATCAAGAGTTTCCTTTTGATGGTTAGTCTATAAAATTAGCCTGGGAAATTCATAAGTTAATTATTTCCTGCTTTGAGAGGAGCTTTTGAACCTTATCAAGGTTGTACTTGGGTGGATTCCACTGGGGTGTATTCTCCTGGAGGCAGGGAGTAGCCTGTGTGCATGGAAGGATTCTGGAAACCAGAACCAAGTGGCAGTGAATGACCCAGGCATATTATAAGAAAGGGTTCATTCAAGGACTATGTAATCCCCACAGCCCTTCCATTGTAAATGTGTTGCAGGATATCTCCTTGACTTGGCACAGATCAGGCCAAGAGTCACTGGCAAGCATGCTCTGATGGTTCAGTCAGTTACAGCATGATACTAACAGGGTCCTAGGACATCCTCTGATTCCTCTCAGGTCAGTTTGCTTGGTTCAGAGGAAGAGAGTCTAGCCCAAGGTCATAAACCTTACCCTTGGTTATTCAGCTAAAGCCAAGCCATTTAAAATTCTGTTACACAGTTATGATCTTAGTTCTATAGCAGATCATGGTAAACAGCCTGCAGAAGTCACTTTCGAAATGCTATCCTCTTGGTTTGTCCATGCTCCAAGTTTGTTTTTAGAGAGAAATGTTTCTTAATGTGAATGAATAGCTACATATGGGAGAATTATACAGATTGTACAAAACATATCTAGACATTTGTTAGCCTATTCATTTAACCATTTATGTGTTTAGGACTAGGTTCTAAGAATACAAAGCCAGTAAGAAATAATTCCTGCTGTCAAGAAACTTACAATGTGCGGCACCTGCGTGGCTCAGTTGGTTGAGCATCCAACTCTTGATTTCAGCTCAGGTCATGATCCCAGGGTCGTGGGAGCAAGCTCTTCATGACACTCCTCGCTGAGCATGGGACCTGCTTAAGTTATCTCTCTCTATCCCTCTGCTCTCTCCCCAGTTCATTTGCTGTCTCTCTAAAATTAAAAAAAAAAAAAAAAACAACCTTAGAGTATAATTAAATACCCAGTTTTGATTTTTTGGAATATACAAACTTTTGGGGAGGAAAACAATAATATGAAGTCACATGAAAGTCAAGTATTCTCATGCAGTTCTACAAGTAAGCCTTTCTTTTTTCCTTCTAATTAAGATAAAAACAGTGAGGGAGGCAAACCATAAGAGAATCTTAAATACAAAGAACAAACTGAGGGTTGCTGGAGGGAAGCAGGGGGTAAAATGGGTGATGGGCATTAAGGAGGGTACTTTTTGGGATGAGCACTGGGTGGCATACGTAAGAGATGAATCAGTGGGTTCTACTCCTGAAGCCAAGAATACACTGTATGTTAACTACTTGAATTTAAATTTAAAAAATCTGTTTCTCTTGATGTTGTAAAATAAATATTTTTTTAAATAATTAATGTTTTAAAAACTATTTCTGATACACATAACATATACACATATTAATACATATAAATTAGTTACAGGTGCTTCAAAAAAGGAATCTAACTTGAGTATTCTATTTAAGCATATAGTTCTAGGATGACTAAAATCAACAACACAAGAAACAATAGGTGTCGGCAAGGATGTAGAGAAAGGAGAACCCTCAAGCACTGTTGATGGGAATGCAAACTGGTGCAGCCACTCTGGAAGACAGTATGGAGGTTTTTCAAAAAATTAAAAATAGAACTACCCTACAACCCAGCAATTCCACTACTAGGTATTTATCCAAATGATACAAAAAGGCTGATTCAGAGAGACACGTGCACCCCAATGTTTATAGGAGTGCTATCAATAATAGCCAAATTATGGAAACAGCCCAAATGTCAACCTACTGATGGATGGATACAAAGGATGTGGTATACATATGCAATGGAATACTACTTGGTGATCAAAAAGAATGAAATCTTGTCATTTGCAACAACATGGATGGACCTAGAGTATATTAAGCTAAGTGAAATAAGTCAGAGAAAGACAAACATCATATGATTTCACTCACGTGGAATTTAAGAAACAAAACAAATGAGGGGCACCTGGGTGGCTTAGTTGGTTAAGCATCCGACTTCAGCTCAGGTCATAACCTCACAGTTTGTGGGTCTGAGCTTTGCATGGGGCTTTGCACTGAGGGTGTTGAGCCTGCTTGGGATTCTCATTCTCACCCTCTCTCTCTCAGGCTTTCACTCCATCTCAAAATAAATAAATAAACTTAAAAAAAAAAGAAACAAAACAAATGAGCAAAGGGAAAGAGAGAGAAGGAGAGGCAAACTAAGAAATAGGCTCTTAACTGTAGAGAATACACTAATGGTTACTAAAGGGGAGGGGGTGGGGGTGAGTGAAATAAGTGATGGGGATTAAGGAGGGTGCTTGTTGTGATGAGTCCTGGATGTTGTATGCAAGTGTTGAATTACTATATTGTACACCTGAAACTGATATTACACTATATGTTAAATAACTGGAATTTAAATAAAAACTTTTAAAAAAGAATATAGTTCTGGAGAGTAGTAATTTTTGTTCATTTTTTTTTCTTACACATTTATTGTGAGAAATTCAGAATGCACCAATCAAAAAGAAGAAAATAAAATTATCCATATTCCTGTCACTCAGATACAACAGATACCACTCAGATACCACTCATATTTCAGAATATGTTTTCTAGTCTTTTGTTATATATACATAATGATAGTTAACATTTATTGTATATTAAAAGTTTTGCATACTGCTAAGCTTATCACATGCAGTATCTCATTTAATAAAGTTCGGGTGCCGCATGTGTTTTTTTTCTTTTGATTAAAAAAATTTTTTTTAAATGTTTTTATTTATTTTTGAGACAGAGAGAGACAGAGCATGAGCAGGGGAGAGGCAGAGAGAGAGGGAGACACAAAATCCGAAGCAGGCTCCAGGCTCTGAGCTGTCAGCACAGAGCCCGACACAGGGCTCTAACTCACAGACTGTGAGATCGTGACCTAAGCTGAAATCGGACGCTCAACTGACTGAGCCACCCAGGCACCCCTTTTTTGATTTTTAAAAATTGAAGTATAATTAACGTACAGTATTCTATTAGTTTCAGGTGTACAACATATTGATTCAACAATTCTATGCATTACTCTGTGCTCACCATGATAAGTGTAGTTACCATACAACGTTATTACAATATTATCGACTCCATTCCTTGGGCTGTACTTTTAATCTCTGTGACTTATTTATTTTATACTGGAAGTTTGTACCTCTTAATCCCCGTTATCTATTTTGCCCACCACCCACCCCACCTCCCATCTGGAACCACCAGTTTTTCTCTGTATTTAGGAGTGTGTTTGTTTTGTTTGTTGGATTCCACATATAAGTGAAATCATATGCTATTTGTCTTTCCCTGACTGATATTTTACTTAGCATAATACTCTCTAGCTTTATCCATGTTGTCACAAATGGCAAGATATCATTTTTTTTTGTGGCTGAGTACTATTCCAATGTGTGTGTGTGTGTGTGTGTGTGTGTATCATATCTTCTTTATTAATCTATTGATGGACACTTGGATTGTTTCCATATCCTGGCTATTGCTTCCATATCCTGGCTGCAGTAAACATAGGGGTTCATGTATCTTTTCAAATTAATGCTTTTGTATTCTTTGGGTAAATATCCAGTAGTGGAGTTGCTGGATCATATGGTATTTCTATTTTTAATTTTTTGAGGAACCTCCATACTGTTTCCACGGTGGCTGCACCAATTTACATTCCCTCCGATAGTACACAAGGGTTTCCTTTTCTCCACATCCTCCCCAACACTTGATATATTTGTCTTTTTTGATAGTAGCCATTTTGACTTGTGTAAGGTATATTTTATTGTGGTTTTGATTTGCATTTCCCTGATGATGAGTGATGTTGAGTATCTTTTCATGTGTCTGTTGGCCATCTGGATGTCTGTTTTAGAAAAATATCTATTCAGGTCCTGTGTCCATTTTTTAATTGTATTGTTTGTTTGCTTAATGTTGAGTTGTATAATTTCTTTTTTTTTAACATTTATTTATTATTGAGAGACAGAGACAGAGACAGAGCATGAGCAGGGGAGGGGCCGAGAGACGGGAGACACAGAATCCGAAGCAGGCTCCAGGCTCTGAGCTGGCAGCACAGAGCCCGATGTGGGGCTCGAACTCACAAACTGTGAGATCATGACATGAGCTGAAGTCAGACGCTTAACCAACTGAGCCACCCAGGTGCCCCTGTATAATTTCTTTATATATTTTAGATATTAACCCCTTATCAGATATATCATTGGCAGATATATTCTCCCATTCATTAGATTACCTTTTTGTTTTGGTGATGATTTCCTTCACTGTATAGTTCTAATAGTTTATTTTGGTATAGTTTACTTTGGTATAGTTCCAATAGTTTATTTTTGCTTTTGTATAGTATAGTTTGGTATAGTTCCAATAGTTTATTTTTGCTTTTGTTTTCCTTGCCTGAGAAGATATAACTTTTTTTAATGTTTATTTATTTTTGAGAGAGAGAGAGAGAGAGCAAGAGCAGGGGAGGGACAGAGAAAAAGAGGGAGACACAGAATCCGAAGCAAGTTCCAGGTTCCAAGCTGTCAGTACGGAGCTCAAACTCACAAACCCTGAAATCATGACCTGAGCCAAAGTCAGATGTTTAACTGACTGAGCCACCCAGGTGCCCCAAGGAGATACGAATATGTTGCTAAGGGCAATGTCCAAGAGATTACTGTCTATGTTTTATTTCAGGAGTTTTATGGATGCAGATCTCACATTTAGGTCTTTAATCCATTTTGAATTTATTTTTGTGTATGATGTATTAAAATGGTCTGGTTTCATTCTTTTGCGTGTAGCTGTCCAATTTTCCAAACATCATTTATTGAAAAGACTGTCTTTTCCCCATTGTATAATTCAGGCCTCCCTTGTCATAGATTAATTGATATAGATGTGGGTTTATTTCTGGGATCTCTACTCAATTCCATTGATCTGTGTGTCTGCTTTTGTGCCAGTACCATATTGTTGTCATTAATATAGGTTGGTAGGATATCATACAATCTAGAATTGTGATACCTCCAGCTTTGTTCTTTTTTCTCAAGATTGCTTTGGTTGTTTTGTGGTTCCACACAAATTTTAGGATTATTTGTTCTAGTTATGTGAAAAAATACTACTGGTATTTTGATAGGGATTGCAATGAACCTATATGTTGCTTTGGGTAGTATGGATATTTGAACATTATTAATTCTTCCAGTCTATGAGCATGGTATACCTTTCCATTTGTTTGCGTCATCTTCCTCAGCATGTGTTTTGTGGCAGTTTTTAATTTAATATATTGTGTGTGACTTTCCATTTAATTAAATATTCTACTGAGGCATCATTTTAAGTGGCTGCATGGTGTTTTAACCATAGATGTATTTAATCAAATTTTAAATTTTTTTGAACTTTTTTTTATTATAATAAGAGCTCATGATGAGCATGTGTTGTTTACAATAGCAAATGAAACAAAACAACAACAAGCAAGAAAATATTTTGTAACCTCCAAGTTTATTTCCTTAGGATCCTTCAGAATATTTTTTTAATTCTTAGGAATAGTTCTGAAAACAAGTGCTTGAACAATTTTAAGACTTTTAATGGAAATGCCGAGAGAATATTCTTTTTGCATTCAGGGTCTATATTTCCAGAACATAATGGACTTAATGATGATATGATATTTTTCCATTATGTAAACAATCCATTAATTTAGTACACAGAGTGAACTATGTTACTCTTCTTGAGTTGTCCATTAAGCAGCTGCAGCTTTGGAGTTGCCAGGAATTCACCCAACTGGCAAAACCTTGGGACACTTTATTGGGCTCATGGTACCTACTTATAGCACTGGAGGAGGTGATGCATGTCCTTCAGCTCAAAGAAATGAACTCAAATAAATTTGTATAAGTTTAAATGCCAAATGAAGGTTTTTATAGGTTAAAACATACCCTGCAACTTCTTTGTAGCCCACTTCTATCTCTGTAACATTCAGGCTCTAAGACATATGACTAATTACCAAGAAAGATTAGAAGCAGGAATAATTCTAGTCCAGCAATGTGGGGATACTTGAACTTGGAGGTCACATCTGAAGATCTTACACCCTTCTGGGCTTGGGCATCTTGAGACATACAGCATTCACCATCAGCCCTGGAAAAGTTTCCAGAAAGTTCTGGATGCTCTCAATATTGGCACCAAGGAGATTGCTTAAATCTTCTATATGTCCTTGCAAGTGTCCTGCAACTATTGATAAAATGAATACAAAGATCATATGTAATGTGCATGTCAAATAGTGAGGATATTCAGGAGTCAACTCTTAATATACCACTAACACAAAAGGAGATTCTGTTTATTATTTAAGACCAATGAAAATGCCAGTTTTGGCTAAATATTGGAGAACTATAAAGATTCCTCTAGGGGGACAAAATAACAACAACAACAACAACAATAGTGGTCAAGGCAAATTTGACCTCAAACCTCTCCTTGACTCATAATATTTCCTGTTCCCTCATTGGTTTGGATTTTATTCTAAGACTTTCTTTCTGGAATCATTTGGTACTTATATCTGTGACTTTGTTTTTTCCCTTAGAGAAAATGGTGTAATGTAATTGGAGACTTAAAAAATATTTTCTCACAAAAATACTAAGTGCATAAATTAAAAACAAAACCCTAACTCATTGTTTGAGTCTCCTCAACTCCAGCCATACCTGAGTAAGACCTATATATGGATTCTACAGAAAAGGAATTAACTGGTAATTAACTGGTAATAGTTCTTTCTTCTATGCAGAATCCAACTGTAAAAGGTAGTTAAATATCACCTGCACACTGGGGGCCTTATCAGTACTTTGAAATATTTAATCATACTTCCTATGTTAGCTTAGAAGGTGGGGAAGTAGTCACATATTTACCTTGGTCTGCTGTGGGCACTAGTTGTGAGTTCTATTGTATCCCTCATTATATTACTTACAAGTCATTTATAATGGGCTGAGTTCATACTCTAGCTACAAATTACAGAGAAGCACTTAAAGTCACTCTGGAATAGCTTTTAAGGTAATAGCATTTTTTAAGGCTAAAGAAAGCTTCTTGTACCATCCATGGTACCTTCTATAAATGCCCTTTGATAAGTTTGTGGTTTTAAAAAATGAACTTTTTGCCTTGAGGTGGAAATAAAATCATGGATTTAGTTTAAAGTAGGACACTTTCCTGGTTTCTGTAGATTTAGCTAGGCCCAAGGGAATATAATTCCTGGAATCATATTTTAAGTCTCAATATTATACATCGAATTATAAATATTGATGTTGCTTTTTAAACAGGTTTTTCCATCAACAGCATGACTCTTAAAAAAGTGCCTACTCCCCCACTATGATTTTTATTGCTCAAATGTATCACATGTTGGAATACACCTTTAAATCTATAAGGAAAGCTAATGATGATAAAACAGACATAAATTTACTTTCACAAAAGAGCTCTATTCCATAAAATGAGGTATGACTCAGCTGCTGTGAAACCTATCAACTTATAATGTAGATTAAGTGATTACATTTAATATTTAGCAATATCTTTGACTGTATTCAGTACTTTTAAATTTATTACTGCTGTTGTTTATGGCATATATGTGTGTGTGTGTGTGTGTGTGTGTATGTATAATTCTTCTTAACATTGGAAATAATACTTTTTAAAGAAAACATGATTCTTCTATATTCCACAAGAGTGTTTGTAAGTCATGCATCCAACACTTACTATATGCCAAGTCCTTACAAAGAATTTTTGGTTAGAGATGATAGTAACTGTGAAAAGTCTTCTCTGTGCCCTTTTCAAGGGCAATTAAGCATCCAACTTTCAAATGGCACTGAGAGCCACTTGAGTTATTTAAGGATGCTTCTATTTTTAAAGTCTTTACTAACAGTCTTCCGAGATACATGGAAATGCTTAATATAGGCTTCCCAAATTGTTGACGACACCCTCTTATTAGTTTGGCTGCCGGTGCATGCACGCCTGTGTGCCCATGCACGTGTTGTCTGTCTTCCTTCAGCGCCTTCATTTTCCTGCAAATTCCCACTGAGTTGCTGGACTCTGAGAAATTCCATGCCTTTGATATGCCCAGTGGTGTCAGAAACTACCTCTTTGTGACAGTTGTGCCTTATGTAAGGATTTTCCTTATAGGTTCTCTCCTTAAGAGATGCTGGTGTTTGACTCTGTCAAACTAGGACTTCCAGGAAATGTTTGGGTAATTGAAGGAAGATGGAACTTATAATGGAGTCAGGGTAACTGGCTTCCTGGAATACATGTCTTGTACACACACCTCTCCCCTGAGTACCCACACGTCTTGCTTGCAGCACATTCACATAGAAGCTGCTTGTCTTCCCATGCGATACCACACAGGCATGAGAGATGGGTGGACATCCCACCTACTGTTCTTCGCAAGGAAAAGGAAAAGCAGTAAACTAGAGGCAGTTTTTCCACCCTCAAGCAAAAGCTCTTTTCTCATTTCAAATGGAAGAAATGCCATCTTTGTCATTAATTCACAGATCTTTATTGAGGGAGGGTGCCAGAATGGGGTTAGGCCTTGGGGGAAACAAAATGGAAGAAAAACAACCTCTGACATCACTTGAGTTTCTAGTTTAAGGAAGGAGATACACAATCCACAGATAACCCTGGGGGGACACTCCCCAAAAGGGGTGAAGAGGTGGAATTAGAGAAAAGAGAAGTGTCTGCTTGACTAGGGGTCAGAGAATCAGGGAGTGTTTCTGGAGGGAGTCAACAACACCTGAGTCTCACCCAACGAGCTGGCCTTACAGAAAGGGAACTTGTAGACCCGGCATGCAGCCTGGGCAAAGAACTGGACAGGAAACTGAGAGCATGTCCACTCTCAGGGGATGAGAGCCCTCAGGGTCTTGGAGGGTGGGAGGCTAGGAATGGTAAGAAATGAACGAGGCAGAGGCTAGAGATCAGGGATTTGGAATTGATCCTGGTGTAGTGGGAAGCCTTCATCAGTTTTCACCAAGGCTGTGATGCAATACAGTTTGCACTGGAATTTAAAGGATTGCCACTGGGCAAGACTAAATGGTGGGACATTGGTTAGGGGAGGCATGCGACCAGCAATAGAAGGACACAGAGGTGGAAAGGCCAAGCTGAGGTCGTGGGCCAGAGGGATCAATGGAAGAGCAAGCACACTGACAGCTAGTGAGGAGGTTGGATGAGTGAACTCAGAGCTAACTGGGCAAGACTGGTTCACTGTGTTCTCTGCTTGTGCAGAACAGTGGTCCCCTCCGACCCTCAGGGGCTCTGTTCTAAAACCCCAGCTAGTGCCCGAAACTGCAGATATTACCGAACCCTATACATACTATGTTTTTTTTTTTTTCTTGTACATACATACCTATGATCGAGTTTAATGTATCAATTAGGTAAGAGATTAACAGTGATAGTAATACAATAGAACAATTACAACAATATAGTGTAATGAACGTTATGTGAATGTGGTCTCTCTCTCTCCCTCAAAATATCTTACTGTACCATACTCACCCTTCTTGTGATGATATGAGGTGATAAAATACCTACATGAGGAGGGGAAGTGAGGAAATTAATGTCGACTTTGTGACGTAGTGTCAGGCTACTACTGACCGCCGACATATTGGAATGATCTGAGGATCATCTGCTTCAGGACAGAAAAAGAAAATATGGATGAAGGGGCACTGCTCTACTGGTGGCTCCCCCAAGTCAGCGAGCCCCCTCTCCCTCTCTCAGCACCATAGGTCAGGCCTCACCACTTTCCTTCTCTCTTGTCCCTTCTTTTTCTTCTCTTTCTCATCTCCCGGAGTACAGCCAAGTTATTCTCTCAGAGTGGCTTCCAATCTAGAAACTTCAGATTCCTGCTTACCTTCTCCCCCTCGCTCAACCCCCTCCCTCCCAGTCACCAAACTGTATTGATGCTACTGAGAATTTCCCAGTCTGGTTCTGTTCAAGCCACCACTGCTGCTACTGAGTCAGGCTTTTCTTTACTTCTTCATTCCTCCTTCTTCCTGCCATCTGCCATTGAAATCCTTGTCAGCACTGATTAGCATGAAGAACAATTAGAGGTGTGAGAAAATAAAACTCATCCCACCTAGCCAATTTTCAATTTTGCAGACATTTAAGCAAAGAATTAATGACATTTGGGGAGGTTTTTGTTTGTTTGGTTTTGGTTTTTTTGTAACAATTTTTTTTAATGTTTATATTAGAGAGAGAGTGTGAGCAGTGGGGAGGGGTGGAAGGAAGGGGGACAGAGGATCTGAAGTGGGCTCTGTGCTGACAGCAAAGAGACTGACTCAGGGCTCAAACTCACCAACCATGAGATCATGACCTGAACCTAAGTCAGACACTCAATCGACTGAGTGACCCAGGTGCCCCTTTTTTAAATAACAATTTAATCTGCCTTTTCAGTTCTACAAAAGTTTGATTGAATAAAGGAATCAGGACAATTTTTTTCTAAAACACAATGAATTATATAAATAGTAGGCCTTATTCTAAAATTACTAACGAAGAAACTACTGTCCCTTCCTGTCTCCTTTTCACCAAGAAAAGCTAACCTATTTCAATGAGGAACAAAACATTTTTAAAAATGCACCCCTCTTGTATAGGAAAGTGATGAAACATTCTGGAAACAAAAAAGGGGGGGGAGTTGCAAGGGATTACTCTTGATTATGGCAAATAGCTAATTCAAATATTCTACATCATTTTATTTATTCTAAAATATAATGATTAAAGTGAGAAACAATCCCCTAAGCACAATGTGGCTGACAGTACTCTTCCATTGTTTTTGTGTAGATAGGACAAGGTCCTTAGGCATTCTTGCCAAGTAGTGTCCTGTTCAGAGCAGTCACTAATACCAGATCTTGTTAATAAGCACTAATCTCTTTTTAATAGACTGCGTTTGATGCCAGATTAGTAAAATAAACTCTCATCTCTCATGATGACACTTTGTTCCTGAGAACTTTCTCTACTTACCTTGAGGACATTATGTTTGGAGATTTTTATGCTTCAGAATACATCTAAAAGACTTCTGCCTTGAATGGAAAAGGCTTTCTATATTGCTGAGACACATGTGTTTCTGGGATGGGAAGGCACCAACTAAGCTATAGAAGCCATTCATAAGCGAAGAATAAGAATGCCTATTCCTTCTTCTTAGAGTTCAGTTTAAAGACAAACAGAAAAAAAGGAAGTCCTGACACAAATATGATTATGAAAATGGTGATTTTAGAAGACCAAAATTGGTGAATTGCCCACATTCGTAAGAATATAGCAGCAATTTAAAAAAAAAAATGAAGGAGCTGCTATAGGTATAGGATACGATATTATTGAAATCTGACAAATTTCCATCAGTGAAGTGCTTGAGAACTTCCATGACTATGTGAAGCTCCCAGGGTAACCTGGTCCAGAATTTGGGGGAATGGGAATGGGGTTCTTAGCAACCTGGGAGACGGCCTACCTTGATCCAAGGAGACCGCTCTTTTAGATGAAAGCATGTCTCTGCACAATGACCCCTGGCCCTAGACATGGTATCAGGAATCCACAGGAGAGTAGAATCTGTGCTGTGATGGCAGGAGACACAAAGCACCTGACAAGTGAGAAGTTTGGGTTCTAGCACCATCGCTTCCACTCGTTGGCTCTCTATCACATACAGCAAATATCTGAATGTCTTTCACTCTGACTTTTCTCATCTCTCCACATGGGGACAATAAGTGTTCCTTATGTATCACTGAAGATTTGACAAGGAAGGATCAAGAGAAAAGATTGAAATGAGGGCACCTTGCAACAGGACTCTATAAAGATGAGGTCTTGTAGTATGCTTTGGTGTGTGCCTGAGGAGCTCCCCGAAGGCCAGGGAGTCTGTGAAAGGAAAACCAGATGGGAAGGTGAGTCACTTCCGGCTTTAGCTTTATCTCTATTATTGGCATTTTACATAGTGAACATGTATTAGTAGATTACTTGTAAAATTTTAAAATCTGAGAGAGTACAGAAATAGGACTATGGCATTTTATAAAAGAAATATATTATCTGCTTTAGAAATTTAATGTAAAAGAAGTAATTCATTTGTTTTTCTCTTTGAAGATAGGTCCGTGGTCCTCCATCATTCTGAAATCCCAAAACCTTTTTTTTTTTTAATTTTTTTTAACATTTATTTATTTTTGAGACAGAGAGAGACAGAGCATGAATGGGGGAGGGTCAGAGAGAGGGAGACACAGAATCCGAAACAGGCTCCAGGCTCTGAGCTGTCAGCACAGAGCCCGACGCGGGGCTCGAACTCACGGACCCCGAGATCGTGACCTGAGCCGAAGTCCGCCGCTCAACCGACTGAGCCACCCAGGCGCCCCCCAAAACCTTTAAAAACAGAGTTTTAACAGAAGTTTTCAGCAAACTTATTAGATGATAAAAACATAACCTTAACTAAGGTTAGTCCTTATTCATTTTCTTTTTTTACGTTTATTTATTGGGGGGAGGGGGGGATGTGCACGTTCATGGGGGAGGAGCAAGAAGAGAGGGAGAGAGAATCCCAAGCAGGCTTCATGCTGGCAGTGCAGAGCCTTGATGTGAGGCTCGATCTCACAAACTATGGGATTATGACCTGAGCCAAAATAAAAAGTCAGACACTTATCTGACTGAGCCACCCAGGCATCCCTTTTTCTTATATTTTTGGTAAATGGCATACTGAGAGCATGCTACATCACACATAATACATGAGCTGTTTTCACTTGTGAAAATGCAAAAAATTCTGGTATATTCTGACCCTGAAATTTTCATATAAGGAACGGTGTACGTGTATTAAATTCATGAATAAAGCAAATACTCTAGTAGCTCTCTTTCTGGAGATTTAGTCAGGATAAATCCAGGGGCTTCAGGTCTGGTAACTTTCCTGAGAGCATAATTCAGTACAACAAACATTTACTGAGTTGGTACTTGGAGGGGAAAATCAAGATTAACAGGTGATTGTTGTATAATGCAAGGAATTTGCATTATAGTGGGGAATGCACTTCCACTTAAATTTAATATAAATTGCATTGGAGTCAATGTTGTAAGAGGACTATAATCAGAAGGGAAAGATGGGTGAGAGCCCAGAACTCCTGGGGGTGGTGGACTGAGGGACAGTGAGAGAGAAGACCGGTTAACACTTTGATAACTTAATTCCTTTTTTCTTTAGGAGTAACCATTTGTGTTGTTGGCTTTCTTTCTGCAAGATCTAAGAGGCCCGGTGGAATCAATATTCCCAAAATGCTTCCCAGGGTTATGAGACCTGCTGAAAGTGTAAGCACTGGGAAATGCTGACCCAGTCATTCAAAATTATGGTGAGCAAGAGTCAAGAGTCTTCCCAACCAGAGGTGTCGCTGTTGCAAAGGGGCCCTCTCACCCAGGTTTCAGGAATTACAGTTGTCCCTGAAAAGGTAACTGCTAAAGCATTACGTTGATATCAAAACACATGGGTTGTAAAGCCACCAAAATGATAGTAGATGGTGAAGAAAGAAACTGACGATTAAAACATGATGAAAACCAGTTTTTCCACTAAATCTTAAACATGGCAGACCAAGCCCTGAGAGTGAGCAAATGGGAGACTTAGGGATTTTTTCCCCCGAAGGCTCATTTGTGGCAAGGGTGTCTTATGACTTTGGTGCCATTTGTTCCTTTGAAATTGCTTCCTTTTCTTCGTTTCCATTTTTTTTAAGTTTATTTATTTATTTTGAGAGAGAGAAAGCACGAGCTGGGGGGCAGGGAGTAGCAGAGGGAGGGAGAATCCCAAGCAGGCTCCTCAGGGTCAGCGCAGATCCCAATGTGGGGGCCTGACCTCACGAAACATCATGACCTGAGCTGAAATCAAGAGTTGGCCACTCAACCAGCTGAGCCACCCAGGTGCCCCTCTTGATTTCCATTTTTATGATTAGCAGCCTACATAGTTCCATAACGTGGATATACCATATCCAGAAGGACAGTGCCAGGAATTCTGCAGGTGGAAGCAATCCCAGGTAATGTAAAGAAGGCGTGGTGTCCTTTAATGGAAGAGAATGTGAGCGTAGGTACCTACGTGTCCAGCATTCCACCCAACACAGGAGAGCAGCTGCAGAATCGGCAAGTGGGAAGTGCCGTCTTTGGGACCTGTGACAACTTCTGTGTACACGTGGCAGATACCGGCTCTGGCAGCCTAACTGGAAAGCCCAGACTAGCGTTATAGCCGAGAAAACTGCCCCAGGACTAACAGCAGGACAGAACCTACACCCGCCAAAACCTCAGCATCTCGGAGCCCCATGTGGCGAGAGTTCTATGGAAAAGGACTCGACACTCTCAAAATTCCACTCAGAGGGAGCTGTTGGTCGTGGCTCTGGGGACGCTAATGGCTGTTGTCATGGTCATCATTTTACTGTCGTGGCAGGTGCCAAACCAAAACAGAAAATGGAGAAGAAAACGTCTATGAAAACCTTTGAAACACACAAAACTTGTTGACTTAGTTGGAGTTGTATTCCTTCTAGCCGTATGCCTTCTTCTGGGCTGTCAAACTCGTAAGATTTGTGGGTGGCAGGATGATGTCATCTGTATTCAACAGCTTGTAGTAATTTCCACTCCCAGCCCCGCTCAAAAGTTGAGATTATTGCGGTAAATGGGATCTGAGCTTACAGATGAAAGCCTCACTTTTCTTTTCCATTGAGATCACAATACTGTCCCCTCTAGCAGGATGACAATTGTGCTGTCACCCACATTACATCATACTATCTCCCTCGAAATGGCCTCATCTAAGTGTGTGAGTGCAGCTGTGAAAACAAAACATATTTTACCGTGAGCTTTGTAAATCCTCAAGGCACATATTAATGAGTTTGCCATTTAAAAGTAATATAAAAAAATGTAACATAAGAGGTGTGGCCACTGTAAGTGAGTCAGGAGCAGGATTCAGGAGGTCAGAAGGCTGTGAGAGATCAGGGCTGGGTACAGTGGCTGGGCCTGGCTGCTGGGCTCTTCTCGTGGTCCTACCTGGTGCATGGAGGTGGCGTTCCACTGCTCCTGGGTAGCCCAGGGAGAAAACTCCTTCCTGCCATGCCAAGCCATGCGTAGACCACAGGATGGGGGGCCGCTTATATAACCAAGTTATCACCAGGTGATGATATCAAAGGGTGATCAAGTGATTGTATCATCTTCTGAACACAACACTGACCATACTGCTCTTGAGATCGGAAAGGCTGAGGACCTGCTCCAACTTCGGGTCCCAAATCTGGAGAAGCATCAACAAACAAATAGAACAAATGTACCAGAATCAGATATCGTCACCTGGCAGGGCAAAGCAAAAGAAAGTTCCTGATGTTGGGAATTAGCTTCAGCTGACAAGATGTGATGTTGATAGACAAAACTAAACGTGGATCAAGAGATCAACCAAAGGAAGGCTTGCCTCCTTGATTCCACAACTGGCAAAAGCCATCAAGCTCACAGAAATGCGTACTTCGTGGTTACCCCAATGATGTCACCCATGCTTTCTGTGCAAAGCGCCCCTTCCAAGAAGCTGGGGACATACCTGCCCAGTCACAAATGGGGTGGGGTGTGAGGTGTGCGAGGCTGCATGGTGTCATGCTTCCCAGAGGGCTAGCTCTGTGGCTGGAGCTCTCCTAGAAACTTTGCTCGGCCTCTTGCTCTTTGGTCTAGTCTTTTGCTGTGTTAAAATGTGCAGAGAGAAAATAAGAAAAGGAAGGCCACCATAATGTCAGACAAGGGGCGCCTCTTTCAAAGAGCTGTGTATGGACAATCAGAAACTGTCTGGTCAGCTGTCACCTGTTCCCAGGATGCATCTCTATCCAAAATGGAAGGATATGCTGAGGCTCATTCTCATCAAGGGAAGGGAAGACTTGCATGGTGTTTCACTTTGCTGGGGCTATGTAACAAAGCGCCACAGACTGTGTGGCTTAAACAACAGAAATTTATCCTCTGACTGTTCTGGAATCTAGAAATCCAAGATCAAGGTGTCAGCAGGATTAGTTTCTTCTGAGGCTCCCCCTCCCCCCCTTGGCTTGTAGATGGCTGGGTCCTCACGTGGTCTTTCCTCTGTGCGTGTCTGGGTCTTAATCTCCTCTTCTTTTAAGGACACCCATCCTATTAGATTAGGGTCCACCCCATATGACCTCATTTAACTAATTGCCTCAGTAAAGTTCTCATTAACTTAAATACAGTCACATTTTGAGGTCCTGGGGGTTAGGACTTGAACATAGGAGTTTGGGGAACACACAATTCAGCCCATACACAACAGAGACCTCGCACCTCGGAGTCCCTGTCTTCCACCAGCTAAACTCAGGCACATTTACCGGCCTGACTAGACAGGATCGCAGTGGTAGAACTAGGGAGGACCACTCAAGAGCCTCAGAGATCAGACCGTTTGGACTTGGCCTTTTGCATTTTAAAACAGCTCTTAATGTGTTCTACGAGGGACAAAGTTTAAAGCCGCTGTGGAAATTTTTTTTTTTCCTAGGGAAAGAGTGGATTTCTTCCTTCACTGCTTCCAAAAGAAGTTTCCAGGGTGTAGGGCATTTCTTAAAATCCATATGAGGTCCTCATTATTGTGTCTGTTTTGCAGACAAAACACTTTGCCAGGAAGTCTTTGGCAGAGGCAGCCCTGTAAGTCAGAAGTTCCAGACTCCTCAAGCCTCAGTGACACAGATGTAAGCGGTTACCAGTGCGGACCCGTGCTGCCTGACTGCACGTAGCGACATGATGCACCTAAGGGCCTGGGCTTCTTCCTGTGATAGAAAAGGGAGGCTACCTCCACGTGTGTAGGGACTTGGCTGGAACAACAGGAGTAAGACCACTATGTTTTGAAAAATGCAAAGAGATTTTTTTAATGGAGCAGAAAAGCTAGTTACATCACTGGGGTTTGCCCATCATTAAATTCATTTGGTTTATTTTATATTATGTCTGACCTGCATGTGTGAGGCTGTAAATTCTTCTATGTTTGGTAAAACACTGAGCAAGAAGGCACAACTGACTAAATACTAGATATTCAAGACCTATCTTTTCTTTTCTTTTTTTTTAGAGAGAGAGAGAATGTATGGGGGGGACGGGCAGAGGGAGAAAGTCTGGTTTTTTTTTAATGTTTATTTATTTTTGAGACAGAGAGTGGCAGAGAGAAGGGGCAAAGAGAGAGAGAGTGACAGAGAAACCAAAGTGGGCTCAGCACTGACAGCAGAGAGCCCAATGTGGGTCTTGAACTCATGAACCATGAGATCACATGACATGAGCCAAAGTCAGACACTTAACTGGGTGAGCCACCCACCCTGAAAGAGAGAGAGAGAGGGAGGGAGAGTCTTAAGCAGACTCCACACTCAGCATGGGGCCCAGTGCAGGACTCGACCCCATGACCCTGAGATCATGACCTGAGCTGAAATCAAGAGCCAGACGCTCAACTGACTGAACCATCCAGACACCCCTCAAGACCTCATTTTTAATGTTGGTCAAAAGGTACACACGTTCACAATTCTCCCATTATTTCTAAGTATGATGACTGAAGACCTGATTTTGTTGCTTTAATGCAATCAATTGTTAAAGTGTTTTAAACTATGGTTTTCTTTACATGGGTTTTTGGTTTTGTTTTGTTTTGGTTTTTTTTAAAGAGGGAAAAATAGAAGGTAATGACATATACGGAAAAAAACGGATTTGGATCAAAACTCCTTTAAAATTTTTTTTTTAACATTTATTCATTTTTCAGAGTGAGAGAGACAGAGCATGAGTTGGGGAGGGGCAGAGAGAGAGGGAGACACAGAATCCGAAGCAGGCTCCAGGCTCTGAGCTGTCAGCACAGAGCCTGACTCAGGGCTGGAGCTCACAAACTGCGAGTTCATGACCTGAGCCGAAGTCGGACGCTTAACTGACTGAGCCACCCAGGCGCCCCTGGACTAAAACTCCTTAAAGAGAAATTTTTATTTCTATGGAAACACAATTTTAAACACAATTTAAAAAGACAAGTAGGTGAAAATATATGGTGTAAGTTTTTTGGAAAACATTTCTCAAAGTTTCCATAAGGGTCTCTGTTTATAAACAACTTTAAAATTAATTTTGTTGCCTTAGGGGCCAGAAATTTAGATTCAAACAAGGGACATCTGGAGATGCTTAGTAAGTGAAATAGATATTCTGAATGAGGCATCGTTCTGTGGAAGTTAAGAGGAATACACTGATGCTTTAAAAAAAATTTTTTTTATGTTTATTTTTGAAGGAGAGAGAGAGAGAGAGAGAGAGAGAGAGTATGAGTGGAGGAGGGGGAGAGAGAGAGGGAGACACAGAATGTGAAGCAGGCTCCAGGCTTCGAGCGGTCACTACAGAGCCCAATGTGGGGCTGGAACTCACAAACCACGAGATCATGACCTGAGCCAAAGTTGGACGCTTAACCGGCTGAGCCACCCAGGTGCCCCAGTACACTGATGCTTTTTTAGATGCTTAAATATACCAGCACTAAGTTTTGGGTTTTTTTGTGTTTTTTTTTTTTTACAGATGAATGCTAATTCACCCTGAGTTGATGTACATAAAATTAGTGTTACATTTCTATATTAGCTGTTTATAAAATAAAATATGATAGGGTCTGAGGAGTCTTCCATTGGAAAGTGAAGGCAGTAGCTCTCACTAGAACTTCTCAACTCAAAGCAAACAAACTCATGAATAGGCTCCCTTTAATCATGAAGGCAGTGTCTAACTTACAGTCTATTTAATCTACAATGCAGAAAGGGAATGCAAGTTCTAATTTTTCAAGTTTAGAATGTGCAATTTTGGAAAAGCCGTGTTGTTTAAAAGCAAAGGAAGAGGAAGAAAATCCTGCTGTAATCACTGTGCCTAAGATAATTATGCTCTCATTAAAAAAAAAAAAAAATGTTCTGAGACTGCTATAGACTGAATGAATATTCATATCCAACCCCCCACCCCCACCCCAGGTTTCATTTGTTGAAATCCTAACCCCACAATGTGATGGTGTTGGGAGGTGGGGACCTTTGGGAGGTGATGAGGTCATGGTGGAGCTCTTGTGAATCGCATCAGTGCCCTCATAAAAGAGACCCCAGAGAGCACCCTCGCCCATTCTGCCACGTGAGGACACAGAGGGAGGATGGCCGCCTCCCAACCCGGAAGTGGGGTCTCCTCACCAGGCTTTGAATATGCCTCCCCTTGACCTTGGACTTCCCAGCCTCCAGAACTGTGAGAAATAAACATCTGTTGGTTATAAGCCTCCCAGTGTGTGGTTTTCTGTCAGAGCAGCAGACTAAGATGGGCACTTTTGGGTGAGGAGGCTTGGCTTTTGGACACATTTTATTTCTGAACACTCTTCACCCACCAATTCCTAAATAAATAGCCGAAGAAATATAAAACTGGGAAAAGCATCCGCTTACACAGAAAGCTAAGGAAACAAATCATCAAAATGGCAGAAGTAAACTTGTCTCCAAATGCCTGGCATAGCTCCTGGGAAGTAAGAGGGTAAAGTCCTGGCCCCCATGGAGTCTCTGGGCTGGGAGGGCTGAGTGCTGGAGAAAGGGGTGGGCTGTGAGACTAATCTGGAAAGCGCCGGGGGGGAAGTCTGGCTGGGTGTGCGCACTGCTGGGATCCCCTGCCAACAGTGGCCTTGCAGGATGCAGAGATCCAGGCTGCTGTGATTAGGGAAGAACTGTGGCTCGAGGCTCAGGAGAGGATGTCTCCCGAAGCGTAAAGGTGATTGTAATTGTGGCAAGCGGCCCGGTGAACCTGGGACCCTTTCCCCAAACAAGAGGCTGCTGGGAGCGTTAGGAGCCGCAGCCCAGGATGGTGGCAGGTCTTTGTGGACACAGTGACAGCTGTAGAGAGAGATGGGGCTCAAGAGGCAGGTATTCAGATGCCAGAGAGGAGGCTTCGCTGGAACCCTGGTGCCCAGCAGAGTGGCTTCCCAGTAGATAGAGGAGAAATTACAGAGACCAAACTCTCTCATTGGCATAGCCGGTGGCTCTGATGCTCTACTCCCTTCAGGCTGGACCACTGATTATCAACAATCAGTAAACAAGAATAAAACTAATATGCTGTCTATGAAAAGATTCTTTATCATGAAATCCCACCAGTAAGATTCAGAGAAAATGTATATTTTTTTTTAATTTTTTTAACGTTTATTTTTGAGACAGAGACAGAGCATGAACGGGGGAGGGGCAGAGAGAGAGGGAGACACAGAATCAGAAGCAGGCTCCAAGCTCTGAGCCATCAGCCCAGAGCCCGACATGGGGCTCGAACTCACGGACTGCGAGATTGTGACCTGAGCTGAAGTTGGACGCTCAACCGACTGAGCCACCCAGGCGCCCCAAAAGTGTATATTTTTAAAGAGTGTTTATTTATTTATTTTGAGAGAGAGAGAATGTGCCAGAACACGATATGGGGCTCAATCCCACTGCCCTGGGATCATGACCTGAGCCGAAATCAAGAGTTGGACACTTAACCGACTGAGCCACCCAGGTACCTCGAGAAAGTGTGTATTTTTGAAAAACATTTGTGGCAAAAAATACAATGAATTTCAGACAGCAACTGCTCTTTACTCTCAACATTAAAGAAATCTGCTCTCCATCAAATTAGATGACCTGAAAAATTATGTGACAGTGGAAGATTATGTTGAGGTATAGGCAGAACCATGCAGAGAAATAAATGAGGTATTGAATATATGTTTTAGAACCAAGCAGATAATGTCAGAGTCAAGATGCATTCGAAGCCCTAAAGAGCAGAATCAACCCTGCCAAAAATTATTTCAGTGACACAGAAGACAGGCTGGGGGCGGGGGGGGGGGGAACATATGTGTGTGTATGTATATATATAATGCAAAAAATAATGAAAAAAAGGAAAAGAAGTATATGTGGGATTTCATGGATATACATGGAGATCCAATATGTGGATAACTATTTCTGAAGAAGGCACCAGAACAAATGGACCAAAACAAAATTCAAACACATCTAAAACTTCCTTAAGACCTAAATCTCCCAATTAAAATAGCTCACTGGGTCCTAGGCAAAATGAAGAATCTCAAACTCTTAATATACCCTCATCAAAGTTCCAAAATTTAGGTAAAATTAAGAACTCTGTTAATGCCCTGATAGAAGATTACATACCAAAAAAAAAATTTTTTTTAAGGGCGCCTGGGTGGCTCAGTCAGTTAAGCATTCGACCTTGGCTCAGGTCATGATCTCACAGTTTGTGAGTTTGAGCCCCACGTCGGGCTCTGTGCTGACAGCTCGGAGCCTGGAGCCTGCTTCAGATTCTGTGTCTCCTCTCCTCCCCCACTCATGCTCTCTCTCTCTCTTTCAAAAAATAAAAATTAAAAAAAAATTTTTTAAGAAATGCTAACTGGTCTCAGAATTCCTTTTTAAAAAAAATAATATAGGTGGTAAAATTTATAAATTTTGTAGATAAAATCCATTAAAAAAAATACAGAGATGATGCAATCAATGCCCATAGAGTTTTGAGGGAGAAACTTCATGACCCAAAATTCCTTATGTAGTTGAGCTGTCTCTCAGTTGCCAAGAACATAAAAGCATTTTCTGAGATTCAAGGGCTCAAAATATACAATTCATGTACTTTTCATGGCACAATGAATACTCAAGTAGTCCTTTGCTACTCAAATGTCTTCAATCCAGCAGCATCACATCATCTGAGACCTTGTTGGAAAGGCAGAATCTCACTCAGGTTTCACCTCAGCCCTCCTGAACCAGATTCTGCATTCCAACAAGATCTCCATGTAATTGATATGCATATTAAAGTTCCAGAAGTACTGCTCTAATAAACCAAGTAATTAATCAAAATGTAAGCCCCCCACACAAACAGTAAAGTCACAGCTGAGAACTGCAGTGAACACTTAAATACCATAGAATAAAATCTTAATAAATGTATATTAAAAGTCTACATACACATTTTATAATATAAAAGCATAACCTGAAAATTAATGTCTACAATTTAACATAAATAGAGAAGAAGAGTTAATGACAGGAAATAAAATGAGCCTGTTATGTCTTTATGGTTCAAAGAGATTCAGTAGAATTTATTTGAGATGTTTTATCCTTGATGTGATAGACAAATATGTATATATTCAAATATGTTCTTGAAACTCTTAAATGAAACCTAAATTATAAATTAGCCATGTAACAAACTACTTGAGAGGGAAAAACTCTTAATTCATAATGTAAAAGAAAAAAATTAAAAATTGAAGAATGAACCAGAATACATTCTTTGTGGAAATAAATGCAAATGGGACAAGCTCCCGTATTCAAAGAATTAGTCAGATTTTTGTCAATGAAAATAGTTTTATTGCTTATCTTTAAAGAAAATGGGAAGTACAAAGCAGACACAAAAACCCTCCTGGGATTCCATTATGCGCAAATAATCACTATAAATGTTCTAATGATCATCTTTCCACAAAACAATTCAGTTTTTACAAATGGGGCAATACTACACGTGTAGTTTTGAAACCTACCCATTGGAAATGATGTGTATAGGTATATTTGTTATTGTTATTTGTTTGGTGTGGCTTGATGTAGTTTGTTAATTTTGAGAATTTTGTTTTCAGTATTTTTTCTGCAAAGTTCTCTCTCCTCTTTGAAGGCATTTTTCATCTGAGACATTATGGTTTTCTTCCCCCTAGTATTTCACTTTGACTTTCCCTTACAGTTCCCATTTATCTGCTAAAATTTCTCATCTCCTATGACTATTGTATACTTTTTTCCCCTACAGCATCTAACATATGAATTATACGTATTGTAAATTCCTTATCTGATAGCTCCAATATGTGGTTTACCTCCGAATCTGGTTTTATTTATTGCTTTGTCTCTTGTTGACTTTGGTTGTTTAATTTATTATTATTATTATTTAATCTCGTGCACGTGTCTTGTAATTTTGGGTTGAATGTTGAATTGAATGGAATTGAATACACTTTGTTTGAATATCGTGTATAGTATAGTCAACATTGAGGTAATGTGCCTGCAAAGGGGCACACCTCTTCTGTTAGACCATTAGTGTTGGGGGTTGAGGAAATAGACTCAGGAGTTCAGGGAGGTTGACTTGGGCCGTTGTTATGGTTACCTTCCATGCACCATTGGTTTCAAGTCCTCTAGCAGTACCTTGTGCTTAGGGTGGGGCTGGGGTTCCAGACGGTTTTTCTCAGTGTTCCTGTTCCACCGTCAACTTTCAGTCTTCTTTGTTTGCCTATGCCAAAGAAGGGGACGTTGCTCCCCATGCTCTTGTCCCCTCCCCAGAAGTTCTTGCTTATTACTTGGTGCTTGCTAGCCTGGTGGTGGGGAGAGGGAAGGGGCAGGTGTTCTGCCCCTTCTGTTGTGCTGGTCCAGCTCAGTCTTAGCCTGGTTCTGTCTGCCTGGGTCTCAAGGGTGGAGCTCTCCTAGTGACCCTACCTCTCTTCCCCATGATAGCCAAACTCTCCTGTATCCCTGGTGAGTCTTGTATGGGCCAGTTCCCTGCCCCTCCTTCAGATGTGGGAGATCTCTCTTCATACTGGTATATGATTCTGGACCCAGAATTGCTTACTGCTCCTTCTTCAAGGGTAGAGGATGTCCCTTTTTCTTTTACCTATCCCCTAGCTGCCCCAGTTTCCCAGTGTCTCAGGAAACTGAAACTTTAAAAAAAATTGTTTTTAACGTTTATTCATTTTTTTTTTTTTAAATTTTTTTTTTTCAACGTTTTTTATTTATTTTTGGGACAGAGAGAGACAGAGCATGAACGGGGGAGGGGCAGAGAGAGAGGAAGACACAGAATCCTAAGCAGGCTCCGGGCTCTGATCTGTCAGCACAGAGCCTGACACAGGGTTCAAACTCACAAAGCTTGAGATCATGACCTGAGTCGAAGTCAGATGCTTAACCAGCTGAGCCACCCAGGTGCCCCAAAACTTTTTAATAGGGGAGAAGAGTCCAATCAGGTTTTTGTGCCTTTCCTACAATAACAGCCACTCCTGCCCCAAGTCTTGGTCTCCTGTTCTGCTCCCACCAACCACTTTCTCGGGAGCCTCTGGTGGAGGTCCATGTAAAAGATCCTGTGTATGGGGGCACCTGGGTGGCTCAGTCGGTGGTGGCTCAGTTGGTTAAGCGTCTGACTCTTGGTTTTGGCTCAAGTCATGATGTCACAGTTGGTGATACGGAGCCCCGCGTCTGGATCTGTGCTGACAGCAAGGAGCCTGCTTGGGATTCTCTCTCTCTCCCTCTCTCTCTGCCCCTCCCCTTCACTCGCTTCTTCCTCTCTCAAAATAAATAAACTTAAAGAAAATTAAAAAAAAAAAAGACCCCCCACGTGTGAGTGCAAACTCCATTTGTGTCTGTGCTCTCGGGTTTGTACTCACACTAGCCCACACTTGGCCTTTGCAATTCATTAAAAAAATTTTTTTAAGGTTTATTTATTTTGAGAGAGAGAGAGAGAGACAAAAAGGGAAAGAGAGAATCCCAAGCCAGCTCCACACTGTCAGCACAGAGCCCCCTGTGAGGCTCGATCTCATGATCTTTGAGATCATGACCCGAGCCAAAACCAAGAGTCAGATGTTTAACTGACTGAACCATCCAGACACCCTGCAATTCATTTTAAAATCTAACTGAATTCTTCTTACCCACAAGTATGGTCCCAGCATTTCTTCCCCCTATGCTCTGCTATAGATGAGCCCATGCTTGTATTTCATCTTTCCTTGCACGAGCCTGAAGGATATTTGTTTTGTCCTGTGGCTTCAGTTCTCTGGTAAGTTCATGAAAAGTTAGTGTTAGAGTTTATCGTGGTTTTTTCTGTTGTCAGGGTGGGGAAATATTTTTTTCCTGCTTTTTACATCCTAGGTGGAACTAGGCATGGTTTGGAATGCTTTACGTGTAATAACCCACTGCTTCCTTACAACAACAAACCTATTAGGTGGATACTATTCTAGTCCCCATTTAGCAGATAAAGGAACTCAAGCACAGCAAATTTTAATTACCCAAGGTCACATAGCCAGAAGGGCTAGAGCTGAAATGCCAATCAGAGTTGTCTGATACAGTGGCTGCACCACTCACCACTAAAATATACTGTTATGCACATTGTGCATTGTGCATGGTCTGAATATAGGTTTGCTTTTTTGTTTTGTGTTTTTGTTTTTTTTCTCAGTCCCCTCCTAAGGGATAGCAGGGTTTTTTCCAGTAGTTTGCTATTATAAACAATGCTGCAATGAACTTGTGAAGTTACCTCCCAAAGAAATTTAAGGTCCTCAACTTATTGCTGGGTCGAAGGGTATGCTTATTTAAATTTGAACTATCTATTGCCAAATTGCAACTAAGAAACATTTTTTATTTTTTTAATTAATATTTTTGAAATATTTATTTACTTTTGGGGGAGCTCAAGCGCAGAAAGGGCAGAGAGAGGGGGACAGAGGATCCGAAGTGTGCCCTGTGCTAACAGACTTGACAGGCTGACAGCAGTGAGCCCGATGTGGGGCTTGAACTCACGAACTGCGAGATCATGACCTGAGTTGAAATCCGATGCTCAACTGACTCAGCCCCCCAGGTGCCCCAAGAAGCATTTTTTTTTAAATTAAATTTAAACTTTTCCAATTACAAAATTACAAAAGTGATATGAAGGCAGAATTATTGCAAAAAAAAAAATCAGATGACAACTGTTACACACACACAACCACAGCCCACTCCAATCCCGCCCCTCTCCTTGTATCGGCCACTATCACAGTTTAGCATGTATAGCACATAGGATTTTGAAAAGCAGAGAGAGAGAGAGAGAGAGAGAGAGAGCACAGTTCATGCAGAGAGCACAGCACAAGCAGCATCTGGCAGAGGCAATAGGGAAAGCAGCCTATCTGGAACAGAGTTACACGATGCTAGAGACAAGCTAGTAAAAGTGGAGGGAGCTGTGAGCTGCAGGCAGAGGATCTGTGGAGCCGTGGAGTAGGAGATACAGAGCTGTTCTTTACGTGGGGGCAAAGCAGTGATGTGACAAAACTGGCTTTTAGGTGATTTTAGACTATCTTTATTAATCTGCTTCTTATTTTAAAATGATTATTTATTAATTTATTGGCCATTAATTATTAGATTATCTTGGCCAAAATTGGTGACCATGGAACTGGTAGTAACTACTGAGATCCTGGGGAGAGCAGCCAGGCAGGATGTGGTGAAGGCCTGAGCTGAAGAGTGGTAAGAACTCGGGGTACCCGGGTGGTCCAGTCAGTTAAGCGTCCCGACTCTTGATCCTGGCTCAAGTCATGATCTCATGGTTCGTGAGGCTGAGTCCCACGTTGGGCTCCACACTGACAGCATGGAGTCTGCTTGGGATTCTCCCTCCTTCTCTCTCTCTTTCAAAATAAATAAACTTTAAAAAAAAAGTGGTAGTACAACTAGAGAGAATGTGTGGAATGAGGCTTCTCAATAAACTGACAGGTGACCTACTGGAAATTACCAACATATCAAAGACATAATGAACTTGTGTATTGTACAGATGGCTGAACATTGTAACTTCTTAAGATAACTGTCCTCTCCATTTACTCAGCTTAAATTCCATACTCAAGAGCTATCGTTTCTTCCCTCCCTACACTCTCACCCTGTTTTTCCCTCTGCCTTGCTACCTCACTTGACTAAACCACCAACCTGGCCAAATTCAACTGCAGTCCCCTGTGGTTGCCCCACACAGCAGATTTTCTGCAGAGGTGAGACTGGAGAAAATCCGGGAATGTCACATTGACTTCAAATGGGTCTTCAAGGCCACCAGGCAATCATACCAAACTGCCCTGGTCCTTCACACTCTCATCCCTTTCTAGACCTTGATTTCAGACTTCTCTTCCCTCCCCAAACCTCCCATACTTTCCCCCCCCATCTTTGGTCTCAGTTCATGACATTGCTTCCCATTTCCATGACAAAGTAGAAACAACCAGAAGAGAATCGATGTGGGTTCCCACCACAACCACATCTACCCACCTCTCCAGATCATTGCCCACCCCTGGGCCTGCCCTCCTCTTATTACAGGCAACTGGTGGTGTTCCTTGGGTCAGCCAACCTCTCCCCCTATACAGCTGGTGACACCCCCATACACACTCACTCAGAAACAGCGCCCCAGAACTTCTCCCTTCTCTCTCCTATACCATCACTGTGTCCTTCTTTTTTTGGATCAGCCTAGAAATGTGCTGGTTTTTCTTCCATGTTAAAGAAACAAAACTCTCTTGGCCACACTCTCCCCTCCAGTTACTGTTGTGTTCCTTTGCTTTTTTTTTACAATAGAAGTTCTCGAATGTGTGTGTGTTTTTAATTTTTTTAAGAGAGAGAGAGATTGCGCAAGGGCAAGGGAGGAAGAGACAGGAGAGAGGGAATCTTAAGCAGGCTCCACATTCAGCGCAGAGCCCGACATGGGACTCCATTGCACAACCGTGAGATCATGACCTGAGCCGAAATCAAGAGTCGGACACTTAACCAACTGAGCCACCCAGGCGCCCCTTGAATGTGTTTTTATACTCATTTCTCTGACTCCCCTCCTCCTGCCCCTCTTGAAGCCAGTCAAATCAGATTTTTTCTACCACCTCTCCACCCAGACTACCATGTTCAAGCTCGCTGTGACCTAAACATTGCCAAATTCAGAACCAAGCGTTAATACCCAATCACACCTGACCCGTCAGGAGGATAACCTGCAAATGTGCTATCCAAACTGGGACATATATGAAAGGAAATGGGGTATGAGTAATGATTACACTTGGTCCCCCGGTGCAAAAGGGGATCGTCCAGGGCAAGCAAAGACATATTAGCAGATTTGCAACATCCGCTCCCTCCCTCTTCTTTGAAACATTTCTACTCTTGGCCTTCAGGGCAAGAGTTATCAGGCTGTCCTCCTAACTTGCTGGTTGCTCCCTGTTAGTCTTTGTTTTGTTTTGTTTTTTACATTCCTCCTCATCTGCTGGTCTTCTAAATGGTGAGAGGTCTCAGGGCTCAGACCTTGAACCTCTTCTCTTGTCTAGACTCTCTCCCACAGGGATCTCATCCTAGCTCACGGCTTTAAATGCCATCTACATGCTAATCGCTCTCAAATTTATATCTGGCACATCTCTCCCCTGAACTCGAATATCCAACTGCCTACTCTGTGTATCTACAGACATCTTCAGTTTCATGTGTTCTATTTTGAGCGACTATATACCCCCCAAACCTGTTTCCCATCAAAGTGAAAGACATCTCAATCCTCCCGGTTGCCCCAGCTAAAAACCTCAATGTCATCCTTAACTCATGTCTTTGTCACACAACCCTCATCTGCTCAAGCAGCAACTTCTACTGGCATTTAACATTGAAAAGTGTGAGTCACCAGATGCGGTGGCCGCAATCGTGCCCTAATCGTACCTTACCCCCGCCCCCCTGCCCTCTTCGTGTTCCTCAGTACAACTCTCCGCACAATGTTGCTGGACAGGAAGTCAGGGCCTGTCATGGCTCCTGCTGAAAACCCTCCAATGACTTCCTTTCTCATTCATGAAAGCAAGCATTCTCACTCCGACCTGCCCGACTCTGGCTGCACCTCTCTGACCGCCTCCCCCAATATGTGCCTCCTTTGTCTGTTCGGCTGAGTCCTCCGCAGGGTTGCTCTGCTTCCAAACTGTCACCTCTGTTACCCCCTCACTGCCCTCATGTCTTTACTCAGAAACCACCTCCCCAGTGAGCCCTTCTTAACACATCAGTCCCATCTGAACCCTAACACTTGACACCCCCTTCCCTGCCTTATCTTTTCCTCCTTGGCGCTTAGTCCTGACCAACAGAGTATGTATCTCCCATATCCTGAAGCTGTATTAAGGCAGGGGTTTGGGCGTCTATTTTAGTCCTCGCCAAATCCCCAGCACCTGGAAGTGTGCCTGACCCGGACGAGACGCTGATACATGTTTGAGTGAATTTCCCTGCAGTAGGTCCTCACGATAGAGGAGGAGTTGCCGGAGCTCTAGCAAGGCAAGGAGACCAGACGTTTATCTTTGCACGTGAAATGCGACCTAACCTTCACAAAGTCGTTCGCAATGCGTGTTTGCAAAGCATGAATGGCACAAGATATCCCACAAATGAAAAAGGGTCTGTGATGAAAGAAGTTCGGGAAACGCTGCCTATGATACTGTTGGAGACTCAGAGGGTGTGTTTATATATTCAAATCCCTGAGACATCCTTTGGTGAGTAAGCTTGTCTCTTCTAATTTCTGCCTCATTCCTGCTTCATCTGGCCATTCGTTTAGTCTTCCCAGCTCCTTGGCACACGCTCCTGGTGTTTGCGGGGCTCCCAAGGTCACACGTCCCCGGGTGTGAACTAGAGTTCAGGGCACTCGGCCCTGATGCAGTGAGACTTCCATTGGAAACTAGTTTTGTCATGCAGAAGCCATTCCTGCAAGGGGGGTGGCGGGTGACGGCTGCAGAGGTTGAATCCTGTGTCCTGTCTCTGTCGAAACCCGGTGTTTTGCAAACATGTTGGAGTCAGAACTCTTTTCTTAAGAAAACCCCTGTTAAAGGGGCACCTGGTTTCGGCTGAGATCATGATCTCATAGTTTGTGGGTTTGAGCCCCACATCGGGCTCTGTGCTGTCGATGCAGAGCCTGCTTGGGACTCTGACTCCCTCTCTCTCTGCCCCTCCCTGCTCACTCGCTCTCTCAAAGTAAATAAATAAACTTAAAAAATTTAAAAAGAAAAGAAAACCCCTATCTACTTCCAGGGAACATCAGCATTCCTTCAGTGGTCTGTTCCATGTCTGTGTGCTCAGGGCCCTGCAGCACCCCCTTCAGAAGCACCCCCCCCCCCCAGAAGCACCAGGGGCAGAGATCCGACTATGCATCATCTAATCCCAGTGCTTTTTGACATTGGATGCTGGGCCAAGGCATCAGTACTATTTTCAAGACCCAGCTGATTGTAGATGCAGCCAGAGCCTAGAACCATTAGTTTAGGTAAATCATTTTCCTGGATTCTAGATTTGGAAGTGTTCTGGGACTTGGGCAGGCTTTAAGAGCTGGATTCTTTTTCTTTTTTAAAAACGTTTATTTATTTATTTTGAGAGAGAGAGAGAGAGCTTGGCACTTGGGTGCGACCATGAGTGGGGGAAGGGCAAAGACAGGGAGAGAGAGAATCCCACGCAGTGTCCACACTGTCTGCTCAGAGCCTGACTCAGGGCGTGTTCCCACGAACCATGAGATCATGACCTGAGCTGAAATCAAGAGTCAGACGCTTAACCAACTGAGCCACCCAGGTGCCCTTAAGAGCTCATTTCTAAGCACCATGAGAGTAGCATGCCCCCATGCCCATATGGAACACCACAGACCACGGTCAAGGCCACCAATGCCAGCTAGCACAGCCAAGAGAAAAGTAGAGCTATTTAGTGAGTGGCATCCATCCTTGGTGAGAAGACTGTTCTCCTGCTCCCAAACTCAGGTGCCCATGTGCAAATTGGTGCATCGGCCTGTTGACCTTGCACTCAGGGAGCCCGGGAGAATGGCAGAAGAGCTGCCATAGTAACATCCAGCAAAACGAGGAGCTGGGAGAATGACAGAGGTGAGGAGGAGCACAAGAATCCACATGTGCAGAGGCTAAAGTGAACTGTCCTAGAAAGCTAGAGCCACACGTCCATGGACTTTGAGAAATAGCACAGTTGTTTCAGCTCAGTGGTCACAATCCGTTCAAGAACTTTTAAAGTGTTTCCCCTGGCATGGATCCCACATGGATTCTGAACTGGATCTAGGATGTTACAGCGTGTTTTCCTGTGCTTAATTGTTCAGGAGGAGACGGGCAGTGTTGCCCAGGGAGCTCATGTGGGTAGCGAGTGAATATCAAATTTCCATTAACCATTTTCAAACGCTGAAAATAGCTTTATGTCTCTAAGGGACTCCAGGCTGGGACATTGCTTTAGTCTTTTTCTTTAGACTTTCTCTGATGAGAGCAATCCTATAGCTCTGCCCTCTTTCTCAACAATCACATTTGAAAAGTCACAAAGGCTCACTGAGAAAAATGGTTTCTCTTCTTTAGATGCACCTTCCAGAACGTTCTGACCAGCAGTCAGAACAACAGGATGCAAATGCTTTCAGTACCTGCCCCAAAGTAGCATTTTCAGCCCAATTAATAACTCAGGATGCACCTGCTAAAGGGGTTCCGATGGTGGCATTTTAGTTTCTGTATTAACATAATGTTCTGTGGGGTCCTCTTCCCAAAGTGACAACATACCGGGGTTTCATTTTACTCTCAGAACGTGGAAAATGCAAGCTGTAGTTTCCCTGTCGTAGCAATTCTTCCTATTTCAGCTTTGATAGCACTCACTGGGATGAGGACAGCTTTGCAAACCATAGGCTTTGTCACACACCCCTTGGGCTGCTGTTGGGATAAGGGCACAGCTCCTTGAAGGCTACAGATTTACAGTAAAAGGGCAGTGTAGCAACACTATTTGTCAGTAGTAGGAATACTGATACCAGCCTTCATGCCTGTAGCCTTATCTGTTTGGGATAAGGCTGTGATTGTAAGGGTGTTTTCTGAAGGAAAACCAAATGACTATGGCTTTTCATTTAATCCTTCATGCATTCGTTCAACAAACATGCGTAAGTACCTGCACCAGACATGATGTTCACAACCCTTACCCCACGGAGTCTACAGGGGAAGGCTTATATCAACAAATAATTACTGTTCCATTCAGGGGTATGGAGAGAAAGGACAGCTATTATGAGGGCATAGTGGGGGGTGAGGGCTAACCCCTCCTGGGGGGTCAGAAAAGCCTTCCCTAAGAAAGTTGTATTCACTTCATGTTGTAAAAATTCCATTTCTCCATTCTTAAGCCTTCTTGAGCTGGAAGTCAGGCTGCTGAGAGATGGGGCACTCCAGCAGGGGCACTCGTAGCTGCCGCCATATGAAGTGGCACCTCCGTTCCACATGAGGGCTGGGAATTCACAGAGAGTCATTCCAGGTACAGGGAAGAGCCCGATGGATATTTGGGAAAGAGTAAGTCACTTAGTCTTCCTGGAGCCTGGGAAAAGAACATGGGTCAGAAGATGGGCTCCTTCACCCAACACTTGTTGAGTGTCTACTATGTGCCAGGCATTTGGGTTCTCGGGAGAGAGCGGGGAACATGACAGATATGGCTGTCCTTCACAGGGCTTATTGATGGAGAAGAGGGCCAATTAACCAACTTAACCCATGTGTCTGCAACAAAATGACATCAAATTGTGGAAAGGGATGTGTGGAAACCAAACCATGCAGTGACAGAGACAATGTGGTGAGCAGAGGGAGGCGGCTCCAGAGGGGTGCGTAGGGAAGGTGTCCCCGGAGTCGGTGATGTGGGGGCAAGGGACCTGAGGGCGCAAGGTGGCCAGTCACAGGAAGAGAGAGGAAATGAGCCTGGGGGACCACAAGTGCAAAGGAGGGAATCTTGTGGAGGGTGGTAAGAATCATCCAGAATGGGAGCAGAGGGCACAGCGGTAGGTCAGGAGGCTGCATCCTTCCTGAAGGCCCTCGGAAGCCGAGGCAAGGAGCTGGGGCTACATTCTAAAAGAAAAGGAAGCCACTGAAGGAAGTTAAGTGACAGTTTTAGGATTTTAGCAGTTCTAGCTGCTGTGTGAAAACCTGTGAAGCCTGGAGGGACTCAGTGGCAGACCATGTGCGAAGTGATACTGCGGGTCGTGGCAGGGAGTAAGTTGTTGGAGATGTGTTTCAGACATGGAAGTGACTGAGCCTCCTGGTGTGAGGTGGGGGCCGGGGTGGGGACTGAGACGCAGCATTAAGGGAAAGGGAAAGGAAGCCGTGCAGCTGTGAGCAAACCCCAGGGAAGCGGCGCTTACCGAGGTGGCGAAACTGAAAGACAAGCGCATCACTGTGGGGAGTCACGAGTTTGGTTTCGGCCACACTTGTCAGAAGGACGAACGGTGGTGGCAGATAGGTAGGGAGAGCTCGGAGAAAGGTCTCAGCTGGTGTAAACACTATGGAGTCGTCATCGTGGGGGTGTCTAAAGTCATGGCTCTGAGTGAGGTCACCCAGGGTGGTTGGGGGGAGTGTAGCCAGAGGAAAAGTGGGTTGGAGGCTAAGCTCTGAGAAGCTGACACGGAGGGGTAGAGGAGTGGCGAGTAATGGAGGGGGCACATGGGAGAAACTGCCACCAGTCTCCATCCTGAGTGGATCCAGATGTGGCCAATGGCGATTGGACCAAAGCTGCCAGGAAGCCCAAAGAGATGAGCAGAGCAAAGCGCTCCTCTGACTAGCCAAGTGGACACCTTTGGTGACTTTGGTGTCTGGTGGGTGAGGGAGCCACAGAGGCCTGGCTCAAGAATGAATGGAACGTGAAATGCGGATAATTCTTGAAAGATTTTGCTATGAAGGAAAAGTAGGGAATTGGGATAGTAGCTGGGAGATTGTGAGGTCAAGGGATGTGTTTTATCTTTAAGTTCGGAGATCTAAAGTATCTTGTACGTGCACGGAAAGGTCTAGGAGAGATGGAGCAGTTCATAACCCATGCGGGGGAGAGAGAGAGAGAAGACAATGGAAGCAGTGAAGCCCTTGGGGAGGTGAGCTGAGATAGGGTCAGTTTCCTCTAGCTGCTCTTACAAACCACCATGAACTTGGGGGCTTAAATAGCGCACATTTATTCTCTTACAGTTCTGCAGGTCAGAAGTCTGAAATTAGCTTTACTGGACCAAAGTCACATTGTCAGTAGGGCCAAAGAGCCCTCTTGGAGTCCCAGGAGAGAAGCCGTTTCTTTGCTTTTTCCAGTTTCCAGAACTACATTCTCAGCTCACTGTCCCTGCCTCCACCTTTAAAGCCAACCGTGGAACAGCTTCAAATCTCTCTCTGCTCTGGTTGCCTCCTGTACTCCTTCTGTAGTCAAACTTCCCTCTGCCTTTCCCTTATTAAAAAACTTGTGATTACATTTCAGGCCTACCTAGATATTCCAGAATAATCTCCCCAGCTCGAGATCCTTAATCTCATTACATCTGCAAAGTCTCTTTTGTCCTATAAAATCACACTCAGAGGTCCCAGGGATTAGGACCTGGATATCTGTCTGGGGAGGTGGGTGGAGGGAGCCATGGATATGCTCTAGAGCACTGCAGAAGACTGGCCTTTGTAAGGAGGGGGATACTTCCTTCACTTGTATAACAACAGGGAAGAAGGGGAAGGGGCCACAAGGGTGTGTATAGATTTGGTGGCACAAACATGAGAGAGTTCACGCTTTGGGCTTCAGTTTCCTGAGAGCAGTATGAGGTCAAGTTCAACTGAAAGGGTGAAGAGGGGAGTGGGGAGGGAGGTTGTTGGTAGAGGTAAACATGGCTGATTGGGAAGCCAAACTACGTCTCAGGCCTTGCCAGAGTCACTGCAAGAGAGCATGGCAAGACATCAAGTATGAGAATCCATGGGATCCAATTTGGTCGGGAGGCAAGGGAACAGAGCGATGTGGATTGTAAGGAGACTGTGAGCAGATGTGGTCTGGAGCTCAGAAGTCATGATGAGGGGACACTGAGCAGTAGACTATAAGTACAAGAGGCACTGGGCAGAGTGGGATGCCTTTGATTCAGATTCCGGACACAGTGCAGTTTCAGGTTATAATAAGTTCAAGGGTTTCCCTTTGGGAAGGAATCACTGAGGGACAGATAGGTGGGCCATCTGAAGACACCAGGAATGAAGACGGGAAGGTGGTGGCCAGGAATACGGTGAGCCAGGAACCAAATCTTCCATGAACAACGGGGGGAGGCACCTGGAAGAGGTTAGATGACAAAAGTGGGCGGGTGACAAGGACTGGAAGAGCAGTGGATGCCATACCCAATGGCATCACTTGAATGGCAGCTAGGGGGTTTGCAAGAGGAAGGGGGAGAGACGGTTTGGGAGGAGCAATGGGGAGCAAGGAAGCCATCTTTCAAGGTGTAAAAGAATAAATAGGTAACATTTGGGAGGACTCCCGTGTTTCACTCCCGTGTGCCACTCTTGTGTTGGAACTTCCTGATAGCACAGGTGAAAGAGTTTGTATGAGATTTGGGGGAGCATCGGGATAAGAGTCTGGCAATAATAGATTATTGGAGAGGATCCCTGGACTTCCAGTGGTGAGTTTCACAATGACACAAAGCACATGGAATCTCATCACAGAGGGCCTTGAGTGGCAAACTAAAGAATCTGTGTTTGACCATGTTGGGGGGGAGGGTGTGTGTGTGTAGGGGAAGGTATTGAGCAGCAAACTATCATGGTCAAAGGTAGGCTTTAGGAAAAATAATTTTCCTGATGTGTGAACAAAGGAGGCCCTTAGAAAACTACTACAGCAGGCCAGGATTAAAGTCTGATGAGAGTATGGATACTTACAATGGTGGAAAGAAAGGATAGATGCAGGAAATGTGGTTGGTTTGAATTATAGGAGATAAAGGAAACGAGGGAGCATGTGAGAGATGATTCCCATTTTTCAAGCTTAAGTGGTTGGGAGAAAAGGTTTTGAAGGGAATTGATAGTTTGGTATTTGGCAAAGCATGGTTAAAGGTTTAGTGGCGGCTGACCCAAAGTCTGGAACAGAGTAATGACAGGTGAATCACTGGGATCTTCCGCTGTTGCCATGCCAAATGCCTGGAGTTTCCCAGATTGAGGACAACCAAGGACCAAGCAGGATCCCAGGAAGCAACCCAGTGATTCTGCCTAATTTAGCTTCAGGCCCCCAGGGCAGAGCCCAAAACTTCAATAACCATATGCAACAAGATATGTGTGCAGGTATGAACTGTGAGGTGCCCAAGCCCAGGGAATACCTTTTACTGGTTCCACAAGGGGGGCAAACAGAGTAGGGGTGTTGTCATTCACCTTAGTGCAGGGGGTGCACAGTAGGACGCCAGCCACCTTTTTGAAGATGAGCACTGCGGGACTTGTTTGAAAGAAGCCACTCTGACCTCTCCTTCTCACCCCAAAGTTAAGGCAGGGCGGGGATAACAGGCCACGGTTTCACTTGGAACGTGGGTTTCATCACACTTCTGACTGAGCTCAGGCCCAGAATCACAGTTGAGGTCTGGCCAAGCATTTGACTCATTCAGGTGCAAACCCCACCCACTTTTGCTCAATCCCCTCCATTCTGCTGACAGCCGCTCTTTTCTTCCTTTAGCCTGAAATCCCGGGGTCTTTGTGTGTGTGGCTACGATTAACCGACGCTGACATTCCCATCTGTGGCTTCCCTGCACTAGTCACCTTACTGTGGGCTGAGCGGGCCCCGGGGCGTGCTGGCGGCCGGGACCACTCACCTTTTGCCCTCTGGTGCTGGGGGTAGGAGGACCGCGGACGGGCGCGCGCGGACTCAGCCTCCGGCGGGCAGCGGGCGCGCGCCAGGCGCGGGGCGGGGCGAGAAAGAATC
>NW_026057581.1:19491703-19671872 GCF_023721935.1 Panthera uncia
GGGGGGGGGGTCGCGCAGCGCCGGGGCGGCGGGGGCGGCGCGGGCTCGGGCCGGGGGCGTGGGCGCTCGCGGCTGACGTGGCGCAGGGTGGCCGGGGCGGTGCAGGAGGGGGCGGACCCCGAGGGGGCAGCCGGGAAAAAGCCGTCCCGTCCCCGCTCCCAGCACACCCTCCCCCCCCCCCGCCCCCGAGTCCCCGGACCGGGGGGAGGGGCGGGTGGCCTTGTCGCCCTGTGGGGCTACCCCGCCGGTTCCCCAGCCCCCGCCCCAAACTTCCTGCGCCGGCCAGAGGCGGCGGCCTGCGGGTGCGGCTGGGACCCGTGGGCCACGTGCGGCGGCCGCCGGCCAGTGGAGTCCGGCAGTGAACGCTCGGAGGTCGGATTCCGTGCGCTCGCTGCAGGGCAGATCCCCCTGCACAGGGGTTTAGTTGAAAAATAGCAACTCGCAAAGGTGTGATTTCCCCCTTTTGTGTGTTCAGGAGCTGGGAAAGGGTGGTCCGGGGAGAGAAGGGGTTCCTGTGCTACCCCGGGAAGCCGAGAGTAGTGCGAACGCTGGAGACCCCGTCGTGGCTCCGAGTCGATGGGGGAGCTGTGTGTGCTCTAGGCGACTGCAGCGCACTGGCCCCTCCATCCAAGGCTGACCCCCGGCACCTCCTCCCCACCTCTGTCTTGGGGCCTGGTCTTCTGGAAAGTGTGAGCTGAACGGAGCTCCTGCCTCGGTTCTCCGGTGGAGGCGTCCGTATGGGCCTCCGTGCCAACCCCAGAGACCCCTTCCCTGCGAATTGTCCTGCAGAAGGACTTCCTGATGTTCACAGAAGCACAGGTAGTGCTTTCCTTCCAGCGCCTGGATGCCCCGGTGGAGGGAAGTTCTCATGGGGCAGAGCACAAAGCCAGTGTTAGGGCACAAGGCAGTTTGCAGGCTTGTTGCAGCACTTGGCATCCTTCCCCAGAGCGGGAGAGAGGCTCACTGAGATGGGGGGAAGCGATGTAGGAAGGAACAGAGAGAAGATGCCCATGAAAAACGTCCTGTTCAGGAACTGTGCGGGCGGAAGTTGGAGGAAACTTTTTTTCTCTTTCTTTCCATATTCAGGCTGTTAACTATTTCAGTTCATTTGGAGTTAAGTCAACTTTGGGGGGCAAGTCTGAGTGAGAGCTGGCATTTATTAGCAGTGTACCCGTGGGGTACATTGTGTTTCAACTTCCCAAGAACCAGCCCCGACTTGAAGTTTTAGATCTACCAGTGGTCTAGAAAATACTTTGTAGCATAAAATAATCGTTCATTATTAATAGTTCCTCTGTGAAGGAGTATTCTCAGAGTATCTATTCCAATTAAATACATTACTTAATTGGAGTCTATTTCAGTGGAGTAAGTCCGTGGATTTTTTTTTCTTTATTTTTTAAAGAAAAGCTGACATGTAGACATAGGAAGTCTGTGCAGTGCCGAAGGAGTTTTAATTTTGGAGTCTCAGTAATACCAGCGAGTCCTAGACTGAGTGAGAAGACTGGCAACTGGGCACTTCGTATTAAGTAAACTCCTTTTTCAGTGTATGTGACTTACAGATTTAGATTTTTTTTTAATGTTTAGTTTTGAAGGCGAGCGAGAGAGCGCACACATTTGTGGGGGAGGGGCAGAGAGAGAGGGAGACACACAATCCTAAACAGGCTCCAGGCTCTGAGCCCTCAGTACCAGAGCCTGACACAGGGCTGGAACTCGCAAGCCACAAGATCATGACCTGAGCCGAAGTCAGAAGCTTAACTGACTGAGCCATCCAGGGGACCCATGACTTACAGACTTCTAGGTGGATGTTCCTAGGAACATAGCTCTTTAAAGTTTTTGTTTGCTTCTTAATTATCCACTACAAAATACTTAGATAAAGATGTTGGGTTTCTATGAAGGCATTTAAAAGTTAGACCTTAAGGGCACATCGGGGCTCAGATAGAACAGGCTGTGGCCTACACCATTCCCCCCACCTCTTTCCAGGTTTAGTCTCTGGAATGTTGGAAGCCCACATGTAACTTGGGGGGCAGCGGCAGCATATAATGAGAATATTGCTCTGTATACCTGCACTCTGAACCTGGCAGATGTAAGGTTATCCGGCTGTAGATTTTGTGCTAACATCAGGACACGGCTTCTGTATGGCCGATGCGCATCACCTTGAATCTGGTGACTGTCAGATTAGGAGGGCCAGGTGGCTTTGCTCTATTACATGGCCACAGATGCAAGATTTTGAATTAAGCTACTGTCCCAAAAGTTCATACTGTAGCCACAACGGTCCCAAACCAGAAGTGCCCACTACATGGTACCTGTGGATGATCCATCACTAAGACATTGCCAGACATTTAGTACCCGTTAAGCATGTGCTGGTTACTGGAAATAAAGTTGTAAAAGGAACAGTGCTTGTCTTCACAGCACTTGAGCTGTATAACTTATATAACTTAATATAACTTAGGTATAATTCTGATTTTCCTTCACAATTATCTTTCAGAAAAGAGGGAATCATTTTGTAGTTGAGTTTCTTATAAAGCAAGGATTCTTTTAGCTGGCCAGGAAAGTGCTGCTTAGGGAAGACACATTAGCTTGAGGCAGACTTTTTTGGTGCTGCCTTCAGTGCTTATGACGGAGGTCATCTGTCAGAAAAGAAAAGAGGCAAAGAAATGTAACACTGATTTTGTTGAAAAATTACTTTGAGGACATAGTGACCATTTTGAGTGTTGGGTGTTCTTTATAAACAGGCATTTATTTTTTTTTAAGTTTATTTATTTATTTGGGCAGGTGGGGGGAAGAGAGAGAGAGGGAGAATCCCAAGCAGGTTCCGCACCTTCAGTGACCTCGGGCTTGAACTCATGAAACTGTGAGATCATGACCAGAGCCAAAAATCAAGTGGGTGCTTAACTGAGCCAACCATGCACCCTATAAGTAAGCATTTTAAAGATCACTTTGAAAAGCAATACGGCAGCCGGTTTCTTTGTAGATACCATGAATATACACCAGGTGAAAAAAACAAAAAACACAACAAAAACTCCTACGTGCCATAATGCTACTGTGACTGCACCTGAAGCTTGAGATAAAGTTTCCATGCTGACTCATATAGTATTCAAATATGGCACTACAGAGAGCTGATAATTAAAAAAGGTGATCAGTTATAGGACTGAAAAAGTAGATTTAGTGATGGACAAAATGCTGATGCTGTCAAGAAACGGGAAGAGTAGCAAGAAGCAATAATTCTAAGTTAATGTATTATTTTAAATGATGGGGGATTTAAAAATGTACTCTCAAATTCGTACAGCGAATATCAAGTATACATTTGGTTGCATCAAACCGAGAAGTTGGGGTAGCCACAAACTTTTCTAAAGTTTCTCATTGGGGAAAATGCAGGATTGAGTGAATTTTGAGGTTGCCTCGCGTTGGCAGATACTTAGTTATTTAGTAGAGAGTCCTGACTAAATAAAATAGGGGCGATTATGGCAGGCAGTGTGAAGCTGCTGCAGTAGAAGGAGAGCAAGGGAACTTTCCAGAAGAAGAAGAGAAGAGAATGGCACCAGACAGCCTGGGTAGTCAGAGCCGACTTGCTGGAGGAAGCAATACCCAAACCAAACCTGAAGGGCAAATAGGAATTTGCCATATGGGCTTAGGGAGGAGGCATCAGAGAGGGCGTGTACCAATGCCCGTGTGCCAGCCAGTCTGTCCCCCTTCAGAAAACCACAAGTAGTTCAGTTCGGCTCCAGGTTAAACTGCAAGCAAAGGAGGGCAGCAGGTGTACAGAGGTCAGATTGGAGGTCAACAGGGGCCAGTTCAAGGCGGATCTGTCTCAACAGCTTGCTATGTTTTGGTTTCCTGCTGAAAACAATGCAGGAACTCTTTGGGGGGCTGGAGGCCGAGGAGTGAGGTTCTGTGGTAATTGTGAGCCATCCTTCCCTGCTGTAGTATAAAGAAAGGATCAGAAAGGTCCACTGCCGTATGGAAATGGGTGAAGAGGTGGGCCGGCACCCCCTGACCCGATATTCAGTGTGCTTGCTCCCCTCCCCTTGTTCCAGGTGTGGACACTGCCAGCGGCTGCAGCCCACTTGGAATGACCTGGGAGACAAGTACAACAGCATGGAGGACGCCAAGGTCTACGTGGCTAAAGTAGACTGCACAGCCGAGTCAGATGTGTGCTCCGCCCAGGGGGTCCGAGGATACCCCACGTAAGTGGGAGGGGCCCGTGTTTCCCGTATGGGTCCAGGTTTTCCAGAGCCTTTTGCCAGCTGCACTCGGCTAAAGAACATACAAGTTAAACTCCTGGTAAATTTTTATGTAGTTCTGAAGAGTGAGGAGATGATAAATGTAAGCAGGCAGTCCCTGGTGTCAGGGAGAGGTTATACTTAACACCGTCTTGTCTATATTAGATGTCTTTTTGTGCTGTATTTGGAAAGAGCCTTTCATTAATCAGTGTCGGGTTTCCTGTCTATAAGGGAATGTGTTTGTGAGACAGAAATGGCGGTCTCCATGGGGTCCTGTCAGGTTTGATGTTCACAAGTACCTTTATGCAACGAGCATACTTTGTCATCAATTTTACTTTGAGTTTTTGGTCACTCTGCTATGCTTAAGCATCCTTCCTGGAGTAATTTTCCCATGTGACTAGCACAAGGGCTGTTTCTGTTGGAAAGAAAAGTGACAAACTGGAATATAGCAGTTCTGACCAGCGGTGCTACTTACTCCCTTGACAGTTAAAACAGGTTTTTTTGGTTTTAAGAAGTAGAAATTGAAACTGGCTTAACAAGCAATAGAGGGATGACTTAGAAGGCTGTGGAAGAGGCTCTGAGGCTCCCCTCCAAGGGCTTAGGGGCCAGTTTTTACCTTTACCTCCTTAATGTGACTTAACTTTCCAGCTCTGCATCTCTCTGTTGCCACGGTGGGCTCGGGCTCACTACCGATGGGCCCAGCTGGGGTGGAGTGTCCGCCCCAGACAGTCCTTGTGGCCAGAGAGGCGGGTACTGTAGGAAGGCAGCAGTGCCCTCAGACCACATGGCAGGCATTAAAGTGAAGAGCTCTGCTCCAAAAAAGGGAAGAAGCTGTGTCCAAAAAGATGGGGGGAGGGGGCTGGCCACTGCGATTCCCCAAATATTTATTCAAATTGATGAATGAAGTAAATTCTTATAAAACCTGGGCCTGTCTTCAAACCCGAGGGGCGGCATGGAAAAGTGGAAGGAACTCTGGGTTGGAACCTAGAAGCCACGTCTGAATCCCGGCTCTACTGTTTACTTATCATGCAGTCCTGGCCACGCTGTTTAACCTCTGAGTCTAAAGTAGGATGTTGATACCTTACCGCCCCCCCACACCCCCACCACCCTCATTGTTGTATGAAATTACGTGTTTGTAAATACTGACCTCAGCATACTCAGTAAGTTAAAGTTTTCCCTTACGTTTAGAAATTTGGCATTTTCATAAAGGACACTGGAATTCTTGCTCTTTGGTGACTGCTGCTAATCCAAGTGCCATGATTCAAATCAGATCAACTACGATAGGCACCATTGTCCTGTGCTTCATAGCATTGCCTTTAAAGTAAATGTAGCTTAGATGAGGGGCATCACAAAGAAGCTGTCAGTGAGTAGTGGGATGCACGGAGGAGGTAAATGTTTACCTGTTTGGAACCTGTTACTTTCAAGGTGCAAGGGCAACAGAGACGATTGGTTGAGGTGTCTACTGTTAAATAGCTGGCTGTGTATGGCCATGTACACCACCAACCACACCACCAGGAAGTGAGACAGGACTGGTGATAGGCTGCGAAGGGCAAGTGTTAGGGGGCGCCAGAGGGGGCAGTAGAGGGTTCCACCAAAACCTAGTCAAAGGAGCTCTCTGGCTACGACATCAGTTACTCCATAGATGTTATTCACAGATTTTAAATGAGCCGCATTGGATCGTGTGTCCTGGTTTATAAGATGTGGTCTGTCCAAGAAAACCATGCACTGGTTTTGTGTTGTTAAAAAGAACTAGAATGAGTCCACATTATACTGAACATTGATGGCAAGGAACTTCTGTAACCCTCAGAGCCCTACACACAAGTGCCCGAGAACAGGTTGTTGTTTTTTTTCCATAGAATGCAGGAGGCAGGGTGTGCTGCATTAAAACGAGTCACATGAGGGCACACATGAGGGCATTCATGCATTGACCTGCGTGAGCTTTTACTTCCTCTGAAACAGTACTCATGTCATAGAGATACATGAGTGAAAATGCCTGAGCGTGCACTGTGGGTCAGTGCATTCGCTTTTATGTCATTCTAACCCTGGTACCTTCAACTGAAATAAAGGATTGCACAGGGAGGGAGTTTGGGTTCCCATGTTCCTAGGGATGGCTCAGTGTGCTTAGAAAAATGTTTTGAGGTCATGCTGTTGAGCCAGTAAGGAATCTTTATCATCTGGGAAACTGTGAGCCAGAGCAGGGCTGAAGGAGGTTTGCTAGGGCTGCCGAAGCAAAGCACCACAAACCACATGGCCAAAGAGACCAGAAATTTATTGTCTCATAGTTCAGGAGGCCAGAAGCCCAACATTGAGGCATTGGTAGGGCCATGATCTCTCTGAAACTCGGAGGGGAACCCCTCTCTGCCTCTCCCTAGTGTCTGGTGGCTGCTGCAGTCTTTGGGGTTCTGTGCTTGTGTCTGCAGCACCCCAGTCCTCTGCCCTTACATGGCCTTCAGCCTCTGTGCATGTCTCTCTCTGGGTCCAAATTTCACCCTTTAAAAAAGATCCCAGCCATATTGGATTAGGTAGGGCCCATCCTCGTAACCTCATTTGAACTTGCTTGCCTGTATATAGATCCTATTTCCGAACAAGGTCACATCCTGAGGGACAGGAGGCTTGGACTTCAACAGATCTGCTTTGGGGGACATAAATCAGCCAGTAGCACTGTCTCCTCAGTTGTGCTAGGATTTTGATCACAGATTTCCAGAGTGACCCATAAATGGAGATTTTTTTTCCCCCTACAGTCTCCTTGAAAGAGAAACAGATCACCAGGAAAAGCAGATGCCCCTGTGGAGGTTTGGGAATAGCAGGAAAGTTTGGGGCTGTCCTTTAGGCTTGTACCCCAGGGCCCACTCCCTATCCCAGATGCCCTGGACAGACTGAAAGGTCTGTAAAGGAAGCTCTGATTTTATCCCCTAGGCTCTGTGAACCTAAGGAAGAACCCAGGCTTGGGCAGGATAAGAAGATTTCTCATCCAGTAAGAAGAAATTAAAAAAAAAATTGTTTATTTTTGTTTTGCTCAGTGCACACCAAATCAGAAAAAGTCACAGGTTAGGTTTTACTGCATTTTAATGTTAGCAAAGAAATGAGGAATGGGTTTGGTAGTGCCTGTTCCTTCCTAGTAGTTTGAGGATCCACCTCCTTTTCTACTCTGAAGAGCTGTGGTGGGGGAGGCGCCTTCTGGAAGAGAGAGTCGGGGGTGGAGGAGTACATTAAGGATCTTCTAGCTCTGTGGGCATAACACGTTTCTAGAGCTTCCTGAGGTCCCAGGGGTGGGTGTGGGCATTCGTGATTGTGAGATCATTGGGGTTGCTTAAAGTGTTAAAGTTCACGAAGTAACGGATGTACTGGCCAAAATGGTGAGTTTAGCTTTTTGTTACAGTCGTAAAAGTAAAAGCTACTGAGGAAGCGGGGCACATATTCTTTATTGGAGGCACATTAGGGATGTCACCCTAAGTCCATCACAGGATCTTAGAGCGCGGGTAAGGCCTGTAAGCCTGTTGTGATTAAAGTGCTGATTCCGGCTAATGTGCTGGTTTTCTTGTGCTGCTACGAAACTTCCTTCTAAGGCCTTTGGGGAGTTAGCTCTTCAAACCACAGTTCTGATATCTGCATATCTTGACTTCTGACACTCTGCTCCTGCACGTCGGGCTCCTATTGCCAAAGTCCACAGATGTGCCATAGAAGTGATAAGGATGTTTGGATGAACAGCTCACCAAAAAGTGCTCGTCTGTGTTTCTTTTCTTCTGTCAGTAGCCATATTCCCCGCCCCCCACTCCTCCATCCTGGACACCCTCTATTAAGTTTTATCTAGAGCGTATTTGTCCCCTATCAGTGGAATGATACGGGATCTGGAAGTGTAATTTCAGACTCTGACAATGTCTTTTGCTCACCCACTAAAGCAAGTGCTACATATTCTATCTGCAGATACCTTCAGAGGCTAATATATGTAGAAAAAGAAAAGACTCCTCAGTGAGGAGGTGAATAGACCGTATCAGCCAGTGTCAAGGCTATTCTTATAGCTGGCAATGTAAATCTCACAGAACCTGGATATTCGTGCTTTGTTAAGAGTTGAAGAGCTGACAAGGTAGCGTGGAAATACATTTATTGCAAAACAGTGCTATTTCTACTACAGCCTTAATTTTTTTTTTAAACGCAGCACATAAAAACTACTAAAGCCTAGGAAGGATGACAAATCCCTAGCAGGAGAGAAGCTTGGAAGTTCTGTCAACCGAACGTTGGTGGCTTGGGTTTTCACTCACAGCATCTTAGACTTGATGTGTTCCACTCAGTCTTACTTTTATTGAATAAGTTAAGAAACTTTTTTAAGTGTGGGATTAAATGGATATGTTATCTCCTAGGACATTCTTTTCCTTTCTTTTTCATGTTGTATCAGAGGGCAGCAGGTCTGTGCCTGGCTGCGGTCCACTGATTGCCTCCCTGCACAAGCTTGCCCCCCGACGGGACAGCGCTGTCTACTCAGAGCACTCTGAAGGATTTAACAGTCTGCTCTGTCCTGTGCTCTGTCACCCTTTCAGCTTGAAGTTTTTCAAGCCTGGCCAAGAAGCTGTGAAGTACCAGGGTCCTCGGGATTTCCAGACACTGGAAAACTGGATGCTGCAGACGCTGAATGAGGAGCCTGCGGTGAGTGCACATGAGGCTTCCCTGCCTCCTGCCCGCTCTTTCTTCCTGTAGTTTCGGGGTAATAAAGAGGCCACTTCAGGCAAAAAAAAGTAAAGCTACCATTTCAAAGGAACTTTTTACTCTTTTAGAACTAATTGATGCTGTAAGTAAAAATGAACTTTTTTTCCCTTCTCAATTTTTGTTGATTTTGGTAAAATACACATAAACTTTACCGTCTTAGCCACTTTGAGTACACAAATTCAGTGGTGCTAAGTCCATGCACCCTGTTGAGCAGCCATCCCCACCGCGCATCCCCAGAACTCTTTGCACCTTGTAGAACTGAAACCATGTCCCCGTTAAACCAACTCCCCAGCCTTTCCCCTCAGCCCCTGGCAGCCAGTCCTTCTACTTTCCATCTCTATTTTCACTGCTCTGAGTATCTTGGTGGAAACAGATGAACTTTTGAAAAGCTTTTTATTATGGAAATATTCAAACATGAACAGAAGTAGAAAGAGTCTTATCTTCGGTGCATGAGCAAGGAGCTGTGTAATGCAGATGGCCCCGTGTGCCTGCCCCCACCTTCCACAGTTACCCCCATTTTGCCCAACTTGTGTTATCATACCTGCCTTCCTAGCTCTTGTTTGGCTGCAGAGTCAGCCCTGGCAGAGTGTCATTTGTGAATATTCCAGTAGCATCTCACAGGTGCACGCTTCCCACTTCCTGACATAAACCTCTGGGCCAGTCTCGCATGTAATACAGTTACACTAATTTCTTAGCATCACAGGGTTGACTTGGGGTCCAGTCCAGGCCGGCCTCGGCCCTCTCCTGCAACCGCGAGCGGTACAGCAGGGTGACTCCCTCCTTGTCCTCTGCACTCTCAGTCCCCTAAGGTGCTCACTGGCTTCACCAATAACCTAACGTAATAAATACTCGTAATACTGTCAGTGTCTTAATGGCCCTCCCTACGCTAAGGGTAATATCAGGAAATGGTGGGAACCGTATGATTTCTGAGATATTTTTCAAAGATGTAGGTCTGTGTAGAGTTATACTAAGCGTTTATAACCCTCCCCCTCTCCAGTGGTTGTCGGGAGCCTTGGTTTTGACCTGCAAGCACTCAGAATGCGTGGCACGTTCTGATTGGTGCAGAAGGCCCGCGGAGGCGGGGCGGATTGGCCGGTGTGTGGGCCCTGGCGGGGCAGGTCTGGAAAGACGAGGTGTCCGGTGCCACCTGCCTGGCGGGGCAGGTCTGGAAAGACGAGGTGTCTCTGGTGAAATAGAGCCCCTGGAGTCTCTGGAGGCAGTTGTAATCCCGCAGTCCACTAAGGCTGCTTTGTTGTGTCAGGTGGGCTTTCGCGGATCCGAGGGTTGTCGGTGACCATGCGCGGCTCCAGCGGTCTTTGGGGGGGATCCACTGCTCCCGGTGCCGTTTCCCGGGGTGCCTGTGTGGTCCTTCGGCTGTCCCCCGCGTTCTGTGTAGATGTCGCTGCTTATCCAAAACCCACCTGCTTCTCCGGTGCTGCTTTACCTCATGTTTTACAAAGTCTATAACTGCGTGGTGAGGAGCGTTGGTTTTCGCGCTGAATAAGTCTTGTCCAGCAGGGAGGGACTTCTCTAATTTTAGGCACCAGGGAAAACCACAGACCTCTCAGGGAGTGAATTTGCATCTTTGTCATGGCAAGAGAGTTACACGAGCAGGTGGAACTTTCATGTCGATTTAAACTTAAAATTGTTTCCTCTGTGAAAAGTGCTCTGAGTGGAGGAAGCCGATTTTAAAGAGGGAGTAACAGTCTCAAAAAAAAAAAAACCCACTTACAATACTTGTTTTCCATTATTCCACCAAAAATCCAGTCTACTGTGAGGACGTTTTTTCAAGGAACCAGTAGCCCTTAACAGGATGGCAGAATGACTTCGTCCGGTGCTTCAAGCTCCCGTTTTGAGGAGTGGCAGCCTCCGGGCAGGCTGGGAGGGACAGGGAGGCCCCGCCCCTGCTGGGGGCACAGTGTCTCCAGATGAAGGGCCATTGCTGCTTGGGGTCCACCTGCTGCCATATCCTAGTGTCAGAGCAGTAGGGATCTCAGGTCATTGCTGGAAAACAGTGACAATGTGCCTTCCTGTCAGAAAGTTCAAATAGTCAAACCTTATATTGCAAACCAAAAATTTTTTTCAATTAGAATTTGCCTTTCATTGTACATGAAAACTTTTTAAAAAGTTCTCCATCTGTGTTTATACCTAAGTAACTTAATGTATGCATTTTTATATTTAAAGAGGATAAATTTAGAGTTTTCCCCTTAGTGTTATGGCAATATTAAAGAAACTCAAAGAAAAGAAATCCTGATGCTATATCTTAACTTTCTACTTCAACTTTTATATTTTCCTATTTGCTTCTGTATTTTTTTTCTTAAATAGTCATAATCACATAAACACAGTTCACTTTAATAGTGGTATTTTTGTATAGTTATATCATCTCAACATTGGTCATATTTTATATTATGTGGATTTGCCATAATTCATCTCTTCTCTGTCAATGGATATTTAGGTTGTGTGTATTTTTTCTATCATCAGAAATGCTTAAGGAGCATGTTTATTTTTGTAAAAGACATTTTTTTCTACTTTTGAGTGATGTTTTTAGAATATATTCCCAGACATAAAATTGCCAGGCAAAAAAAAAAAGAAAAGAAAAGAAAGAAAAAGCAAGACTACTTTTATGGCTCTTGATGAACATTGCCAGATTGCTTTCTTAAGAATCTGTAAGCTCACAGTCACCAGCAGGGCAAGACTGTACCCATTTCTGTGGCATACTGTGTTTTTGCCATGACTGCGGGGACTGCTCTGGTATCTGCCACAGGGCAGATAGTGACAGTGCCCCCTCCCCCCAAGTTTCATAAATGAGCATTGAACATCCTATAAAGGGTGACATACAGTGTTTTGCATTATTGGAACTCACTGTTTGCTTAGCCACCATTCTGTCGGGCATCTTTTCGTGTGGGTACTTAGCACTTGGAAAGTTTTGACAGGCCCGCAGCAGCAAAGAAAGCTTCACGGTGCTTTACGATTACAACTCTGCACAGCTTTGAGCTGTCAGCACTTTTTGAAGCTTTTAATAACTTGGCTATTCTTTCTCATAGAAACGTGTGAACTGCCAGATAAAAATTGAGTAATCTACATCCACGTGTCTATAGCAAAATGGCGATTTTTCTGATCCAGCCTCAGAAATTGAGAACTTTAGACTTGTGTCCTGTGCTAACTGCCTAGTTGTACACAGTTGGTACCCACTCAGGGACTGGCAGAAGCATCCTTTAAAAAGCCACTTCTCGCTCCTGCATTATGTGTTTCTGTCCCAAGCTTCGTTGAGTGAATTAAGAAGCACAACTCAGGTCTGCTCCATGGTTTTCTCGCTCTTGCGAGAAACAGTCACCATCTCTTCTGTCCCTTTACCAGTCCTTCACAGTTTGTTACCATTTGTGTGAACAGAGGATGGCCAGGCCCTCCTGTTCTCTGATGGTCTCTCGCTCTCCACTGTGTCTATCTTGCTATCTTTGTATTTTCAGGTACTACTTCCTTTAGAGCCAGTCCGTCAGGGATTTCATTTTGAATTCCATGTGGAATCTGAGGTCACGCTGCAAAGAACAGGGCAGTGTGCTTGTTTGGGGTGGGCCTCTCCTTCAGTTTGTCTGCTCTGTTCGTCTGGGGACAGCGAAGAGCAAGTTGGGGTGGGGACAGGCATCCCTGGCTGCCTTGAGTGCCGATTCTGGAGCACTTCCTGGAGGTGTGGCTGGTGAGGGGCCTCCTGCTGAAGTGTCCAGATGATCTGACAGAGTTGGTTCCTGCCTTGGCCTCCCTTAACACAGCAGCATGCCCCAAGGGTTTGATGTAGCCAGATGAGGGAGGAGATCTGCAGAAGGTTCCAGACAGACACAGGTCACCTGCTCAGTGGGTTTCTCTATGTCTTCACATACAAACCCAGTGACTGTTGTTTTGTTTCTATTAGACACCAGAGCCAGAAGTCGAACCGCCCAGAGCTCCTGAGCGCAAGCAGGGACTATATGAGCTCTCAGCAAGCAACTTTGAGCTGCACGTCGCACAAGGTATGGTGGGTGAAGCTCATGGGTGCTCACAGTGGGACGCGCACCTCTTAGAACCACTGACCATCCATCACTCCTTGATTTGCTGGGCTCTTTCTTCCTGCCACTTGAGGGCTCGTGGGTACCATCTGTGCACTTAGCAGTGGTCTCTTCAGGACCTGTTAACGTCCTTGTACAGTGCACTTCCTCTTAGAAATCATTTCTCCTTTTGTCTCTCTGCTTACAGAAATGCCAGTTTTAATGCTAGTTAAAGATGTAAGTTTTGGAAAGCTCACAAAGCATGAATGGGCACGCTTAATTTGTATACTAGTTAGACAGCGCATCCTTGGATAAGAAAGTATTTATTTATATTAATGTGAATCATATGCTTGTTGACCAGAGGCAGAAACAGAAGTTTCTCTTATGTGTTCAAACTAGAATTTAATGGGACCATTTTAACGTGTGAATCAGAGTAGGTGTTCTTAACACTTAAAACGGTTTTTTGTACCACATCTCGTTTTTTTTTGAAAACACTCTCCTAAATAGTAAAATGATCTATATACGGTTTCTAACGTAAATAACACATAAGTCCTTTATTCACATGTTTCGGAACAATTGGCTCAGCACTGAATGACTTGAAAGCAAATTCAGCTTCCTTGTTGCTCTCCATTCTCAAATGCTGCCATGGAGAGAAGTCCTCCTGTAAGACTGGGCTGGAAACATTGTGAAAAGGGCTTAACATTATGTCTGGCCCTGTATCTTCATGCCCGCTGGGGGGTTGAACCCCCCCCCCCCAACTTAAGGTCTAAAATAACTTACTGTGATGCCTTCCTTTGTTTTCCCTTTGTGTTCAAGGTTGTTATTTGTACCAGGGCTCTGGGGGGGAGGGGGTGGCGGTGACAGTACAATTTCAGGGTGTTTTCCCCAGTAGGGGGTTCACTTTAGTTCCCATAAGCCCAGCTGGGACTCTCTCTAAGCAAATCGTGCCTGAAGGGCAGCATTGTGGAGATGCCACCTTGTGCTGCTCACATGAGGATCTGTCCTCAGAAAATGACAGTCACCTCTTGGCCTTAAAGCTTCCACTGATACTCTGGTAGGTTCCTTCCTGGACATCCTGTCTCCACCTCACAGCACAAGTTAGTGTCATTTTCTGTCTAGAGAGGCATGGCTTCAACCTCATGGATCACTTTCTAGTTTTTTGAATCAAGTGTTTCACCATTTCCCTTAAGGTGTCATTGCTGTGGGTGACAAAGCACTGCCATGAGCGTTTGGTGTGGCAGTGTCCTTCTGTGAGCCTACGTCACATTTTGGTGATGTACTCACAACCTGATTGTGGTCTGGTCTCAGCCTAACATCTTTCAGGCCCTAGGCTGGTCAAGGCAGAACAGCCTAGAAAAAGTCTTCAGTATCCAAATGACGATGTTGTATGGATTTGGGTTTTTTTCTCCTAGCCAAGGACTGTTTTTAAAACCTTCTGTTTTATTGTCAAACAAAACACAGACACAGAAAGCCCTCAAACGTAGGGCTTAGTGAGTTGTCATAGAGTGGTCAGCCTATAACCACCGTCCAGTTCAAGAAATGGCACTGCCAGTCACCCCGTGCCCTATCCAAGTCCCAGTCCTCCTGCCCTCAAGGAGGCACTTTCCTTGCTTTTCGTCATCATTCACTATCCAGATGTGCCTTCCTTACATTATAGTTTAACTTGTTCTTTATTTTACCTACGTCTCTCTTGCATCTCAATCTACATGTTCCCCCAACATGTTTTTCTTCCTTGTATCCTTTTGCTGAGCACATAGGTTATTGGACCTGTAGAATTCCCCAGTCTCCACTGTGACAGCTGTGTCCCATGGCATGGTTGAACATGTTTCCCTAGATCCGTTAACTTATCAGGGTTGCCAAATGCCAATAGTCTCATTAAAACATCCTTTCTTCATTGTTTTAGGGAGAGAAACTTGCCCTCATTTATCACATGCTTATCCAGTGGTGCAGTTTGTGTAAGAAAGGTGGGGTAATTGCCTGATTCTTCCCGTTTGTTGCCAGTTCTTCAAATAATGAGTTGCTTCCCTGTTGTCCTCCAAAGATGACAAATTAGATTTTGTTTTGAGGATTGCTATGAGTTCATGGATATACACTTACTTGATGGAGTCACTTTTTTACCAGTTAAAGGGTTCATACTGCAGTTAGTTTTGCGAGAGGACAAAGATCAGATCCTTGCATTCGATCTTGAGTAAGGTATTAAGTCACTCCTTCTCCCTCCTCTGTCTTGGCTCTCCACTGAAGGCGACCACTTTATCAAGTTCTTCGCTCCATGGTGTGGTCACTGCAAAGCTCTGGCTCCAACCTGGGAGCAGCTGGCTCTAGGCCTTGAACATTCTGAAACTGTCAAGATTGGCAAGGTAAGTAAAAGCCCTTATTAAACTGGAAATAGACCGCCTTTGGCTGGATTAATTAGCAGAGTGGCCCATTATTCATTCTGTGTGCAAAGTCGCAAACTTGATTTATTAATTCCATTTAGTGTGCCACTTGATAATTCATTTCACCTTCACAGATGGCAGCCTGGTTTCAAATGTGCTGGCTTTTCCACAGCCTAAAGATAAATTATGGCTTTGGCTTCTTTGTTTATTTTGAAGCAATGGCCAATTCTGAATTGGCAGCCCCAGAGCCCTTTCTGCAAAGATATGGGGCACAGCCTTCACGAATGTTCACTGGCCGGACTTGGAGGCCATCCACATTTGACCTCACCCAAGAGCTGTCCCCTAGAGGAGCCTCAGCCCTGTGCTCACAGAGGCATGCAGAAGGTCCCCCTCCGGTGAGCCCCAGCTTTCACTGCTGCCTGGGAGTCTTTCCAGCTTTCCCCACTTTGCAGAGAGAAGCCAGAAGTGGTGTCTAACAACTTCTGTATAAGTGGATTTTCTGGAAATCTCCAGAGCAGCTCCCGGGCCATCAAGCACTTTTCATCTCACCCAGCCTTTGGCATCCACCAGACGTCCAGGCATGGGTTTCCTTTTATAAAGATCTCATGTTTTACTTTGCCAAAGGCCTGACTTGTATACAGAAGGAATGCTGCGTTTCCAGAACTGCAGCTCATGAGATGATCTGCCCGGGACAGGGAGATGGCCAAAAGCACAAGCTTAGGGTCCAGGCAGACCTGGCTGGCCAGCCTTTTTGACAGCTTCTCCACACCTCAGTGTCCCCTTTGCAAAACCACAGTAAGACCTAACTGGGGCGGGGGGAGGTGGCGCGGGGAGAGTATGGAAGTCAGATGCTCAGTACGATGTTTGGCATGAAGCAGATGCCCGATGAATTGTAATAGTTGTCGTTCAATGGATGTTCACTGTTGCCTATTAAACACTTTTATTTTTTTAATGTTCATATGTTTTTGAGAGAGAGAGTGAGCAGGAGAGGGGCAGAGACAGAGGGAGACACAGGCTTCAGGCTCTCAGCTGTCAGCACAGAACCCGATGCGGGGCTCAAACTCACAAACGGTGAGATCATGACCTGAGCCGAAGTCGGATACTTAACTGACTGAGCCGCCCAGGTGCCCCATTGTTAAACACTTTCAATTATGTATTCTAGTTATATGTGTTCTTACAATTTTATATTTATCGAACATATCGTGGAAGTAGTCATAATTTTCTTGTGTTCTATCCTCCCCATTCCTTGTATCCTTACTTTAAACTATTTTGTGAATTCTCGTGGGCGATTATTTTCAGGTCATGTCTGTAGAGATTTCTAGTAGAACCAGGTGTGAGCCGACACAGTCTGCCCATGCGGGCTGTGGCCTCCGTCTCCGGACATGTGTGCGGCTGGCTTAGACTGGACTCTGAATGCCCCCCACCCAGACTTCAGGCTGGGGCTTCCTGTGCTTCAGTTTAATACTTTAACTGCCGACTTCAGTCTTAGGTGTGAATGTAATATTTTTATCCTACTTTGTTGAGATCCTGAAAAACAACAACTTAGTATCCCACATAGCTGATTTTAACATCAGTAGAAAATCAAAAAGAAGTGACTTAGGATAAACGGTTTCATGAAAATGTTGAACATGCAGAATCTTGATAAGATTTAAGTGAAACAAATTTAAAGAGCTGTAATAGTTGAGCTTATGGAATTAAGAACATGTAATCACCTTAATTTGATATCTTTTCAGTTATCTTTATTTTATACTGAATACTCCTGTTTCAAAACTCCCTAAGTGTGAACATGAGAATAAATATCGCAGCTGGTGTTGGTGTAGGCCTCTCTCACTGACGGCCAGGCCTCCCCTCCCCAGATGTCAGGCTAGGCTCCCCTTCTCCATCTGCTAACATGCTCCAGGTAAAATGTTGCTTCCTAAAAATTGGCATTTTTAAGTGAGATAAATAAGTCATATCTCGCAAACAAATCTCATCCCTCTGCTCCCTTAGCTCAGGTGTATTTTGGGGTAGGTTTTAGGAAGTCTCTCCCCAAACTGCCACTGGCCGGCAGAGATGCTACAGATGAAGTGTGTAAAGTACTGAGTGCCCAGTGATCCATTTAGCAGGGAGGCTCACGAAGAAAGGAACTGAGAATCTGGTCTTACTTTACTTTTAGGTCGACTGTACGCAGCACTATGAACTCTGTTCAGGAAACCAGGTTCGTGGCTATCCCACTCTTCTGTGGTTCCGAGATGGTCAAAAGGTACGTACGTCTTCAGGTCCTGGTATCGAGACCAAGTGCTTCTCTTAACCACAGTGGGCTGTTGCCAGTATGAATTGTTTGGGCACTGGTTTGGTTTTTTTTTTTTTAATTTTTAATTTTTTTTTTTTTTTTTTTTTTTTTTTTAGAAGAGTGCACGAGTATGCATGTGTGTGTGAGCAGGGGAGGGGCAGAAGGAGTTTTTTTTTTTTAAGTTGCATTTCATCTGAGAGAGCATGAGCATGAGTGGAGGAGGGACAGAGGGAGGGAGGGAGAGAGATAATCCCAAGCAGGCTTTGCATTGTCGGCATAGAGCCTGACTCGGGACTTGATCTCACAAATCGTGAGATCACGACCTGAGCTACAACTGAGAGTTGGACACTTAACCAGCTAAGCCACCCAGGTGCCTTGGGCACTGGTTTCAAGGCATACATAATCAACAAAAACGTCTTGGCCTCAATTAGTAAGATTTGGGTAGTTGACAAAAACGGTCAGTTGTCCTGCTATTTCGAAGCATTCCCATTGGCTGAGGTTAGCACTAGAATAGCTCGGGTGTACCGCCGGCTGTAGCTGTGCTCTGGCCACAACCGTTGAGTGGAGTCAACACTGGCTCCCGGTCACTGGCGCTCACTCCCACTCTCCTGTCTATCCCTGGCCGATGGTCAGCTTCTCAGTACACCGGAGTCGGCCCCAGTCATGACTCTGGGCTCTGCAGGAGGCAGGTGCTGTCAGGTTCTCTCCCCAAAGCTGAGGTGTTCGGTTTGTAACGTGCACTCTTGTGTGAATATGAGCGTGCGGACGCTGCCCAGTCCCCACCGCCAGGGTGACGGCATAAGTGGAGGTCTCATGGGGGTGAGTGGGGTCGGGACGAGGTTTGAGCGATTCAGAACACTTAAGTGTACTAACCTGACAGCATTTTTGTGCGGCCCTTACCTCGGACAGATTGACCAGTACAAAGGCAAGCGGGATTTGGAGTCCCTGAGAGAGTATGTGGAATCACAGCTGCAGAGCACGGAGCAGGGGGCCCCGGAGGCCGTCGAGCCGTCAGAGGCCCCAGTGCCAGCCACTGAGCCCGCGGCCAAGGTGGGTGTCGGCTGCGATCAGGAGCGCCTGGGGTGGCCCACCACCTCCTGCCCACAGAGGCCGCTCTCCTCAAATGCTTTGCACAGAACGGCAGTTGGGGGTCAGCAGAGAGTAGTTCAGATGGTTGGCTGAGGCTGACATTTCAACATGAGACATTTCCTTCAGCCACTTTTACCATGCTTGTGAGGGGTAAACCTAGGAGCTCCTCTGAAATAAACATGAGACAAATCCTAGGAGTATTTGGCGTCAAAAGCTCTGGAAAAGTCATCCCTTTTTGATTCAGTAATCCCTGTACTTGAGGGCATTTGCTACATGAAAGTTTGGCTGCTGTTAGGCCCCCGTTTCTGTCCATTTCCACCACCTGCTACAGTAATTTGATTTTCACCCTATGGTAAAGGCCCCTGAAAGGTCTGCAGCAGGAAAGATGTACACGTTGGAACTGAAAGGCACATTGCCCGAGGACATTTAGTTTGCTTAGGCAGGCAGTCTCTGACTTACTGTGCTGTTGTCTTCATTCACCCAGTGGAAGGTTTCAGATCCACTTGTTCTGCATTTATCGAGCCTGTTACATTTCAGGCACTGTCCCAGGCCACCAGGAAACAAAGGCAAGTAAGACTCTTTCCCTACCTGTGAAGGGTACCTGGTCTAGAGGGGAGACAGATGAGAACTTGGAGAAGCAGATGTCCCAGGTGTGTGACCCAGGAGTGTGCAGGCCCAGTCATGATTGGGGCAGGCAGGCAGGAAGTGTCACTTGAAGAGCTGAAAGGCAAATTGGTAATTGCTGCAGAGACGTGGTGGACGTGGAGAGAAAAGGTTTGTCCGAGGAAGAGCGTGAGCAGAAGCACGTTAGTATAATCGGCTGGGCGTATTTGGGGCAGGGCCAGCCGTCAGCTGGAGGGAAGGGGGTGAAAAGGACAGGGGGTGCAGTGCAGGATGCCAGAGAGGGGAGGTAGGAGCTGGATCATAGAGGACTTAGTCAGCCAGCCAAGGATTTTGAGCTTCATCGTATATGTATAGGGATCCAGCAGAGGGTTTTGAGCAGATTTGAATTTTAGATGACTGGCAGAAAGAGATGGAAAGTATGAAAGGGGGGGAAGTCAGTGTATTAGGCCAAAATGATGATGAGACCCCAAAACTACGGCTGTGACAGAGGGTGGAGACAAGGAGACAGCAAGCGTAAGGAGCCTCACCCTCCTGAATACAGTCGGGCAGGTGGGGTGAGGGGTTGACTGGAGTTGTGGCATACCTGGTGGTCAAGGGCACCAAGCGTGAGAGAAGGACTGAGGGGCGGGGGGAAGGGAGGTGATCAGGTCAGTTTTCAAGTTGCTGATTTTCAGGGCTGTGGTGGACATTCAGGTGGAGATGTCCCGTGGACAGTTAAGTAGGACTCGGGAACTGAAGCAGGAAGGATATGTGCACTAGAAGGGTAGCCTTAGGCGTCAGCCGATGCTGAAGCCATGGGTGAAAAGGAGATTTTTCAAAGGGAGTCAGGGAATGTTTTCCAGGAAAGCAGAGCTTGGTTTCCTAGCTAAGAACCCTAAGGCCTATTTGTCAACAGACTTCCAAGCAGAATACTTAAGTTGCTACATCCGTTTACACCAAGCCCTTAGCTGGGACACAGTGGGCAGGGGAAGGGGCAGCATGCCCTCGTTCTGCGAGGCCAGAGCAGTGAGTGTGCAGATGTGTGTGACCACCCTCCTCCCGGCCCCCCCAGTAATTCTTGAACCCTCAGCATTTATATAGCAGATCCTGACTTGCTGGGACCATCACTCCCTGAGCCCTAGTTGTTTGGAATTGGAAAAAGACAGTCATCTACTCCCTCCGCGTGGAGTGGGGACAGGAATGGGCCTCCTTGCCCCCTACAGCCCATGCCTTAGTTGGACTCTTAGGTTGGGGACTTGCCTAGGTGTTAGTTCAAAGTCGGAGCTTTGGTTTAAGAAGTAAACGAATGATTCTGCAGTAGCTGCGACCACATACGTTGGAGGGGACTGTGTCACGGTGGTTCTAAAGGTCACCATCCCAAATTGAATGTAATTATACACTGTGGATGTTTTCATCAAACACAGAACAGTTTCTATTTATAACACAGTTTTCCAGCAGTAAGTAGGTCTTTCAGTGAGCATGGCGTCATGTTTCTGGACATAAAGAAAGATGGTAGTGTTCTACAATGGGCCCCTTGGCGGGCTTCGCCTCCGAGTCACTGACACGCGTTACTTGATGCCAGACTCAAGCGGAGCAGCCCTGGTACGTTTAGCCACATGATAAATCATCATATTCTTGCTCTCGTGAGAGAATCACAGATCCATTTCTGGAGAAACCCAGGAACATAATTCTGCAAAGAATTGTCAAGACCAAATTGCTTTAGAGCAGGCTGCCTCATGGCACCTTCCCCCTACATTCTCCAGCCAGAGCTTAGATGAACAGTTTGCACGTTTACTTTGAATTTAAGAAGCCTAGGATACGTAAAACACGTATCCTTGCCTGTGGTCTTGCCACTGTCGACTGTGAAGGCAGTACACAGAGAAGGGAACTTGTGCACATCCACGTGCTAGGAGAGCGGTAGGGTCACTTAGAAAAGACATCAGGTGCACGCACATCAGGTGAGCCAGTGAGTCGGTGTCTGGGACTCTCCAGTCGGCGTCGGAGGCTCTGGGCCGGAGAGGTGCACACTGTGGCACAGGCCGCACAGAGCCAACTGGTCCACACCATGGAGCCCTGAATGACAGCAGCCACACCTGAGCCCCTCTTCCCCCCAGTGGCCGGGGAGGACTGCGTCCTGCCACCTCCTCGAGGCATCTCCCGGGCTCAGGACCTTGGGGACCTACCTGTGGTGAATCATTGTCCCTTCTTGTGTAGCTTGTGAAATGCACGTTTTATAGGTATCTCCGTGTGACCTTGGAGCATGTATGACAGCACTGTTAAAAGATTATTGATTTGTATTTCTGTAATCCCTGCTCTAAGTGATGCCTTGGAACTGTGGCCTTTCCCTCCCCTGCAGGGCACCCTGTTGGCACTCACGGAAAATAACTTCGATGACACGATCGCAGAAGGAATAACCTTCATCAAGTTTTATGCTCCATGGTAAGTGGCCGTTTGATGAGAAACTGCCTGGTCTCGGTGCACTTGAGCCCCATCAGAGTTCTCTGCTCATTAGGCACCGCTCTAGACTCGATGTTAGGCCTAGATGTTGCTACATTTATACATAGGTTAGGTTCTAGGAAATGAGGAAAGGTTATTGTTTGCACCTATATTCAGGTATGTTGAAGTTCGGTTTGGTGGTACTCATGAAGTTATTTATAGAGAATGAGGCCAGTTTATTTTAAAATTCATTCTGTTGTGGAGAAAACATGACAATGTGACAACAGAGAATTAGGATGGCCATATAAAAGTTAAGCTTTGTGGTATCTGCCCTTGTCCAGATAGACTGAACATCTATATCACGATGTAGCTTTGCTCCTTAGTGTCTGAGACGTTGTAGAGAAATCCCATGGGGCTCCTGGGCAGCCATCCTATATGTTACCCAATTACCTGAACCTTCCTGCTGCATGGTCCTCAGAGACCGGAGCAGAGAGGGTGACACCAACTTTGTGCCCAAGGCTCCCTGAAGTGGGGCAGGTGACAGGTGCCAAGAGTCACCTGCACTGCTGTAACTCTGCATGTCCTTTCTTTCCTTTGAATCTCTGTTTTCTGAGCTGTAAAACGGGAAGAGTGCTTTGTCTTCACAAACAATCCGCTTAGAAAAGCACTGTCTCAAGGAGAGTGTTAGGTTTTGTTTCTAAACACGAACAAGTAAGGTCACCAGCGTGTCACTTCTACTCTTCGGTTTGTTTTCGTTCCGGGTATTGATGAGAAACCACAGGGGCAGAGAAGAGAAGTCCGGGAGCACGCGACTCACAGGAGTTGTACAACTTTTGTTCTTAAAGAATAGAAACACTAGTCAATAACACCTTTAAATCTATTATTTTCTATTTTTTTAAATTTTTTTGAACCTAAAGCCATATAGACCAAGTGTGAGGACAGAAGATCCCCTTTCAGTGAAGGGGTAAAGTGCTGGGGAAGGGGAGGGTTTGCACAGAACTTGGCTTGGACTTCACTGCTCACAGCGAATGGATGACGTTTCAGGGAAGCTTTCAGGCTGCCCTGACATTTTGAGACCACAGCAATCAAATCTAAAATGAAATGTCTTTAAAAGAAGTTTTTGGTGTCCATTTTCTTTTCCGTTCATGAACTCCTGCTCATGGTGCACTTGCTTCATTCATAATCCAGCTAGCTCAGTTTACCACATCCTGGAAATGGTCTCAGAATCTAAACTTGCTTTCAGACCAGCCTGTTTCCATTCAGTTCTCCAAAAGCCTACTTTGGATGGACTTCGAATTCCGTGTCTGGGACGGAGGAGGAGGAAATGTTAGCGCACCCAGGGGGGAATCTGAGATCTTACACATTTCTAGGCAATTGCCGACTGCCTCTTACAGAAGAAACAAGGCTTGGCTCGGCAGCTGGATTTAGGTGAGTGAGCTTGACCCAAGACTTCAATAAAGCTGTCGTCGTCCTGTTCCTAGGTGTGGTCATTGTAAGAATCTGGCTCCTACTTGGGAAGAACTCTCTAGAAAGGAATTCCCTGGTTTGGCAGAGGTCAAGATTGCGGAGGTGGACTGTACTGCGGAACGGAATATTTGCAGCAAGTACTCGGTGGGTACATGCAGAAGTATCGGGGACCCTGAGTATCGGGAGCACGCCCACATGGAGCTGTCATCTGGTGTGGTGGCCTCAACCGGGACAAAGCACAGGGCCCTCGTCGTCTTTGCGAAGCGCTCCTTGTGTCCTTTTGAGGCTGTTGCTTCATTTCCGTTTTGAAAAGCAAAAGAGATGCTCTGCCCGAGGAAGGGCTTTCTTCTCCCACTGGTTACACACCTCTCAAGGGAGACTTGAGGCCTTGCTGTCTGCATAGAAGGAGGTGCCACCTCGGCACGGCCACTTGCTGGCTGAACAGTCAGCTGACTTGCAGCCTCGTCTCAAGCCCCTAAGTGGTTTATTGTTCAGCCCTGAGCGTGTCCTAAAGTACAGTGGTTAAGGGAAACCCCTGACTTCCTCCCGAAGGGACTATCCCAGCCAGCCGGGCTTCCACTTGGTTTTGTCCTGAAGCGTTGCCTTCTTTCTGAGCTGCTAGCACAGTCTGATAGCCCAAAAGGTTTGTAGTTCACATTTTTGCTTTTGTGCGGTTTTCTTAAAACATCTGGGGGCTCTGGAGTTCCCTCATTAGATTGAGAATAGGTGCAACACAGACGTCATTTACTCATCACTCGAAGGTGCCATTTTTTTCTGGTGCCTTAAAGCCTTAGAAAAGAGCTGGAGATGTATATTCTTGTGACTCCGCGGGGTCCACAGAGTGGCTGGGCATCAGCAGGGGGCTTGTCAGAAATGCACAGTCAGGACCCACCTGGACCTGCGGCATCAGAATGTGTCTGTTCACCAGGTGCCCAGGTGGTGGCATGTGCACGGAAGCTCCAGAAGCTGTACTTCTGGATAAAGTCCTTCCTTTGACACTAATCCTGAATGTGCTTTTGAATTGGAAGGTGAATAACCCCGAGGCTTTGCTTTCTTGTACTTTTTAAACGGTCTGCACCTTTTAAAAATTTAACCATGGGGGTGGTGTGCTGACAGCTCAGAGCCTGGAGCCTGCTTTGGATTCAGTGTCTCCCTCTCTCTCCCCCTTGCTCACGCTCGCTCGCTCTTTCTCAAAAATACACATTAACAAAAATTTTTTAACTTAACCATGAACTTCCCTGGTTACAACTTTAGGAGTTTTTTTCGGCAGGGGGTGGTGGTGGTGGTGGTTTATCTCAGAAGCAATTTGTATGTGACCTGGACCACTGGTCTTCATACTTTTTTTTTTTTTTTTTGAAGGTACGAGGCTATCCCACATTGCTGCTTTTCCGCGGAGGGAAAAAAGTCAGTGAGCACAGTGGAAGCAGAGACCTTGACTCACTGCACCACTTCGTCCTGCGCCAGGCAAGGGATGAGCTGTAAAACCCAGTCCCAAGTCGCCCGGCCACCCGTGCCCAGGGTGTGGGAGCTGAATTGTGCAGGTGTGGAGTTTCACATGGTGGTTTTTCAGAGAGCTGAATGTACTAAACTTGTGGTATCTTCTTTGTGTGTGTGATTTTTAAGGCAACACACTCTACAAATTATTAAGTTTCTCTAAGTAAACACGTAACTCATGATCCCTTCGCAAACAATATTTTCAGTGGCGATCTGTCATCCCCTTTACCTTTCTCTTGATGAATCTAAATGGTTTCCTTTGAGACTAAAGTAGAGTTGAGAAAAATCAAATTGCTCAACTACTTTTGGCTCCTGATTCTGGTGAAAGTATCATCTAAAGCATCGTTTGTGAACTGCCCACAAGTTCTGGAAAGGTGGCAGTATTGATATTCTGCTGATCTTAAGGTCATAACGGACTTGTTAGTAAGGTGGTTGGTCAGTAACTTGGAGCAGATCTAAACAGAAACCCCACACCTCTGGAAGATACCTTCACGTCCACCCCTGGCTTTGCTGTTTCTGTTAATACTACTCTCATCGCGAGAGGTCAGCCATAATGAAAGCAATGGTACTTCTGACGTGTGCCTGAGTAAGACAATGCTGGTGCCATAATCTGTGTGTGTGTGTGTGTGTGTGTGTGTGTGTGTATGCTTCTGTTTGTTACAGGTGAAAGATTTATTAGTTAGGTTCTCATGCAGCCAAGAGTCCATGTGAACTTTAAGATTTGACGTCTCCCACAGAAAATGTGGCACGGAAAGTTTCACAAGACTTGTCCTGACTCTTCTGTTAACTCATAGAAAGATTCTGGTTGTATTTGCCACCAGGGGGGCAAAAGGACTTAGGCGAGCTTTCCCAGCCCTGGGTCTCCTGACCAGGGTGGCCCTCCTGCTCAGCAACAGGGCCCGAGCTGGAGGCAGCCTCACGTTCTGCTTCTGAGTAGTCATTTTAGAGGCTAACTGTACTTTGCCTTGGAAGAGGTCTACTCTCTGCTGTATGAGGAGCGGGATTAAGTTGGCCTCCAGACCAAAGACTGAAGTAGGTGGGGCTGGCTGGGTCAGGGCTGACACAGGCCAAGTCACTGCCAATACCGGCGTTCTCACAAGCCTCGCCATCCTACGTGTTAAGCATTCTTAACTGTCACACTCGAAAATAAGCACCCATCGGACGAGGCTCCCTTAAGATAATGTACCTGTATGTTCTTTGCCATCGAGTTACCTCTCGTAATCCCTCCGTCTCCAACACTCTTTGCCCCGCTTCCCATGCTCGGGGGGGTGCGGGCAGTGGACACACAGTAACTGGTGGTGGGAATCTGATAAACAAGACCACTTCTGCTGTCTGCGGCAGAAGACAACAGAGCAGGATCTCGGCCAACCTCTGCCTTAAAGGAAATCTTTATTAATTATGTATGGTTCACAGATGTTCTTTTAAAACCCCAACTTTCTAGAGAAGCACAATCCTCATGAGTGGCTTCAGCTTTGCATCATGAGTCTTGTATTAAGAGAAAATCCAAGTGGTACAATTTGTTTACACTATGATACTTTCTAAATAAACTCTTTTAAAAAAAGAAAAAAAAGTCTGGTCTTTCCTTAAATGTTACAGCAAAACAGATATAAAATAGACAATAAATTATAGTTTCTATTTACAAAAAAGCTGTAAGTGCAAACAGTTTTAGATCATAAATGTATTATTTAATCAGTTTAGTATGAAATTGGCTTCCTAGTACATGATTGTGAAAAAGACACTTTAAAAACATTCTACGATTTCATCGGCGTCTTACTTTCTACAAGAGAAAATGGGATTCGGGTTCATGAGGGCATGCCCATCCCATTCCTAGCGGCTGGGGGCTTCCTTCCTCATTTTGTTTCCTTTGTTGCTTCTAACCCCGCGACCCAGCATGCTGTCCAGTAAAAGGCAGATAGCCATTTTACTGAGATAGGTGAACTATTAAAGCCGACATTCCCGAAGTTAATGTGCTTTTCCAAGAGCCGTTCCAGAAGAGAAGAGGCACAGAATGGCTTTCACATGTGACACGGTTAAAGTGACGGCTGTCAAAGATGCTTCTGGCCCCCTGTAGCCTCACCGCAATGCCCAACTCGCCCCACTTATGGTGTTAGCAGAGAAAATAGCAAATGTTGGGGTGGGGGTAGGGGACCGAGGTGTGGAAATGACATCGTTTGTTGGACCGAAATAAGTATATTTTCACACCAACAGAACTCCAGCACAAACGCTAACGGCAGTGACGGAGACAAGGCACTTCCACGCAGCCCTGGGGATGACCCAGGCTGTTGATCCTACATGAAACCAACTTTTCTGGGAATGAAATCTGTGAACAGAGGCATTTCCCCCCAGTTTCCATTATCTGTAGGTCTCCCTTCGACAAACACTACAGAACAGGTGGATACTTTAGCCGAGAATACTCCTTTTAAGATTATTTTCCCTATTTACTGTTAGACACTAATGCCACAAATAGCTTGATCTAAAGCTAAAACTAATTTCAGTGGGCTCTTTTTCTTTTGTTGGGGGTGTGTGTGGGGGGGGGGGGGAATACTTCAAAGTTATGTTTCTTTAGTTAACCAGACTTCATACTGCAGACATCCAAACTCCATTTCCTATAGACCAACAACTACTCACGTTATTTACTGTGTGAGCGAATTATTAACGAGGCCCTTTACAATCTTCTGTGGGCGGTAAGGCACCAACCAGCACTGAACGGCTTCGAAGCCTCGCCTCCCCCCTTCGCTGTGCTTCTGAATGTTTGTTTTTAAGGCAGATGTCATCTGGGAACCCAAGGCAGCATCTGTGTCCCCAGCAACTGGTTTTGAGTTAGTGGCATCCACAAGCTCTGACGACCATATTCCTGTATTTTTTCAAGATGACGTTGGAGTTGTCATCAAAGTAAAGAACCGAGATGGCATTCAGTTTGGTCGGCGCACAGCACGGTTTGGGGACATACTCAGGATTCATAAGGTGAACCTGTTCCAAAACAGAAGGGGAGAGGCACCGTTAGAAGCCATACCTGACCCTGGCTGACTCCTACCTATAAAGTGAAGCGGGGAGGGTGCCTGGGTGGCTCAGTGGGTTAAGCGTCCAACTTCGGCTCAGGTCATGATCTCACGGTTTGTGGGTGTAAGCCCTGCGTTGGACTCTGTGCTGACAGCTCAGAGCCTGGAGCCTGCTTCAGATTCTCTGTGTCCCTCTCTGTCCCAACCCCCACTTGTGCTCTGTCTCTCTAAAAAAAAAAAAAAAAACATAAAAAAAATTAAAGTGAAAGGGGTCCCCAGGAGCTCACCAGCGTCTGCACGATCGCGTGGTTTGTGGCGTTCATGTGTGCGTTGAGTGGGAAGGAGCATTCTCCATCACAGTAATTGGCAGCATAGCCCTTGGGTGCGATGATCCAGTCCTTAGTCAAAAGCAAAGGGACATGACATGTGATGAGCATACATTCCTTCTATCATCTGTGTTCTTCGTAATCCTGTGAGAAGGCATTCCTCACGTAGCACAGCTACGCAGACCAACACAGGGAGGCCAAGTTCACGTTCAAGTGGCAAAGCCAGGATGTGAACCCGGTCTGTCTGGCTCCAGAGCCCTCGCTCCTTCCACAGCCTGCAGGGCCTTAGCTGCTGCCCACCTGCCAGACCAGGAAGCACACAGGTGGTTGGCTCTCTGCACCTGGCCCCCTTGAGGGGCCTTGAGTATGCCTTCCTCATGATGCCACCTGCGTGCAGTAAATGGTATCTCCTATCCCTTGTCACCGAGGATTTGCTCATAAACTAGTGGTGGCTCTCAGCTGTGGGGCTCAGCCTTTGTGCTCCTCTAGATAGTTCAGGTGAGTCAGTTTGTAGCCATTGGAGAACTGTCAGGGCAGTTTCTCCAATGCTTTCTCAAAACACAAAATTGGTGGGGCGCCTGGCTGGCTCAGTCAGGAGAGTGTGCGACTCTTGATCTTGGAGTTGTAAATTCGAGTCCCACATTAGGTGTAGAGCTTGAAAATAATATCTTACACACACACACACACATACACACAATTTGTTTAAATGCCCAAATAAGCACATGCCTTGTGGACTTTGCAAAGAATGGGAGAAGAACACTGGGGATGGTAGTATGGATCCTGAGAGACACAGAACTTGGCAACCAGGCTCCCTGGGAAGGGGGGGCTCTTGGTGCACAAGCAGGTCTGGCCCTTCCTCTGCCTTATTCCAGAAGCCCAGGCATTTGGAAAGGCTCCCAGTACCTTCACACAAGGAATCGCCTCAGCCCTAAAGCTCAAAGTCTTTGATGGTAGCTGCTCCATTAAGATAGGAAAGGGCTGCTGTGAAGGGACCTCTGTCCGCCTTGCTGTCCAGAAAACTCACCTGCCATCCCAGGTCTTGGAAGCTCACGTAAAGCTCATGTTTCCTGCAGGCTGTTTTCAACTCACTGCTGTTATAATCTGTCAGAGGAGATCAGAAGATGCACCCGTTAACCCACTCATTCTTTCATTTGAAAACATACACCGGGAGGGGTTGCTGCAGCCCAGGCCCAGTACGGGGCTCATGACAGACGCGAACCTGGCCCCTGCTAGACACAAAGGCGGTCACCAAACAGCTCTGTCACATGCCCAGTCGCTTGGCTGTCTCGTTCATGCCATCTTGTTCACGCCAGGGCGGGTGCCGGGCACACTGGCACACAATGTGTAATTATTGACTTGAATGGATGCTTTCAAGTGACAGATGATTGTTGTGAGCCCGTTATGTGCAAGGCCTACGGACAGAGTTTACAGATGCCCCCAGACCCCCCTTGGGCTCCTGACCTGGAAGGCACTGTATTCACAGTAAAAGCCACACCCAGGCAGGGTTTGCTATCATTCAAACAGACACAGTCCTAAAACTGTCCAGGGGCTGTGAGGACAGCTGGGTCAGGAAAGCATCCGGAAGGAAGGGTAATGGAGCAGGGCCTAACCAAGAGAGTGTCATCAGAGAGAGAGAGAGAGAGAAAGAGAGAGAGACGCTGCAGCAGGAATCACTCTGGCACCGGTCCCTTGCCTCACTTCCAGCGCTGAGCCCTTTGCACCAAAACACTGACTCCTAAGACAGGAAGCCCCGTGAGAATCTGAAGTATCCTACCTGCCCTGTGCAATGCGGGAGACACGAGCCTGGCCTAACCTAGAAGAAGGGGAGGGCCTGGATTTGTTTCGGTTGACTGGAACAGCTCTAATGTGACATGCCCTCCGCTAGACTGACCGCGGGAAACAGGAAGAGAGGTTACACAAGGCTTGCGTCCTCCAGGAACTTAGAGAATCTAAGGGGCGGTATGAGACATGTACACAAGTAACTCCAATACAGAACAGCATTAGACGCTCCAGGCAAGTGCGGATGGCAAATCCCACTGGGAGTTCGGAGAAGGGTCAGTTATCAGGAGGAATAAAATGGGACATGAACGGCCTGGAACACCAACCAGAAAGATTGGGACTTTCTACCAGAGGCATTAGGTAAGCCTGTGAAGGGTTTTGAGCCAGGGAGCGCTATGTTCAGAGCTATGATTCTACAGGATCAATCTGGTAGCAGTGTTCCAGGGAGATGAAAGGCAGGACTCCAGAGAAAGGTTCCTAATCTAAAATGGATTTTGATGGATACAAGAGCCTGAGGTCACTCACATGCCTGTTTTAATCACATGAGCCAGTAAATTGCCTAATTATTTAAAGCCTATTTGAACTGGGTTCCCTATTAACTTGTGCTCCTGGACAGCTTGGCCCGAAGTAAGACAGGACACACGAGTTTGTAAGGGGAAGAGACAAATGGTACTGACTCCACTCAGTCACCTACACTGGGAGGAGAGAGAGGCTACCTTTTTGAGGTGATCTGCTAAATTCTAAATTTTTTCATGCTCCCTACCTGCCTTTTTCACCTTGCAGAACAACTCTTGCTGTAATTTCAAGTACCTGGGAGAACTGAACACAAGGCCATGCTGAAGGGAGGTCTTCACAGAGAAGAGCACTGAGGACTCTTGCTTAAACACACACACACACAAACCACCATTACCAGACAAGACCAAACCTCTTGCTGAAAACAATCCCTCAAGAAAAAAATCAAGCACACAAAGGAATAAATTATCCCTAAATTTAGAATATAAGAGAATACACAGAGACCACAATAAGAGTAGTCTGAGTGAGATTACAAAAAAGAATACCTAAAATAATGGAAGAAATAAAGAAATAGAAATGCTACAGCAAAAACATTATGGAGAAAGAACATGAAAAAATGATAGGTGGATGTGAAAGAGAACAAAATAGAACTTTATAAAACCAGAACCATTGAAGATAAAAATGAAATGGATGGTTTAAACATCAGATTAGACACAACTGAAGACAGGATTAAAGAACCGAGCAACAAATTTGAAGAAATTTCCCAAAATATAGCCCAGAGTGAAATGGCTCAAAAATAGGACTCTCTTCCTATAAAGAGATAATGGAAGACAGAATGTAAATTCCCGTGTATTTCTAGTAGGAATTTCTGAAAAGAATAATGGGGGAATAATATTTGAATATATAAAGTGTCGGGGTGGGGGGGAGGATTTTCTAGAAGTGAAGAAAACCAAACATCTTTATATTGGAAAGGCACAATGAATCCTAAGCATAGTAAATAAATTCCTGTCTGGCCACATGTGGTGAAACTGTAGTATATTAGATGCAGAGGAATGCTTAAAAGCAACCCAAAGATAAAAAGAAAATAATCCACAAAGGAACATAAGGTAGATGGACAGAAAACTTTTTTTTAAATGTTTTTTTGACAGAGAGAGAGAGTGCACGAGAGAGCAGGCATAAGCAGGGGAGGGGCAGAGAGAGAGGGAGAGAGAGAAAGAATCCCACGCAGGCTCCACACTCAGCGTAGAGCCTGATGTGGGCCTCGATCTTACAACCATGAGATCATGACCTGAGCTGAAATCAAGAGTTGGATGCTTAACCAACTGAGCCACCCAGGTGCCCCATGGACAGCAAACTTCCTAGCAACAAAAATATACAACATAAAAGGTTTAATACCATAAGAATGATGCTGTCAACCCCGAATTCCATACCCAGCTATGGTGGATACTTCTCGTTTGGGCCACCCAGCTCCCAGGTTCACCTCTCATTTGGAATGAGTTGGGAATTCATAGACAGGTGAGAATCAAGGCCCGATCCCCCCCAAGATAGCTCCTGCCTTTCTTCCCTGGCAACTGAGTACAGGCTCATGACTTCATTAATGCCAGGCAGATCCCCAACCCGTGAGAAAGGGACTCCAAGGGAAAGCCAAGAATGGGCAGCTTGGCAGCCATGTGTTCAGGGTAATGGCATTCCAAACCACACTCTCCTTGTGACTAGGTCTCAGCTTCATCACTTGATTCCCTGTGTTTGGTTGTAGGCTGGAGGAGTTCCTGATACTCTTATGTTAGTTTGCTCTTTGATTAGAATCTGTTTCTCTTCCACGTAGCCAAGAAGGGCCTTGACTAGCTAAATTATTATTCCATGGTTAAGGGATAGGGAGTGCAGGGTGCAAGGGAAGTGACGGTCACTATCTCATATGGGTTACTGAGACTGTCTTTCCGTTCACATGTCTTCTAAGCAGAGACCTGCAGGCATATTGGGAGTAAGGCAGGAAGCTATTTGGGGGAAGAATAACCTGCACGGTGAGAATGACAAATGCAAAGTCCCCGAGGAAGCAGCCTGGCCAGCCTATCGTAGAACAGCCTGGTGAGGGCTGCTGTCTGTTTAGTAAAAACCCATATCCTCCATCTACCCCCTGGGCACACAGCTATTGGACATTTCCCACTACAGTTAGGTGTGGCCATGTGCCTAAGCTCTGCCCACGCACTTGGGGAGAAGGGGGGGTGTGCGGCTCCCAGGCCTGGGCCTCCCGGGTGCACATTCCTTCCTTTCCTGCCAGTTTTGAGCAGGGGTCAACCTTTTGAAGACTCCAAGGCTCTGGTTCTTTGTGCTCCTGAAGGTTTCTTGGGTTAGATGCTAAGTTATATGATCTTCCTACTTATAGTCTCAGTCTGGAGTTTTCCCCACCCAACATCAGTTGGCCTGTGTCCCCGCAAAGTAAACTTCCCCCCAAATGCCTTCTCTGTGCTGGGGACCATGATCTCTCCAAAGTCAAGCTTGGAACTGTTCGCCATGTGAAAGGCAGAGATTTCTGGATACTTTTCCTTCCCAGGTTGATGAACATGGACAGTATAATATAATAAAGAATATACATCCTGGCAGAGCTATAAAAACCATGAAATCTCCTAATAGTTCCAACTCGTGGGTCCCTAGATAGGCTCAGGATGAGGGCCGGCTGCCAGAAAGACCAACCATGATGTCATAGAGCAGGACTCTGCTTCTCTACCTTCACCAGTAGGTCTGTGAGCCTCCTGCAAATTTGACTCTCTCAAATCTCAACAAAGAGAACTTTCTCTGTAAGAACAGCTATTTCTTTTAGAGCCAGACACTGGCATTTTTGTTGTTAAGTAAAGATTGGGGCTGGAGAGAGGAAAGGGAGGAATTCAACTCTCCTGTTTTTCCTCCTACAGACACTTTCAAGCCACACTTAAGTTTCCTTATAACTCCATGTTAAGTGCTGGCTGAGAGTATATAAATATTTGTGAAGGTCAATGCTCCTCAAAATACTTGTGTCTGCCACTCAGGGGTCAGTGCCCTGGGTTCTACAGTGGAATTACACTGCCATGCACCATTTTGTTTGTTTGTTTGTTTGTTTGTTTGTTTGTTTTTAAGGACTGAGAGATTGCAGAAAAACATTCTCCTGCCCTGGCCCCTTGATATTTGTTTAGATGAATGGTCTGGACAGGCCCAGTGAAAGTTCATGCAGTAAATTCTCAGTGGGAGAAAGGAAGGCAACACGACTTTGTCCAGATGGGCTCGCCAGTCAAGGGGAAGGCAGAAACAAGAAGCCATATTGCTGGACAGAGGTAACAGACAGACAAACAAACCAGAGCAACAGACCCGAGGCTGACACAAACCTCCCCAAGGGCAACAGTCCTCTGTCTGATGCATCGTGAGACTCATCAGGGAATTCAAGCCCTCTCTCAGACCCTCAAGCCAGGATCACTGGAAATGGGTCCCCTGCCACCAGGGCTATCTGGGCATTCTGGCATGCAGATGTGGCAAAGGCTGGTCTGGGAGCTGAGACACATCTTCAAGGAATCTAGGTTTCTCAAAGTTGAACACAGAATGTGAAATCTGTCTTCCATTCATCCCAGGGGATTCTTTGGCCTAGAGCAGAGGGCAGGGCAAGTGCCCAGCAGCCCAGCTAGGATTCTGGCCCAGCCAGACCAGGCCCAAGGGGGTTGTCCTGAGTACCGTGGATAAGCAGGGCCCAGCCATAGATGGGTTGGGGCAAATAACCGTCACCAGGTGACAAAATCTAACAATCATAAAAGCCCCCAGGATTAATTTCTTTCATAACCAGAAATACGTAGCTCCCTGGTCTACTTTTAAATAGGAGAGAAACATTTTCCCTCACCACACATTTCCTTCCTTCCAAGAGAGAGAGTGCAAGTAGGGGAGGGGCAGAGAGAGAGGGAGGCAGAGAGTCCAAGGAGGCTCTACACCGTCAGCACAGAGCCTGACACGGGACTTGAACTCACAAACCGTGAGATCGTGCCTGAGCTGAAATCAAGAGTTCAGATGCTTAACCAACTGAGCCACCCAGGCGCCCCAGCCCTCACCATAGATTTTCAAGCTTTAAAAGCTTCAGATGCCCCACACTGGGAGAAGGGGGGAACCTTTAAAGACCTAAGACAGCCCTGCCCGTTTGCCCCCCGCAAATGAAGATCCTTGGGCAAAATCTTCCAGGCTCTGTTGTGGGAAAGGCACCATCCTGGTCGGAAACGAGGACGAGCAGAGCGGGGCTGGGACAAAGGCCAGGCTCCCACACACAATGCATTCTCCCTAAGCCTCCGTTCTTCCCATACTTTGCTGAGCAACACCTGCATCTCTTCCAGGCCTTCTGGGCCATTAAACCAGTGGCACAGAAAGTGTCATGCCCATGCCCAGTGGCCAGGGCCACCCGTTTTGCACTGTGGCTGCTTTGGAGTAGTCAATCTTCCAAGCCTCAGGTGTGTGTGTTATTCGTCGATCTGGGTAGTGCAGGAGCCAGGTGCACCGCAGAGGCTTCGGGGGGAGGGGCGGAGGGCAGCACAGAATGAGCTCTATGGAGGTATGTTCCCTGGAGTCCAGGCTGATGGGCAGGAGGGTAGGGTGACACGCGTCTCGTCCCGGCGCTTCAGACACCACCTCACTCCCACATCCGAGAGTCCTGCTGGGAGCGGGTGGGGGTGGCTGTTCCCGTCTGGATGGGCCACTGGAGGCCAACGTGGTGGGTCCCACCACACACAGCTCTTCGCTGACCCACTCACTTGTCCTCGGCCCCCGCTTCACCTTCCAGTGCCTCTCTCACCTGGACAGCTACGGCCAGACTGCCACGGCCTCCTCGGTTCTGGCTGGCTGCTCTGTCTTCTCGGCTTCTGGCCCGCGGCCCTGACACTCAGTTTCATCGGCGACAGCCTCTACTCCCCGACCTTACGTTCCATTCTTCCCTGTGATGCCTGAGGGGCGGCTCACCTACAGACAAGAACTAGTGGGACTAACGGGGGCCTGGGTGAGCCCCTGTGACAGTGGGGGCCACCACTGCCTCACAGGACACTGCAGGGAGACAGTTCTCTTGCTCAGCACAGTGAGGACAGAGTGCTTCTGACCCACTGTAAGCAGCCAGCTGGCCTGGCACCTCCTCAAGGCATCCGTGTCCCTAGGCAGTGGCCATGTGTACCACATGTTTGTTCTGTCCCGAACACAAGGGTCACATCCCATACACCCTAAGGAGGACATCCAGCATTCCTTGCTGCCCCCCGCCACCCGTCTCCAAAAAGCCATGCAGACAGTAAAGCACAAAGGAGCCGTAGGAGGGGAGAGCTTGGGCCCCCACCACTGGCTTATTTTTGAAGCTGATTGGCTACATGGAGTGAAATGCAGGCTTCCCAGGCACCAAAGGTCAGGGGATTCTCAGGGGAATGAGTCCTGGATGAGAAGGGAAGGGCCCAGCAATGATCCTGACTTCCACGGCAGGCAGCGAGTGGGAAGGGTGGGGACCATCATGCCAAAGTGGGAGCCATGCAGCCAGCCGGGTCCCAGGTGTCCAGGCAGCCTGCCCACCATCCTTTCCAGTGCCAGGAGAAGAGGACAGGAGAGAAACAAAAGGGAAGACATGGAGAGAGGAGACAGGCAGACCAGGGACAAGGTCAAGGCAACCACACGTAACCAGGTGAGTGGGAAGGAGGGAAGCAGGCAGGTGGCCGCCTCCCCGGCCAGGGCTTCTGCACAGGCCTGCTCAGCAGTGCTGGGCTCGCCCACAGCTGTTGTCCCTGCTCAGCAGGCTACACACCTGGCAGGGGCTGGGGACCAGGTGGCACGCCCCACACTGTGTTCCCCGTTCTTCTGAGCCCAAAGAGTCTTCCCAGAGGAAACTCGTGTTTTAAGTTATTTTTAATGTTTTATTTTTGAGAGAGACAGAAAGAGAGAGCGAGCGAGCATGAGTTGGGTGGGGCAGAGAGAGAGAGGGAGACACAGAATCGGAAGCAGGCTCCAGGTTCTGAGCTGTCAGCGAAGAGCCCAACATGGGGCTCAAACCCACAAACTGCAAGGTCATGACCTGAGCTGAAGTCAGATGCTTAACTGACTGAGCCACCCAGGTGTCTCAAAACTGGTTTTTTAGAGAAACAATTGACTACTCTTATCTCCCTCCTCTCCTAGAATGACAAGGGCAAGTATAACATTAGCAGCTGTTGAAATGGCACGTTGGTCTTCATTGATCTGGCTGCACCTTCCAGATCGCCCAGCCTTATCAGCCTGTCTTAATCCAAGAGTCTCTGGCTCTCCCTCCCTGCCCCACCCCTCCAATGGAATCAACCTGACCATTAAGAATGTGCTGGAGGAAGCCCAGCGCCTTGTGGAACCACACTGAGATCTTGATCTCAGGTCTCAGTAACATCACAGAATGTTGGGGGGCAGGGAGCTTGATCTTCAGAATCTAGACTTGGTTTACAACCTGGATGGTTAGATTGAGAGTCAACCGGGAGGTCCCATTCTTCTGGGGTGCTGGAATCTCAGCCTCTCCTGCTTCATTTAATTGGGGTGGACTTTGGCCTACTTTCAGCCTTTATCTCGATTATCAAAGAATGTGGAGATTAACTATCTTGAAAACAGATACAGGCTTCTCTTCAACACTGAGCGTGAACACTAAGACTCCCTGTGTTTTCAGCACCTCTGCTCTCTATGTTCCCTCCTAGACGGAGTCTCCTGGCCCCCAGGACCTGCCCGTGGGCTTAGCAGGTCTTGGTGGATCATTCAGGTTTTTGCAGCTCCTGTTTATGCTTCTTTATTATTTTCCTTCACCACTGCTGGCCGTTATTACATTCCCACAGGGTAAACCTAAGGATGGGGTAAAGGGGAGCCTATCACTCCTTGATAACTTTTACCCAAAGGGACTTCATGGTAAAGCAGAGTCAAGTATTATAAATATGGAGTTTGAAATGACTCTGTTGAATCACTAACACCATGCCTGTCGGCCACAGCTGTGAAGAATTAAGACTTGATTTCATTTTAGAAAGTCCTGAACAGGCCTGTACTTCTTGACCAAGACATCTGGAAGCCAAGCCGCAGGCCCTAAAATTTTAAGTTGAGATCAAAATGACAAATTACAATTCCCGATTCCTTTGAAGAACCATAAACAGCTAACTCAAAGCCCTGACCCACGTCCATTCTTCTCAAGCTTTGGATGGCCACAGAGGGTCAGCCCACTCAGCTGTGGCATGCCAACCCCCAGAAGCACATGAGGAGCTAGTGGGGACACCTGCCAGGAACTAAAAGGCCAAATAAACATTGATCTGTAAGAAGGAGGCCCTCGGCCTGCAGACCGGAGTTCCCAGAGATCTACAGCAAGATTTCACAGTCATAATAAAGTACCCAAACCACTGTTTTGCAAGCGACGCAGTCCTGTTACCTTGCTTTTATGCTGGATGTGCACTGAATGGTCCCAATCAGGAAGTTCATGAGATACAAGATATGAACTATCAGTGAGGTCAATGGCATATCTATAATGTACCAGAGCCACATTTCCCCCCAAGGATCCTTAAAGGCACATGTCTGGGTGGGTTGGAAAGAGACAGAAGAAGAAAGGACTCTGAAATGCTAACTGGTAGCATCTGAAGCAATGAAGGACTCATTCCGAAAGACAGACAGGGTCTTGAGGAGTCGTTGATTCACAGATGGTTGGCAGAGGTGCGTGGCAGCAACAAAAACATGAGGATTAAAGAGGCCTAAAGGTCATCTAATTTTACATAAATCGTTAAAAGTGGCAGAAGAGTTCCCACACTATCATCTGCCACAGCAAAGCACAATTCTAAGTCGCAGCATTGGCAGCTAGTGGGTTGGTGGGGCAGAAAACCTCAGACTCACCAACAACTGCTCCCTCCTCAGTGATGTCTTGGAAACATCCTGGGAAAATTAGCTAGGTTGGTATCTAGAATCACCACATGGATCCATCCCTCAAGGCCATTTGTTCATGGCACCAGTAGTGAATTGGCCAGGTGTTGTCACAGTCCTCCAGTAGGTGAAATAATGAACCCCAAGAAAAAGCTACTATAAGAGAGGGTGAGGGGCAGCAGGTAGAAAGACCAGCACACGAGAGAAGGAACTGGAGGATAGGGTGTCACAGAGCAGTAGGCCGGGAGAAATGGAGGCTGAAAACTGCCAGATTCACTGGAATTGCCAGTAGGCGGCACAGCGTGGCTCGGACCAGCACTAGTAAAACATGTGTAAAAGTGATAAACAATGCTGTCCAGATGATGTCCAAGCCCACTGGAGAGGTGTGACACAGCCAACATCCATCATTCATTTGGAGCAGACAGCTGCAAAGAAGCAAGGGCAAGTGAAAACCATTCAGGAGCCTTCGATCCAAACCCACGCTTCAGTGCGTGTGTTTGCAAAGTCTGGCTTGAAGGCCAAGTACAGATGTCAGAGCAGATTCCGGTGGGTGGTGGGGAGGAGGTGGATGGGGCTCTTGGCCTTTCTCTTGTTGTGGACTCGTCCTACCGGCCCAGGCATCTGCAGCTCTGTTCCAAAAATAGCCACAGATTTCCCTGCCATGTTTCACCCTGATGACAGGCAATTTGATGGATTATGTTAACTTCTTTGCCCAGATGTAGGATGGTCTCTGATGGGCTTCCGGTGGTGGTTGTTTCTGTGGAGAAATATTAATTCCTTGGGAGCACTCTATTGAAGAAGGGGGGCAGCAGAGGCAAAGTAATCTCTCCCTTCTAACTTCCAGAAGATTTACAAAGGGAAAGTCCTGTCTGGAGTCATACCAGAGACCACAACTTTTTGTCTCAGTGGCAGCTACCTGGTTCAGGAAGGTCCAGCAAGACATGAAGGTTTAGTCCCATGGTGGCCTAGAAAAAAGGACAGTCCAACCGGATGGACCATTTCTCTGGGTAGCAGACCATCTTTGTGGAATTCCCTTCTCCAGGAGTGACCTCTTCCGTTATGTATCTGCTCCCATTAATAGCAGGGATAAATGAAGAAAATGTTAAATATATAAAGTAGCACTTGAATGGGCCTAACCTGAGCAATTTCTCGAACCAGCTTGAGAGGGCCTTTGAAGACAGTAAGAGGGAAGGAGAGTCCTTCTTAGTCACACTCTCTTGGGGGTTGTCCTTGGAACAGGTGAGGCCAGAGGCACTTGCTGTGAACTCTCTCATCCTACTACCGCTGAAAAGAGTGAAGCGCGTTTGCAAGTGCTGGGTTGGGAGGTGGGGGAGGGAAGACCAAGACAAAGCAGATATACTTGCCTGTTATTCCACATTCGATCAACTTTAATACTCGTATTTAATTGCAACTTATCAAATTGAAAAAAAAAAATGTTGAAAGGGACATGGAAAAGAATAATTGGGTGACATTATGGAAACCCAAATCAGAGACATGTCTTCCCAATGAAAAACTCTTGCATGTGTACTTGGGGGAGGGGGTGTTGAATAAATCAAGTGAAATTTCAATTTTAAAAAGCAATCAGCATTCCCAGAGCTGCCTTCGTGTCTGGGGTCCCAGTACCAAAGTGACCACAGTTCGTTCATTAATTGAAGCCTAAAACACTGAGATGATTAACTCTCTTTAGCAGGCTTCCTCTGAAGCGAATAAAGGAAAGCAATCATTTCTTCGTGTTTTTTAAAAACCCAACCCTCACTGTTTTTAGTGGTAAACACAGGAACACCCATGCTGGGCAATGCTTCCAAGAAACACCAGGAGGACAAGCAGGAAAATGTCACGTCACCCTGGGTGGTAGGTCCTCAAAGCCCCACAGCTAAGTTGCTGGGGAGAGAAATGCCTTATTAAGTCAGACTCTAAAATGAAGACCATTCCTCCCAAAGAAAAGATGAGTACTTTGGGAAGTTGCATGAACTCTTTGTGGCCACTGATGAGGACACTTTTAAACAGTCACCTGGAGGAAGTAATGCATCTTCCAGATCTTTTTTACATCCTTCCCAACGATCCTAACATACGCTCTCAGAACATACTTCCCACAATTGGAGGTAACTAATCTTTGAGTATTATGGACCAAATCAAACACTTCTCATTTAATCCCAGAAAATCTACCAAGTGTTAAGCATCCCCACTTAATGGATGAGTAAACTGAAGCTGGAATGGATTAGGTTTGCCCAAAGTCAGTCACAGGGTAGTAATAAGGGAAGCAACATCTCCGGCTTCAAATCCTACCACAAAAGTTCAACTGCATGCTTGAATCCTGGGCTGGTTCAACAGCCTGAGGAAACCCAGAACTTACAAGCCTTGGCTTTAGAGTAAGATGGATCTCTGTTGGAATTCAACACTTACTAGCTATGTGAACTTCAAAACATTGAAGAGTGGACTTCCATACCACTTCCCAAAAAAGGCACAGCACGGTGGGGTGGGCATCTCTGAAGGACCACTGAATTGACAAGTAGTGGTGTCAATTGACTCTCACCCTTTGCACCTGCCCGTTCGGGGCAGGATGGAGCTGACCCCATTCTCTAGCTCCAGGGTCAAGCACATGACCTCAGCCTGGCTATCTACTAAGCTACTGTGAGAGAGACATTCTCTCCTGAAGCAGAGGTAACCAAGGGTGATAAAATCCTGGAGCTGTTGGTTGCCTTCTTTACCACCATGTTAGAGATAGTCTTTCTAAGAATGCCACCAACAAGGGAAAAATTGAAAAGGAGAAAGTAAGACTCCTAACATCATGTGAGCCCATGATCCAGCCATGACTAAAGCCAGAACCCTCGATTTCCCAGTTCAATGAACCAACGAAACCCATCAGAGAAGGCTGTTTGAGCTGACTTTCCATCACTTTCAGCCAAGAGCACCAACAAATGCAAGTCCATTTTCTGCAACTATACAAAATTTACTTGTGCACCACAACCTCCCAGGTGTCATGCAACTAGAAGAAAATCTAGGTGTCCTCAGGATCTTTATGTGAATGAAAGAAGAGTTGGAAGAAAAAAAACCAGAAGGATGCTTTTCCAGAAAAAGAGACTCTCAGGAGGTCTTCAGCCTGCAGACTCAGTACCTGGATAACAAATGGTCCCTTCTGACGGCCCTAGGAACCCATCCAGATAATTGGTGGCTGTGATGAGGCACCTCTGGGTTTCTGTATTTGCCATGCAGAAGCCATGCGACGGCTAAAACCATCGACACGTCCTTGTTCTCGCTGAGGCCCAAGAGCCAACTAGGCTTCCTGAAAAACCAGGCTCCACCCAAACCTACCTGAAGCGCTGGAGACCCGCGACACGTCCTGCGACTGGGTGGAGCGATTTCGGCTCTGCTGTCGGCGCCGCCCAGGGGCTGACCTTGTGGTGCGCACATGGACCTCACTCACTTTGAAGAAGGCCACCATGAAGGGCTGCTTGTCGTAAGGGCCGTCTCTGCCCACCAGGCCTGCAGCTCGGGGGTTGATGTTGAGTCCTTGAAGGCAAAGCACAGCGCACCTGTCTTTACCCATGGAAACTTGTTCCTGCAGCTGTAGACCTGAGCTTTCCTGGACACCCAGGTGCCAGCCACAAAGAAGGAGCAGGAGGGAAGAGCACTGTGCACTCTCAGAGCCCTGATGACTCCCCTCAGATGGGCAGAATCAAGACACTCCTTCCAAAGTTCCATGAATTAGAGCCAGGGGTAGTGTGAACTCCCAAGGCTTGCCCATCCCGGATAGACTTCCCCCTACATGATCATTCTTTCTTTCTGATGATATAGGTCATAGAGTCGCTAACCAGTGAGGTGACTTCACAGGCAAAGTGTGCCCAGTCTGGGACCTGATAATATAGATCTGATCAGATCTGATCATATAGATCATATAGTCGCCAACAAGTGAGGCGACTTCACAGGCAGAGTGTGCCCCGTCTGGGACCTGCATGAGGACCCTGAGCTGCTGGGCTTTGGTGCTGCAGGAGAAGAGGGTGCTGGAGGGGTTCTTGTCCAAACCCACCCAACTGTCAGGAGGTAGACTAGGCTCCCCCCCTGCCTCCACTAGCTGTCTTCCCATTGTGGCCCCTGGAACTCAGACCACCTACTTGTATCTGGAGACCTCAGGGACAGGTTTTGCTTTTCAATAGACGTTCTGAGGGAATAGTCAGTGAGGTCATCTTGGAGCCGTGGTCTTGACTGTAAACCATGGTTCTACCATAACTGTTGCAAAGGAGACGAATGAAAAGTGTTTGCCGATCTGAGCAAACTTACCATCCCGAGTCACCACGCTCAGCTGAAGCCCCATGTTGTGCTGTGGGGTCACGACCCACAGGTTGCTAGTGGCTGTGATGTCAAATTCCAGCCAGCCTTCTTCTGAGGCCCACACCACGCGGGTGTCCAACAAAAATAGGTCAGAGTCTCTGAAAGAGAGAAAAGACAGTGTGGTGAGTACCACACCACCTTCTTGGCCCATCCTCTCTGTCCTGCCTTGGCATTAAAGTGAAAATGCCAGCATCGGATCAAGTTCACCTAGGAGACACTGCATACAGTGCCTACCGCAATTCTGGCTCACACACACAATACAGTCTGGAGACAGATATCTGCTAGGGCACTTCAGAGCAAGGAGTTTTCTCCCAAATATAGGTGGACCCCTCAATTTCATCAAAGGCCTTACTAGGGTTGTTCATGCCAAGTCTTTCTCTGAAATAAGGGAGGGAGGGAGGGGGGAGGAGGAAGGGAAGGAAAGGAAGAGAGGGAGGGAGGGAAAGGAAGTCATATTGTTGCTTCCTTTATGGCAAATGAACTCTAAAAAGAGAGAAAGGGGGGCATGAAAAAAAGAATTAGGAAAATATTAAAATCAAGATTCATGTGAGCAAAAAAAGAAAAAAGTTGTGCTTTGTTCATTTTTTTTTTTTTTGTAAAATTAGGGCATGATAATCTTCACATGTTAGTTCCCATGAAATAATGAGAAACAAGAAGCCACATCGTATCTATGAGTAATCATTAGTCCCTTGCTTTTAATTAAGGCCTGTGAGTAGTCCTTGCTGAGTGTGGGGTCCTTCCTCGTGTGGACAGTATGGCCACGGGTGTATGTTGAGTGATTTTAAAGTTCATCCTGGCACAGCTGTGAGCCATGGCTGGGGTTCTTGTAGGCAAACTCAGAATCCATACCCAGGGAGTAGTTTTATATATGTATCTCTGTCTATCTATACATATGGACATAATTTTTGTTTATAGTTTTCAACTAACATAACCCTAGGAATTGTGGGAAGGTGGGGTAAGGGTTTCTTCCTGCTCCCGCACACGTTGTGATAGAGTAGTGATAGGGGACAGTCCCCTTCATGTGTTTCAGGGACATGCTGAATCTGAGTTGACATCCCAGGATCACTGGCACGAAATGGCCAGGAATTCCCATGACAGGGAAGGGGAACCACTTTGGCCATGGAAAGATTCAAATCTCCTGGTGCCATATTTTACAGGATAGAAAAAGGACTAGAATTAAGTACTGAATCTAAGATTAGTATCACAATACTAATGTCGTACACCAAAATTGGTTATAAAAGACTTTCATCCACTTTGCTTTCCTTAACAACAATCCTGAAAGCTAGCAGCATATCATTATATAGCTGGGGAAACGGAGACTCAGATGTGAGGTTTCAGACATACAGCTAAGATCAAACGCTAGTAAGTAAAAGAACTCGCTAGTAAGGGGTGCCTGGATGGCTCAGGAGGTTAAGCATCAGACTTTAGCTCAGGTCATGACCTTGCAGTTCATGTGTTTGAGCCCTGCATCAGGCTCTGTGCTGACAGCTAAGAGCCTGGCACCTGCTTCGGATTCTGTGTGTGTCTCCCTATCTCTCTGCCCCTCCTCTGCTCATGCTCTGTCTCTCAAAAATAAATAATTGTTAGAAAAAATTTTTTTTTAAAAAAGCCTAGCAAGCATGAAGAAAGCAAACAGATTCGGAGTTTTCCATACTATCATGCTGCCTTCTGAGATCAATATGAAAGACAGCCTGTGGCAAATGAATAAAATGCATTTCTATCCCATCAAATATCTGTGAGGCCAGTGAAAATGTCTAAGTTAAACATTTTAGATTTCTGAGGGGAAACAATTTTTCCTGTTTACATGGCTTAGAGTTAGAAGGAAGTTCTATTGTCATCTTTTCCAAGCTTAAAACAGTAGGTAGAGCTAAAAGTAGTTTACTCAGCTGTTGACCAGGGTCCGCGGGGGGCCGCTCTCAGGCCTGCCATCTTTAAAGCACTCTCCGATGTGCATGTGTCATACCTCCTGTTGACAGATTACCCCCCAGGACTGAGGTAACTGTAAGCAGGGTGATGGGGGTGTTCATGGAAAACAGCAAGAGGGGAGTGCAAGTCCAAAGCTTTGAAGTGAAGATATAAAAAGACATAAATTCTGATCTAGAAGGTTGGAGAAGACCCTCATCCAGAAATAACACAGACGCTATGGACAGCAATGTGGGAAAATGTCCCGAAGGCAGCATGAGACGTGTCCATGTCAGAGCGGCACCCTCGAGGATGAAGACATAGTGAGAATTTCAGGGTGCCACGCTGCCCCTGAGGCGAAGGGGGTCCGCTGTCACTATCTGCAGAGCTCCGATGACGGACCTGGCAAACGATTCTTAAGGCCTTGTAACAAGGACGCAGAAAACCTCAGTCTGGGACAGGAGTGTGGCAGAGATGGTACGAAGAGCTAGAACGAACTTTTATTTTGAAAAAGTAGGGTTTATAATAATGGAAATGGGCCTCTATTACAAGAGAAAGCAGGATGGGACACAAGTCCATCATCCACAATAGGAGAGAAAGCAGAGAGGAGAAAAGGGGAAAACATGAATCAGAAACTAAACTTGAGGTAAAGGGGGAAGGTGTTGACGGGAAGGATTAACAATCATGACGTGGAAAGCATGAACTCCTCGGGCTTAGTGGAGACCCGTGGACACAGGGAGCCTGACGTTCTCTCCTGACTGCTCCTGAGTCATGCCGGGTCCCCGGGCATCTGTGATGTCTCTCCACCAACTTCCCAGGCCATGCAGTGAGAACGCTGGTCCTCACTGCTTAGGAGACCAGTGGCATACACAAACACAGCCTGGCAGCTGAGTCCAGAAAGATGGAAAACTCTGTGGCTCACCAGCAGTGAGGCAGCCTCAAATTCAGATGTTCTTTGAATCTACGATGCCTGGGTCCCATGGGAAGAAGGTGAGCTAGAGCATGCGCTTAATATGATGGGACTAAATGGACAAGGAACAACAACTATTCACTGTGTGCTTTCGATATGCAGGGTGCACCCAGAGCCTCTCCTTTATTCCTTGGGGACCCCGAGAGGCAGGTCCTATTACTTTCTCTCTCCTACAGCTGAGGGCATGGAGCCTAGAGAGGTGAGGTATATCAAAAGTCACACAGGTATTAAGTGGGGTGACCAGAACTTACAATCAGAGCACATACTCTTGGCCACCACATATCTCAAAAGCAGAGTCAAGAAAAGCACAGGGCCCAGGTTGAAAACTACTGCACCAGGGCTCAGAATAAGGTAAGGGTTCAAATCTACTGCACACCAATGCCAACATCAGCTGGATGCAGAAACGTGTTAAGATACTTGGAGCTGGCATGTGATCAGAAATCACGAGCAGGTTCTCCTATCAAGGCCAGGGAGGAAGAGGTGAAAGGTGCACACAGGAAGGGACCAAAGATGGCTGACATCTGCTGAACTCAAGGGACCTTCTCAGTCTTGCTCTACTCTTCTTCCCACACAGAATATTCTCTGCTTAGACTGAGAACACTACTGACACATATTCACCCAGCCAGGGTGAAAAATTAAAAAAACAAACAAAAAACAAAAGGAACAACTTCATTAGCTCACCCTCAATGTTTCCAATAACTCAGGTATTTAAGAGACGCTATTTGGGGTGCCTGGGTGGCTCTGTTGGTTAAGTGCCTGACTCTTGATTTTGGCTCAGATCATGATCCCATGGTCCATGGGATCGAGCTCCAAACTGGGTTCTGCGCTAACAGCACAAAACCTGCTTGGGATTCTCTCTCTTTCCCCCTCTCTCTGTCCCTCCCCCCTTCACACTTGCTCTAGCTTTCTCTCTCAAAATAAATAAACATTAAAAAAAAGACATTATTTATGGCAAGTCAATGAAGTGGGTCAGATCTCACCCACATCTATTTACTCTTCTTCAATGACACATAACCTTCTTAAGTCTCCTTACTATAAAAGTGTAGCCTCAGGGCCGCTGGGTTGGCTCAGGCAGACAGGTGTCCAACTTCAGCTTAGGTCATGATCTCATGGTTCATGGGTTCGAGCCCTGCATTGGGCTCTGTGCTGACTGACAGCTCAGACCCTGGAGCCTACTTCAGATTCTGTGTCACCCTCTCTCTCTCTGCCCCTCCCTAACTCGTGCTTGCTCACTCTTGCTCTCAAAAATAAATAGAAATATTAAAAAAATTTTTTTTAAATACAAGGATTCCCTTCTGAATCTTATCTAAAACATGTATAACCAGTGGATAAAGAATCCTAGGGTCTGGCCAAAGTGACTGCCATTAAAAAAAAAAAATTTTTTTAATACAAGGATTCGCTTCTGAATCTTATCTAAAACATGTATAACCAGTGGATAAAGAATCCTAGGGTCTGGCCAAAGTGACTGCCATGACTGGACTATTTGGACTTCCTACTTGGATCACTGACATACTCAAGTTAATACACCATGAAAGAAGATTCTGAAATGAGAGAGAGACAATTTTGAAAGAATTTACTGGGGCGCCTGGGTAGCTCAGTTGGTTGGGTGGCTGACTTGGGCTCAGATCATGATCTCACAGCTCATGAGTTCGAGACCTGAGTCAGGATCTGTGCTGACAGCTCAGAGTCTGGAACCTGCTTCGGATTCTGTGTCTCCCTCTCTCTCTGCCCCTCCCCCTCTTACACTCTGTCTCTTGGTCTCTCAAAAATAAATAAACATTAAAAATTTTTTTACAAAAATAATTTACTGCCTATTTTGTTCTCTATCAACTCACAGAACTCCATGTTTCATGCTAAATATGCATTCCATCTTCAAGGATACAATAATTTTATTCTCAGTGTTATCTAACCTGAGGGAATGAGTTTCCTCAGACTGTGATCATCCTGGGAAAATTAAGTTCTTAACAATTAATAAGCCTAACAAGAGATTTCTAGAAAATGTAGAAATTTCTAGAAAATTTCACAAATTCACCTTGGGGCTAGAGTTGACTGACCAGCAAGTCACTTGCAAAGACTTGTGGAACTAGTGTTGATGGGCAAGGTCACCTCTACGTGGTCCCTCCCATTGCACAGCCTCCAAAGCACCTGCCCTTGTAGGTGACACTCCGTCAGGCTGAGAGGCAGACCCATGGCGAACACAGTGGGTCTCTTTCTTTTTCACCCCCAGGGAAGAGCAGGAAGTATCTGAGCTCCTAGTGGCCAGCTTTGGTCTTTCCTGACAGATGGCACCCATTACAGTCATACTGCCCTAGACAAGGTGCAACTTTGCTTACTACTCACCATTTTACTAGAAATGTTCTTGATAAAGTAGAATTTAGATGTTTGAAGCAAGCAGATTTATGAAATATTTGATAAGGTGAGCCTGTGGTCTTGTGCCTTTATTTGTTCAGAACATTCCTCTACCTATGTCTAGACTTAATGGTAAACTAAGATACGAAACGACATTCTTATAGTGATGAACCGACTTTATATGCAATGAGGTGAATTTAAACTTCAAAAAGAATGGAAGTCAAAAGCCAATCATTTTAGAAAGTGAGATAATAAAGCAGCATTTTTACTTTCTTCTTACATAACATATCATATATAGAGAATTATGTTTAAACTTTTATCACTAAAAGGACAGAAAAGAATAGGATATTTGAAAACACAGCCCTACAACTCAGCGTAAACTGCTACACACACATCAATTTGAGTAACAAGGGTGAAGGCACATTATTATTATATAATTAGCTAAGCTCTCATTGATTTTATGCCACTTTCTATTAACTAATTTTCACCTCAAGGACTAGCATGGTATAAAGAGATGTTTCAAATGGCAAAGGCACCTTAACTCTGTATGGAATATTCCATCTTCAACAAACGAATACAAGTCACTTTGCTGACAGAATATTAACCTAGCTAGCCCTTACATGCTGTTTACTACCTGAATGCTTTTACACATGCTAATGCCTCACAACCACCATAAGAGGTAAACGCCAGGGATACCATCACAGGTTTACAGATAGGGAAACTAAGGCACAAAGAGGTTAAGAAGCTTGCTCGCAGTCATACAGCCAGTAAGCGTAGAGCTGGGATTTGAACCCAGGCAACTTTGCTTCAGTGGTGCACATGCTCTTAATCAATCATCAGAGTGGTGGTTCTCAAGTTCAGCTGGCTTACTGTTGGAATCCCCGGGAGAGCTTGTTAACACACAGACTGCTGGGCTCACCCCCAGAGTTTCGGGGCATGGGGCCTGAGAACTTGCATTTCTAAGGTTCCCAGGTGATGCTGCTGGTCTGGGAATGACACTGTGAGAGCCACTGACCTACAGCATAGTCCCCCTCCCTTGAATAGGACTAGCATTACCTTCACATGCTTTTTAGACTTAAGGTTCAAAGCTAACTGCTCTTGAGAGTTCTTGCTCCTCTCCTTAAAACAGTACAAAGCAAATGTAGAATGCTCACAGAGTAAATGTTTGATTGTCTTATGGATTGGCCTTACCCTCAGGGAGTTATCAAGTTAGACTAATAATCAGAATCACAAGCAAGAACAAGTCCAAAACAGCGGTATCATTAGAAGGCCCACTTCTCTGTGTCGAGGATGGAGAGAGGTAAAGCGGATGACTTTCCACAAATTCACAGCTACCTAACCTGCAAAATAATGTTCTCCTTCACTGGGATATATACTCCAACATGCCCGAGTGATCAAGCACAGACTAAATGAGAAATCCAGCCGGCTTTTAAACATGTTATGTGCAAATGTTACGCTGTCATTGTCATCACCAATCCTACATTTCCATATCCTGTATGATCTAGGGAAATAAAACAGGAAAAATGCTGTTCATCTGTGACTTTTCTTTAAAAAACAACAACAACAACAACAACAACAACAACAACAACCCCAGATGTCTTGTAAGATAGTCTTAGCTACTACCATGGCCGGCCTCCCACAAGGCTGGACATCCTGGTAAGAAGATTCATGTGACTAAGGTGCCTCGGTGGCTCAGTCAGTTAAGTATCCAACTCTCAACCTCGGCTCAGATCATGATCTCACAGCTTGTGGGTTTGAGCCCCGCATAGGGCTCTGAGATGGAGCCTGCTTGAGATTCTCTCTCTTCTCTCTGCCCCTCCCCTGCTCATGCTTTCTCTCTCTCAAAATAAATAAATGAACTTAAAAAAAAAAGAAAGAGAGAGAGAGAGAGAGAGAGAGAGAGAGAGAGAAGAATATGCACATGACTAAGGCAATCTGTTTCTGGGAACGAATAATATGTAAGGCACAGTTTCCAGAAATAAAGACCTATTCTCATGTTTACCAAGTTACCACTTGGTAACAGTCCCTAAACAACAGTTTCTCTTGCCCACCACACCCTGACTCCCCCTCTCCCCCCAAGTGGAGCATTCTTTTGAGTATATCCAACTCTTTATGATAACCTCAATTCCTTTCTGTAATATTCTCTTCTACATTGTGCCTATGCAAAGAACAGAACTTAGATTGGCTAAGGAGTAAGGTTCAGTAGCTGCTTGAATTTTTTTCTTGAATTTCCAGTAGACCATTCTAGGTATGACTTCACTAAAAAGATGAAACTAACTAGTTATATAACCTGAGCTGTGGGTCAGCTGTATTGTCCCTTTTTCAGGGGCAAAGGAACAAATACTGAAAAGTTCAATGCTTGCCTGAGGCCCACACTGAGTGTGCCAAAGATTATCAAGTCGGCAAGTAAGATTTCAGGAGTCCCTGAGGATCATACCTGTGAAAGCCAGATACAGAAAGAGAAACAGGTGTGGCTGGGTACAGTGATAAAGGGCTTTGATTTCCCTCTGCCCCAGGTACAATGAGGTTCTCTAATCCCGGCTTTCTCAAATTTGCCCTTCTCTTCAAAAAAGAACGTAGTCTCAGGTATCTCACCTTTACCTCAGTGAAGATAAAGGTTCGTGTCACTTCAGCAAGCAGCACTGAAAACCCAACAGCATTTTTAGAGCAATCAATCTATAAGAAATGCTATTCGAAGGAAATTGCTCTCCTAGATCCTGGAACTGGATCAAGTACCAGGTTCAGGTCCTGTTCCCAAAACAACACCATTTGGTTAATAAATCAAAAGCAACATTTGTAGGGATTCATTATAAAGATTTCACCATAAAAATAATAAAAATACTATGATTCAGAGACACAGGCTTCTGGTTATGATGTAGCAAACTAACATTCCCACTAAGAACAATTGGGGAAAAAAAAGCCCATTTGTCGTCATCTTAGAGCAATAGGACAGTCAACTCTTGATGGGTCAATTTCACAGAGAAAAAGAAAAACACATGGAGGTGAGCCCCACATTTGTGTTCTCTTTGTATTGCCTTTTCATTTCAGGACATTGGATAATTCCTAGCCTGATGCATGGGTATCAGAAAGGAGCAGGAGCCTATAGCTTGGAACAGTATCTGTAACTGAGGATAAAAACTGGAGTTTCAGAAAGCGAGGGCTTGAAGGGCTAAGGTCTCAGAGGAAAGGGGCTGCATAAAAGTGAGCTCACAGAAGTTTGGGTTCACTTCCTCTAGGGCCTTGGATCTTTAAGTCCTGTATACCTTGAAGTCCAATGTTTCCGTGTGAGATATTTGCCAAATATTAGGCTGTGTATGCATGGAGTAAGAAGTTGAGAATACAAAGAGAGAGAAACTGCTTAAAAGGCAAAAAGCAAAGCAGAGTTTTTGGCAGTTTCTTCATTCTGGGGAGTTAAATACTAAAGCTCAGAGCCCACCAAGGAAGAGGAGTTCTGGTAAACATCCTAGACTTTCAGCTGAGACTCCCTGAAGAGCTAAGCTCTAGGAGAAAGGGAAAAACCAAAAACAGATAATCCTTAACACATCCTTAAATACCCCCATTGGAACAAAAGAATAAGATGATCATGGTGTATTTTGTCTGCCTTCCAGAAGAATTTAGAGTCCACTCTGGAAAGAGATAACAGTATCTATTAAATATTTTCCATAAATAATTTCCAGAATTTATTTTTTAAAAAGTATCAGGCATGCCAAGAAATAAAACCAAATGAGGAAAAATCAAGGGAACAAATAGATAATGGGAACAGACCCATAGGTGATCTAGACAATAGAGTTATCAGACATGATCTCTGAATCAAGCCTTGTATAAAAAGGATAATAAATGACAAGTTAAGCTTGTTCCAGGGATGTAAGGTTGGTTTAACATTTGGAAATCATTTAATGTAGTATACCACATTAATAGGGAAAAAATCATATAATCATCCCCAAAAATTCAGAATTTTTTAAATAAAATTTCACACCAATTTCTAACATTAAAAAACTCTTAGCAAACCAGAAATAGAGAACGTCTTTATTCTAATAAAGATTACCTACAAAAACAGTTTTAGCAAACATCATCCTTAATGGTAAAATATTAAGTCTTCCCCCTATAAGATTCAAAATATCATAGGGATTTCTAATCTGAGACAGAAATCTGAATCAAATTCAAAATTTTACTGGATGTCCAGCTAGCATAATAAAAACAAGAAAAACAGAGGAAGATAAAGTATAAGAATTACAAAAGAAGAAATAAAACTGATATTTATAGATGGCAAGATTATATTTACAGAAATTCCAAAATTTTGCACAAAAAAATTTTTAGAATGAACATGTGAATTTGCAAGGTTGCTGGATATAAGATCAATATACAAAAATAAGGGCATCTTGGTGGCTCAGTTGGTTAAGCATCCAACTCTTGACTTCAGCACAGGCCATGATCTCACAGTTCCGTGAGTTTGAGCCCCCTATTGAGATCTGTGCTGACAGCACAGAGCCTGCTTGGGATTCTGTCTCCCTCTCTCTCTGTCTCTCAAAAATAAATAAATAAACTTAAAAAAAATCCAAAAGTCAATTGTATTTCTATATGTGAGCAAAAATAATTAGACACCAAAATTTTTAAAAGCTAATAATATTTACAATAGCATAAAAAATATTCAAAACCTGGAATATTATAATGTTCTATAAATAAGAATAATGTAGTAAAAATATCCAAGACACAAAAAATTATAAAGAATTACTGAAAAAAGTGAAAGAAAGCCTAAATAAATACCACATTCTTAGACTGGAACATTCAATATTTGTAAGAGTCAATTCTTTCCAAATTGATCTCTAGATTTAATGCAATTGCAATTAGAAGCCCAGCAAGTTTCCTTGTGGAAATTAAAATGGTGATTTTACAATTTATACGGGAATGCAAAAGGCCATAAGTAGCTGAGAAAGTCTCAAATTCTGAAGAATTTAGATACCATTTTTCAAGACTTCTTATAAAACTGAGAGAATGAAGAGTATAAGATTGGTGCAAGAAAAGTCAATCAATGGAATTGAATGAAGGTCTCAGGACCAGACCCACACAAACATGGCTACCTGGTTTATATTGGAGACGCCACTGAAGTGCATGGAAAAAGGATAGTATTTCAATAAATGATACGGGGTCAATTATGTATTTCTATTCTTACACAGCGAGGCTATCTAATCTACTTCACAAGTTCACTTAGGATCTCTAATATCTATTACTTTAGTGAAACCATTATGCTGAGCTGAAAACTTTCATTTAAAAAAAAAATTTTAATGTTTATTCATTTTTGAGAGAGAGAGACAGAGACAGAGCACGAGCTGGAGGGGTGCAGAGAGACAGAGAGACACAGAATCCGAAGCAGGCTCCAGGCTTTGAGCTGTCAGCACAGAGCCCAATGTGGGGCTTGAAACCACAAAACATGAAATCATGACCTGAGCCAAAGTCAGCCGCTTAACCAACCGAGCCACCCAGGCGCCCCTGAGCTAAAAACTTTCATATCCCACTGCCTCTTGGTCATCCACTCATGCTTCAAACATGTCCACACCTGAACTCCTCCTAACTCCCCTTCCCTCGCTTATTCCTGTGTTCCCTATCTCTATGAATGGTTCCGAAGAGCACTATCAAACTAAATGTTCTGGAGAAATGTGTTTTTGCCCTTTGAAAGTTGTTTTCTCTCCTGAAACAATTTTATATTGTATATTTATATCGGTGAACTTGGCCAAAAATTTAGCTCAAGCAATAATTCAATCTGAGATTGTTCCCAGGGACTCTACTAGCATGGGTTTTGGGTGGCCTGAAGAAATCTTTCTCAGTTTCAAAATCCAACTCTAATGCAGCATTGCCTGTTTCCCTTGATTCAAAGATGCATTTCTTCACAACCTAAGGCTACTTAAGTCAGGATGAAACACATGAACTGAAACAACAACAAAACTTTGCCTATCTGCAAACAGAGGAGTATGTTGTGATATTGCTTATTATCAAGAGGAACTGAATTTTAAAGTTGGGAATGAATTCTCAATCTAAATGTCTTCCAAAGACTGCACCATGATAGAACACAGAAAAGTTACCATATACACAGAAGACGGACTATGACTGCCAGCAATGCAATTGCCAAAACATATAGAGCAGAATATGGAATTTCCAAACTAGCAGCAGCGAGTGGGCCAATGCCTGTGCCAAACTGTACCATCTTTCAGACCCTGAAAACATTTCTGGCGGGCTTTCAAGAGATGATGTTTGACTTTGACTTCTAAGTGGACGAAATTCAAGTAAGAACAGTAAAAGACTGTCTTTAACCCAAGAAGAAATGTAGGTGAAAATGATCTTCTTGAAAGGTCTCAAAATTGCACTATTAATCTAAAAGTGCTATCAAAGTAAAGATCATGAGTACGTGTTATGGAAAGCAACAGGCTACCATCATGAACGGGAGGTCCCAAGGTATTCAGAGCAGCCTTTACACTCCAAGCATGAAGACAAGCTTAGGGTGTATGAGTTTCAGGAGAACCTGGTAAAGTAAATGGACAAACAGATAATACTAGGAATAAGTAAAGATACTTTAATATAAGATTTTCTAGTATTTTTTCTCATCTACACCCTTCCTCTAGAAAAGCTAATAGATGCTCAATAGCTCAACAAAGGTTTTCTTCAGAAAAACCTGGAAAGCCAAAGAAGCAGGGCCTGAATTCTAGCACATCTGGTCCCCAACAGAGCCCCATCTCATTGGACATCCAAACAGAAGCATCCTTTGGAATGCTTGCATCAAAGCGAAGCAGATGGATATAAGGGATGTGCCAGAAGGGGACTGCTGACCTCTTTCTGACACTTCAGCTTTATCTTGGGACTGTCCCCATGTCATCGGGGTGACTTTCGGGAAACAGCAGGTGACAATGGAGGCCTAAATTGGGCTTGGCAAAATTCACATGTGCCACGTTTCATTCTCTAAAAGGAAACATGCCGGCCTGCTTAGCTGATGGGGTCAATGGTTAAGTCCTCCTAGCGGGGGGATATGTGAGAAGGCTCTTTCCAAACTCTAAGTGCTATGCGAGTGCCAATTTTCACCAGTGTCATCATAGAACCATGATGATGTAGAATATCAGATATTAACACCATGTGAAAAAGGGCACCCCGTGCTACTCTGATTTAACTGTGAGCACTGTTGGGTTGCTAACCAAATGCTGCCCTATGGGTTGCTCCAGATCTTTTCAGCACTTAGATTCTATCTCAGGGCTTATTCTCAGTTTTTGAATAAAGTATCAAATGTTTCCCTGTTCTTACTCAAAGCGCCATCTATTCAAGCAGTCACTTTCTGGAACTTACCTAGTCCAGTGATTTCTTATCAGTAAGAGGAATATGTTTCTGCAGAATTCATAGCAATGGCCTATCTTCCAAGAATCTTTTCTGACCCTGCCCTGGGTCAGCCTTCTTAGCTGCTTTTATATCAAGAGGCCCAACATATCATTTCTGCCTTAGCTGAGGCTATGACTTCAGCACCAGAAAACCTGCCTTTTTATGTTTTTATTTTTCAAGGAGGCCAACTATTTTGCAAAGCAAACGTTTGTTAAATTAAGTTAATCCATCAAATTCTCCAAATTTCACTTAAACACAGATTAGACAAATAAGTTTCTTCACAAGCCCGGAGGATCATTTTTAGCCAGGACACCCCAAGACGGTACAGATGGGGAGATCAAACCTTCCCCAGAAGGAGTCCTGCAGTTAAATCTGGAGGCCTCAGGAAGAACATTAAGAGACAGCAGGAGGCCTGGGCTCCTGGCCCACCGATAAGAAAAGAAAATCTCCTCTTGGCCAACCTGGAGCCCTTCAAAAGCATGAAATTCTCCCAAACCTCCCCATATTTCCCCTTTCCTATGCACAAATGTTAAATACATCCGACCGCCAAATACTCCCATCCTAGAAGGCAGAGAAATTACAACTTTGCTTTGACACAGTCATCAAAGTTGGGACCGTTTGGGATTTTGTTTTCCAAACTCGCTGCTGGCCTCGAGAAAGTATGACACCACCATGTTAAGCACAAGGCAGCTGTTCATTTTTGGCTAGAGTTCAACACAAACCTTACAAATGGTCTGCTAGCTCTATTTGTTAAATAATAATAATTTTGAAAAATCCCATAGTTACAAAAATCCCAATCTAGTGTTTTCACTAGAAAGCTTTTCCTGCAGAACAGAGAAAACCATGTATTCCAAACAAATGCCTGAGCCAGAAAGGTATTGGTAGGTTATTATTTTTTTTTTTAATGTTTATTTATTTTTTGAGAGAGAGAGAGAGCAAGTGAGTGTGAGCCAGGGGAAGAGCTGAGAGAGAGAGAGAGAGAGAGAGAGAGAGAGAGAGAGAGAAGGAGACACAGAATCCAAAGCAGGCTCCAGGCTCTGAGCTGTCAGCACAGAGCCCAATGCAGGGTTCGAACTCATGAACCACAAGGTCACTACCTGGGCCGAAGTTGGACACTTAACCGACTGAGCCACCAGGTGCTGGTATCAGTAGGTTATTTCTGCCAGATAAATACAGTGGACAAATAATTAGGCAGATTGAAAATCAATGACTAAAGCAGGTCCAAAGAATCACCACTGAGTATAAATTCTCTCTGAAACCTCAAAAGACAAAAATCTACCAACCAATAATTTATTATTTCAAAAGAGACCCTCCCTTAACACTTATTAACTATGCTTTTATTCAGGAGTGAAAATCAGACATCAGAAAACTTTCCCTTCTTTCTGAAATTTTGGTTTGTAACAGATACCACAATAGCTATATTTTGCTTATTATATAACCATCCCACCTAAAAACTCACATACAACCATCAGTGCATATGTTCCACACCATGACGTGTCCCCAAAGCCTGGCATGTGTCTTTCCTTCTTCTCTGTTTCCCTCATTACAGACTTGAAAATGCACAAGGGCCAAATGTTGGCAGTGCTCTCAAAGTAAACCTTTTATGGGGCAAGTTAAGGTCCATTATTATTTTAGTGTGCCTATTTGTGGCAGACCCACACACAGATCCATAGGTCCAGGAGAAGCCAAAGTCATCCCTAAACCTTCGGACATTCTTGGGAAGTCAACAGACATCCAGGACCGAAAAAGCAAGAATCGAGACTTGGCGTATAAAACCAACGCTGGCGAATCCCTTACAGAGTTTGTAAATGTGGGGCTGCTTTCCTCTCTGCGTTCGCTTTCATTTTTATCTGCCTACTTACCACAGACTTGCCAGGCTGTCACAACACATGCTGCATTTCCACGTCACGAGCGCTCACATGGAAGCATGCGGTGGTGCTAATCTGTGCGTCGGGATCACCAGTCTCTCTGGACTACCTAACTGACTGACCCCCAAATACTAAGCACAAGTCAAGGTCACTGGCTTGCTCTCTTGTGCTACAGGATTGCACCAGCTGCTGTAATATTTCTCTCCTTGGCCCATCTAATCCTCCAGAAACCACTCTGTGGAAGTTTTTCTTTATCGGTGAGCAGCCCCAAGAACATGTTCTGTTGAAGTTCTTTTGTAAAAACAGCCTGGCCTCATTTCAAAAAACAAGAATAATACAGACAGGGTGGGGAGGGGGCAGGGCGGGGCACGTCTATTGTTGCCATGAACCCAAATGAGAAGAGATAGATTTGAGACACACAAAGATATATTGTATCATTTGGATGTATATATTATATGCAAACACACAGCTTTCTATTAACTTGAATCAGTATCATTTGCAAGCATCCTTATGTAACTGTCACGTGTGAATCTATTTTAGCCACCTTCTCGCCCATCATTCAAAGTAGGCACTGAAAAACGGTGGGATATGTTTTTTGCCCAATAAGGCACGTGTTCCTGATCACAAAGGATGCTTAGTAAAGACCGTCCACTGGCTTGCTTAGGAACACAAAACTATTTGGAAAAATCTTCATTTTAATAACAAAAAAATCTCCCTGCTGGCCAAACACTACCATTCAGAACACATCCCTCGTCATGCTCATGGCTGCCCTTGGACTCCACATCACGTTCCACAGACACACTCGGGGTCAGACGATGGTGGGGTGAGAAATGGGGGCCAGCCCCACCCTTTGGGGTTCCTTGCGCCTTCATACCTGTGCTGATGCTCCTGCAAGACTTGATAAATGCTGATAAGAAAAGTTTGGTTTTTAAAACTCCCCACAACACAGTCCTTGTAGATTCGGAATTCTGCAGCCGTCACCGCCTCACCCTCAGGAATCTGGGATAAGTTGAACTTGAACTCTTTGTGGTATCGCTGGCCAGGGGAGAACTCCTTCTCGTGCTCCACTATAAGATTAAACAAGAGAGAGTGACAACTATTGTTACTTGACTAAGTGCCACAGGCTCACCTCAAGAAAGCCGCCCCGTTTTCATTCATAAGTGGATTACCGGTTACCAATGGCTTAGGAGAGGGGATGGGGGTGGGGGGGTAGCAAGAACCAACAGAGGCTGACCTGTCACACAGGCTGAGATTAAAATCCCTCATTTGACCCAAGGATTAAATAAAACTCTTAGATTCTATTTAGTTTAAATACTTTAAATACTTAGTTGAAGTACGTTGCATAAAAGCAAGTTATTTTAAACTCTTGGCTTTGGATGTCCTCATCCACGAAGACAAGAATTCACAGGGCTTCCCAAGGAAGTTGTGAGAATGGAGAAAATGAATATGATGGTGCCCAGTGATCCTGGCCCCGGTCACCCTCTCCCGCCCCCTTGACTTCCTGCTGCCTGGTCCCCCTCAGATTGGTTCACCAGTCACCATCAAGCAGTTGACGAGACCAAGGGTAGCCCTGAGCTGACCTCTGAGGGGGATGGTGGGGGAGGGTCCTTGGGGTGGAGGGGACCGAGGAGTGCATTGACCTCAGCCTGCATCTCCAAGAGTCCTCGGATTTTGCCTGCTGCTCTGTGGAAATTTTTGTTGAGGGGTTTAGGGTAAAGTTTCAGAGAAAATGCCACCTTAACCCAAGTCCACTGCCCTCCCTTCTCCAGGAAGAAAGGGAGGGCTGCAGGAATCTGAGGCCAGGGCCCCTCCACTTAATCTTTGTGTACAACCCAAGTGTGGGGACGGACACATAGAAGCAAACTGCCAATGGTATTTATAGCTTGCTATTTTCTAAGGCTTTTCTAAAAACTGGGAAAGATTTGAATCTGAATGTCATTTTTACTTTTTTTAAACATGCTTTTTTTTTAAGTTTATTTATTTATTTTGAGAGAGAAAGCACTAGAGCAGGGGAGGGGCAGGGAGAGAAAGAGAGAGAAAGAGAGAGAATGAATGAATGAATGAATGAATGAATCCTAAGCAGGCTCCATGCTGTCAGCACAGAGCCTGACGTGGGGCTCCAACTCACAAGCCATGAGATCATCACCGGAACTGAAATCAAGAGTCAGAAGCTTAACCGACTGAGCCACTCAGGCGCCCTTGAATTTTTTTTAAATGAAATCTTTCCCCTGCATGAAGATAAATTATGGAAAACTACAACCGCTGATTATCATTTTTCAGAGTCAGCTTCCAGTTGTCTATATAAAGTCCTGTGTGAAAGAAATGGTATCAACCTCAGATGCTTAACTCATAAACGTAAAAATTAAAAAAAGAAAAAAAAGGGACTGGTCTGCTTCCCACCATAAATCCTTGACTCTTTTCTCCAGGGTTGGAAACGCTTCTGCCCTACTATTCCTATTGGTTTTTTTTCTTAATGGCAACCGCAGTGAAATCTCATGAGTAAATTAATCCTTTATGGCAGAGTTTTCCCAGGGCTGTGGGTAGGAAAAAAAAAAACAACAACAAATTATTTGCCACCTCCAACTGCCCATTTTCTCCCACATGTGTTGGAGATTTAGCTTCTTTAAACAAAACAAAACAAAAACACCAATAACTCTTTATAAGAACCTAAAACCTCAATGGCATTTGCGGAGGAAGCTAAGGAAAAGTTAAGCCATGTATAGGCAGGAGATTTTAAATAAAGAATTTCTGAAACTGCCATGTGAGTATGCTAAAATCTTTTAGATTCAAGTTATCTCTTCATTTGGGGGGTGGTATAAAAATAAGCTTGGACTTGTGTAAGACCTTGATAGTTAAAAAAAAGAAAAAAACAAAACCAAGATCTAACCACAAAGTAAACCACGGTTCAGTCCCAACAAGAGAACAGGTTTTCTAATTTAGTGGCTAAGCATGAAAAGCAATCTTGTTGGTGAGTTCACCCAAGGACACCCATACATGAGGGTATATCACTTTTCCCTAAAACTGATCTGCTTTTTAAGTGTGATATGTTATCATTGGTGGTTAAAAAGTGAATCAAATCTGATTTCCCAAACAGACTTTCTTAAAAACAAAACAAAACAAAACAAAACAAAACACCAGTCACATAGCTTTTCTATAGGGCCTTTTGGTTGCTTAAATGTTAATATCAATAAATAAAAATATATTGTTAAGATTCATTTGAAAGAATGCATACGAATTCCTCAAAGAAGTCTTTCAATCACTATTAGTATAAACAATAATTAGAAAGAAGAAATAATGGATGTGATACAAGATATAAGATAGTAACAAGATATTTCAGTTATAAGAAGTAAACAGAAACTTCAATAAATCAGGAATGTGGTCTCTAGTTCTAGACAAGTATATCACCCCCAATAAACCACAGTTCTGTGTATTCAGACTACTGGGTGGTCCCCCTCCCCTGGGGTGGGCTCCGTGACCTTCTCTGTACCTATTTCATTCAGCAACAGTGCTTCTGAGTGACTTCCAAGCTTTGAACTTCCTTCCACTTAGACTTCTTGGAATGCTTATCTGGGGGAAAGATGGTTACCATGTAAGAGGTCCAAGTACTCTGACCCTCTATGCTATGAGGAAGCCCAAGCTAACCATGTAGAGAGACTGTATGGTACATGAAGAGACAGATGGAGGGAGAGAGGGAAGAGTCCAGTCAGTCTCTGACCACCTCAGCTGAGGCACCACACATGTTATAAAGATGCTATCTTAGATGCCCAATCCAGGGGAGACTTTGGAGGACTCCAACCCCAACCAACATTTGTCTACACCTGCATGAGAGACCTTGAGCAAGAATTACCCAGTTGAACCTGGTCATTTCACAAGACTGTGGGAAGTAGCAGCACATTGTTCTAAGCCACCGTGATCTCGGGTGGTTTGTTACACAGTAATCGGTAATGAACACAAAGAGGACTAGGGAGGACAGGAGAGGATAAGAAAGAGATGGGAAGTCTGGGAGAAATCACATGCAATTATTAAGGATTTCAAAGTGCTGGGAAGCAGTATGTATGACTGAGGAAGAATCCTGGCAAATTATCACAGACAAATGTGAAGAGTTAAAGAATCTAAAAATGAGAAACTAGGGGTGCCTGGGTGGCTCAGTCAGTTGAACGTCTGACTCTTGATTTCGACTCAGGTCGTGATCCCAGAGTCATGAGATGGAGCCTCTCATCTGGCCCCATGCTGATCATACAGCCTGCTTAAGATTCCCTCCCTCTCTGTCCCCATCTCTCTTCCTTCCTCCCTCTCCCCCACTTGAGTGTGCTTGCTCACTCATCCTCTAAAACTAAAAAAATAAAAATGAGAAGACAGGAGCATAGTTCAAAGCCTTCACCTTATTACAACACGAATTAGAGCTCATTGCCTTATTATGTGCATTTTCCCAGTTCTCTACTGACCCCACATTACCTTGAAGCACTTTGAACTTTCTTTTGCCTTTCCTTTATTCCTTCTTTGAGGAGATTCAGAGATCTGACTGCCCCCACCTCATTTTCAGCCCTCTCACTCAACCCCTTTACTCCACTGTCTTCCAAACCTCTCTTGAAGCCTCTTGGCTGGAAGTTGTACCACCTTCTTTCCTCTCCCCACGATACTTCAGCCACGAGTCATTAGGAGTTTGCCTGGAACGCCTCTCTCCCCCAATCTTTTGCCTACAACTGAATTTACATAATGTGTGCACTAATGTCTCATAGGGATACAAGAAATAAATGCAGTTATGTCACTGCTCACACATGCATTTGAAGACCACAGTGGTAAAACTGTAACGTTTCCAGCAAGCTTAGCGTTCCCCCTTCAAGCTCTATGATTCTGGACTCCTGGAATATCAGACAACTCAAGAAATATGAGAGGTAATGAAAGGGAGAGGGCTGAGTTCTGAACTCAGCACTCAAGACTATTTTGTAACTCCTAGCCTTTTGGCATCTCAATGGTGGTGCCAAACACGCTACATGATTGAGTAGTATCTAAAAGCGTTGATGAAGGGTCATTCTGCCAAACTGGTTTTGAATTCCAGCTCCCCTTTTCCTGATCTATGTGATGCTGAGCAAGATATTAGCCAAAATTTGTTATCAGTGAAGTGAGAATCATAGCATTTCTGAAGATTGAGACAATCTATACAAAAGAGTCAGTGGTAGAGTAAGTACTTAATAAATATTAGTTGTGATGATCATTAGCTGATGCTTGAGAATCTAGCTCTACTGATGGAGTATGTCTTTGCTGAGTAATTAAAATTTACTTCGGAGTCTTTAGATAAGGCCAATCAATGGTTCCTCTAAATTACCTTTTTAATTTGGAGAGATGCATTCTGTGTAAAGGGCAGTAAGTCAAATCACTACATTGAGTATCATCAGTCTTGGTGTTTGGCTAATGAATACAGTTCTGTGTTCTCTGAGGTGGTAATTCCTAGAATTTTTTTATTTCAAGCACCAGTAAAAACTTAACAGTAACGACCTTCTGCAAGGTCATTTACTTTTTCTGTTTGCCATCTTTGAAAGCAGAACAAACAAAACAACAAACTGCATCCTTTTAACTTGATGATCATTTCTAAAGGTTCTTTTAACACCAAATAAAATAGAAAGGACATAGTTGAAGACCATATACAATCCCATATACCAGGTGAAATATCAGACCAGCACCAGACCTTTGCCCAACATGCAGGAACCATAGCCCGAAGGAGTAGAAGTTCTTAGTTGAGGATTCAAAATGTAAGTTATATGATACTATATATACAAAAGGATATATGCAACTTACGAAGGTAATGAAGCATCCTAACAAAGCACTGAGAAAACCAGCACCCAACTGGAATATGACTAATACTGTGTTATTCCTCCCTGGTGCCATCTCCGGCACCTGCCCAAAAAGTATCCAGACACATGAATAGTGTCCAGCATTTTCTTGCCTTTTAAGAACTAACAGTTTCACTACATATGTATCACTAAATCAGTGCTTTTCTTTTTTCCCTTAAAGTCTGTCAGAGACATAATGGAAACTTTATAGGCACACATGGAAAATCCAGGCACGGTCACAGCTAAGAGTGAAGGCGGCCCAAGCAGATGGCCATATTGCCTGTCAGCTGGTGGGGAGGTGAAGTCCCATGGGTGTGGCCTGGCTGCTCTGGAGGCGATGGGTGACTAATAATTCTTCTTCTTCAGCTCTACCTCGTACAAATCCACTGAAAACACGAACGTTTTCTTAACAAGCGCTGGCAAGGATGTGGAGAAAGTTAGAACCCTTGCACTTTGCTGGTGGTGACCTAAGATGGGGCAGCTGCTATGGGAAACAGTTTGGCAAGTCCTCAAACACACACCGAATCACCATATGATCCAGCAATCCCACTTTTAAGTACAGACAGGTATCCACAAGAATTGAAAACAGGAACTTCAACAGATATCCGCACACCCATGTTCCTAGCAAGATTCACAGTAGCCAAAAGGTACAAGCAACCCAAGCGTCCACTGATGAATGAAAGGATAAACAATGTGGCAGAGACAGACAGAGGAATATTGTTCAGCTTTAAAAAGGAAGGAAACTCTGACATAGGCTACGACATGGATAAACCTTGGGGACATTATGCGAAGTGAAATAAGCCAGTCACAAAAAGACAAATATACGCACTTACATGCGTGTCAAATTCATAGAGACAGAATGTAAGAATGGTGGTTTCCAGGGGCTGGAGAGGGGAATGGGGAGTGAGTGTTCAGTGGGGACAGAGTTTCAGCTTGGGAAGATGATAATGTTCTGGAGATGGATGGTGGTGATGGCTGCACGACAGTGTGAATACACCTAATGCTGAACTTGTACAATTAAAAATGGCGGAAGTGGTAAATGTTATGAGTATTTTACCACAAAAAAACTAAAAATGGGCATTTTTCTTACATAATCACAATGCGTGATCATAGCTAAGTTAAATAATTCATTTTCTTTTTTTTTTTTTTTTAAGTTTATTTATTTGAGAAAGAGTGCCAGCAAAGGAGGCGAAGACAGCAACGGAGAGAATACCAAGCAGGCTCTGCACTATGAGGGCTCCATGTCATGAACTGTGAGATCATGACCTGAGCTGAAATCAAGAGTCTGACGCTCAACTGAATGAACCACCCAGGTGCCCCCATTACTGTTTTCTAATATCCAATCCCTAATCAAATTTCCTCAAACACCTCAAAAAACTATGTTGCTACATTTGGTTCATTGGAATCAGGAGACAAACAGGGTCCACACTTGGTTGTTCTGTCTCCTAAGTCTCTTCCAAAATAAGCAAACCAGGAACAGAAAGAACCCCACTAATCTGATCATGAATCCATCTAAAAAACCTACAATGAACAACATTCTCAATGGTGATACACTGAGATGTTTCCTTTAAAATCAGGAAGAAGACAAAGATGTCCATTTTCAGTCTTGAGGTCCAGTTCAGCATTGCTGAGATTAAATAATAGGAAAGGAAGAGTACTATTACAAATTGTTAAACCTAGTAAGAAAATTCATCAGATTGCTTCCTTGATGGTCTCGGTGAGTTAAAGTTGCTCTAACAAAAGTACTACAGACTGAGGGGCTGAAACAATAAACATTTCTCACAGAGATCAGCATGCCAGCACATCTGGGTTCTTGCTGAGGGCCCTATTCCCCCTATTCCTGGTTAGGTCGTCGTTTCGCCTACCTTGGCGCATGCACATAGAGAGACACAGTGTGAGCTCCAGTCTCTTCCTCTTCTTTTTTTCTAAGCTTATTTATTTTGAGAGAGAAAGTGGGGGAGAGGCAGAGAGAGAGAAAAGGAGAGAGAGAGAATCTCAAGCAGGCTCTGCAAGGCAAGCACAGAGCCCATTGCGGGGCTCAAACCCATTTTGAGATCGTGACCTGAACCAAAGTCAGATGCTTAACCAACGGAGCCACCCAGGTGCCCCCAGTCTCTTCCTCTTCTTGTAAGGATACTAATCTCATCATGGAAGCTCCACCCTCAGGACCTAATTATTTCCCCAGGGTCCATTCATAACACCATCTCATCAGGGATTAGGGCTTCATCCGTATGAAATTTAGTGGACACGAACCCACAGCTCCCAACACTGACACTAAAAGTTGTCTGTTACTTGTTCACATTATTTGTCCTGTTACTTTTCAAATTTACAGTTTGGAATTTTTGCATTTGTGTTCATAAGTGACACTGGTGATGGGCTCATCTCATATAGCATTGTTCAGTTTCAAGTAATACTTGCTCTTGGAATCAGCTGGGAAATGTTCCCTCTCTTTCTTTTCAGGAAATGATCTCTTCCTTCAAACCCTGGCAAACTTATCTGTAAAATCATCTGATCCTGGTGTTTTTTTCTTTGGGGAAAATTTTTAATTACTCATTCGCTTTCTTTTAAACATATAGAAATATTCGAGTTATCTATTTCTTTTTAAGTCATTGTACATTTTCTAGAAGTTTGTCAACTGGGGCATAATTTATCAAATTTATTGCCATAAAAATATTTATTTATTTTTTTGAGGAAAAGAGAGAGCATGAATAGGGGAGGGGCAGAGAGAGAGAGAGAGGGAGACACAGAATTCCAAGCAGGCTCCAGGTTCTAAGCTATCAGCACAGAGTCTGATGTGGGGCTTGGACTCAGGAACTGTGAGATCATAACCTGAGCCAAAGTCGGATGCTCAACTGACTGAGCCACCCCGGCGCCCTGCCATAAAATTTTTCACAGTATTCTCATATGATTTAATCTCTGCTCTATCTACAGCTTTTTCATTCCAATATCATTTATTTGTGAATTCCCTTTTTTTTCTGGATTCGTCTTACTGGAGGCCAATTTTTTTTTCTCACTATTGCTTAATTTGATTGTAATATTGATTTTTCTTTTTTGACATGTCGAAAGCAAAGAACTTTTTGTTACTTCTTACAAACAAGGAGACAGGGAGCTAACTCTCAAGACTTACTACAGTTTCTGAATCACATCCTGCTAAGTCTGAATTGTTTCAGGTGTCTAGAGAAAAATAAAGACACAACCTTTTTCAAGTAGAAATATAAACAGAAAAGAAAGAGGGGAGAGTGGTGGGAAAAGAATAGAACAATCTTCCTAGTTAATACATTAAAGGATAGTCACATAATCAGGATTTTCTCACTATCTGGACTCACTCACTGGTTAACTTGGCAAGACTTAGTTAAGGCAAAATTACACTCATTCCGTAATAAATTCTACAATTCCAAATGCTTCATGCTTCCACTTATAGTCATACACCAAACTTAAAAAAATTGTAACTCTTTAAAAAAAACAAAAATTTGCCATTCCATTGACTACTGTAAACAATTTTTTATGCTATGGCATAAGTTTCTTTCATTTTAGGTGACAAGGACTGGTTTCAAGGCTTGGTACAATAGCAGCCTTCTGACTTTTAAGATGCCAGCATTCAACCTGAAACAGTAATAGAGACATTGATCTGGACTCTTTGGCTCACTTTTTAACCACAATGAGTTAACAGACTTTACCCTCTAGGGTGCACCAAACATTTCTAAATATTTGTTTCTATTAATGTTCTATTAGAATCACAAATATCAAGATGAATATTTTCCTGGCTGCCATCTTATTTTTTTAAACTGATTTTTCTAAACTTTACTTTTTTTAAATGTTTATTTATTTGAGTGAGAGAGAGAGAGAGAGAGAATGTGCACAAAAGCAGGGAAGGGACAAAAAGAAAATTGAGGGGGGGGGAGTATCCCAAGCACGCTCCACACTGACATCAGGCTTGACCCCATGAACTGTGAGATCATGACCCAAGCCAAAATCAAGAGTCTGATGCTCAACTGATTGAACCACCCAGGAACCCTAACTTTTCTAAACTTTAATTTTTATTTTAAACAGTTATGGACTCACTAGTAGTTTCAGAAATAGCAGAAAGGATGAAAAAAAAATAGTCGAAAGATCCTCTGTGACATCTTACATAACTGAATAACAGTAAAAAAAAAACAAAAAACAGGAAACTGACATTGATATAATACTTTAACTAGACTTCAGACCCTACTTTGATTTCACCAATTTTTACACCCATTTTCTGGTGTGTGTATATGTGTGTCCATACATAATTCTACGACATCACATGTATCGATTCCTATAACCACCACCATAATCTAGACACAGAACTATTCTGTCCCTTCAAAGTAAATCCCTTGAGCTGCCCTTTTAATTCAAATGACTTTTTAAGACTAGATCGAGCACATATACTATAAAGAGCTTTCGGACCAACACTAAGTGCCTACATGTCGTCATTAGTAGTACGGGTTAGCCAACACATTTTTTTTACTTTTAAAAACATGTTAGAAACATTTTCATACCAAAATACAGATGTTCATATCACTTTAGGTTGGGGAAGACACTCAGCTAATAGCCACAACTATATATGTCTTCCAATGGAAAAAAGTTGCAGACTTCAGCTAACATGAGAGAATACACTCAGGCACTTAAGTCAATAAACATGTGTCATGAGGAAAGACTTAAACTGAAAAATTGCAGCCTTGCTAGAGTTCCATCAATATCAAATAACCACATTTTTTGCCCACTTATAAAGACTGCTATAAAGAAGCAATCAGACATTTAGTAAAAACAAATATATACATGTATTTTTTTCACTATTAAAAATTTAACAGCTTCGGTCAAAACACCTAGATGGGACAGCCTAAAAGAATACGCTCCCATATCTCTGATTAAAAAAAAACTTATTCAACTTACTTAAACTAAAAAAAAAAGAAAAAAGAAAAAGAAAAATGAAAAACAAACAAACAGTTCACCCATTTCTTCCACCCCCAACCACCTGCCTCTTGCAATCACCAATCTGTTCTCTGTATCCATGAGCTTGGTTTGTTTTGTTGTGTTTTAGATTCCACAAAGAAAAGAGATCATATGGTATTTGTCTTTCATTTTTCACTTCAAGGTCCATCCATTTTGTCACAAATGTCAAGATTTCATTCTTTTATACAGCTCAATAATATTTCTGTGTGTGTGTGTGTGTGTGTGTGTGTGTGTGTGTATTACAATTTCTTCACCCGTTGATGGACATTTAGGTTGTTTCCATGTTTTGGCTACTGTAAATAAGCTGCAACGAACATGGGGTGTATACACTTCTACTTAGTGTTTTCATTTTCTTTGGATATCCAGAGGTGAAATTACTGTATCATATGGTAATTCTATTTTTAATTTTTTGAAAAATTTCCATACTGTTTCCCACAATGGCTATACCGATTTTCATTTCCACCAACAGTGCACAAGGGGTCCCTTTTCCCTACATTCTCACCGACGCTTCATATTTCTTGTCTTTCTTTTTATTTATTTATTTATTTATTTTTTTTATTTTTTTTTCAACGTTTTTTATTTATTTTTGGGACAGAGAGAGACAGAGCATGAACTGGGGAGGGGCAGAGAGAGAGGGAGACACAGAATCGGAAACAGGCTCCAGGCTCCGAGCCATCAGCCCAGAGCCTGACGCGGGGCTCGAACTCACGGACCGCGAGATCGTGACCTGGCTGAAGTCGGACGCTTAACCGACTGCGCCACCCAGGCGCCCCAATCTTGTCTTTCTGATACTAGTCGTTCTCACAGGTGTGAGGTGGTATCTCACTGTGGTTCTGATTTGCATTTCCCTGATGATTAGTAATGTGGAACATCTTTCCATGTGCCTGTTAGCCATCTGTAGTGTTGTTTGGGAAAAATGTCTATTCAGATCTTCTGTCCATATTTTAATCAGATTGTGTTTTTGCTATTGAGTTGTAGGAGTCTGTTGTATATTTTGGATATTAGCTCCTTATCAGATATATGATTTGCAAACATTCTCTCATTCACTCCATTGCCTTTTCATCTTGTTGATGGTTTCCTTTGCTGTGCAGAAGCTTTTCAGTTTTGGTGTAGCCCTACTTGTTTACTTTTGCTTTTCTTGTTTTTGCTTTTGGTATCAAGATTCCAAAAATTATCGCAAACTCCAATGTTAAGGAGCTTAGTGCCTATCTTTTCCTCTAGGAGTTTTACAGTTTCAGGTCTCACATTTAAGACTTTAGTCCATTTAGGGGCACCTGGGTGGCTCAGTCAGTTGGGCTTCCGACTTTGGCTCAGGTCATGAGCTCGCAGTTTGTGAGTTCGAGCCCCGTGCCGGGCTTTATGCTGTCAGTTCAGAGCCTGGAGCTTGCTTCGAATTCTGTGTCTCCCTCTCTCTCTGCCCCTCCCCTGCTCATACTCTCTCTCTCTCTCTGTCTCTCAAAAAATGAATAAATGTTAAAAAAAATTCTTAAAACAAAAGACTTTAATCCATTTTGAGTTAAACTTTGTGCACAGTGTAAGACAGTGGTCCAATTTCATTCTTTTGAACGTGGCTGTCCAGTTTTACCATTTATTGAAGAGACTGCCCTTTCCCCATTGTATATTCTTGGCTCTTTTGTCATAAACTGACTATAGATGTATGAGTTTATTTCTGGGATCTCTATTCTGTTCCATTGATACATGTATCTGTTTTATGGCAATACTGTTTACTATAAATTTGTAATGTATTTTGAAATTAGGGAGCATATTGCTATGTTGTTCTTTCTCAAGACTGTTTTGGCTATTTGGGTCTTTTGTAGTTCCAGACAAATTTTAGGATTTTTTGTTATATTTCTGTGAAAAATACCATTGGAATTTTGATAGGGATTGTACTGAATATATTGCTCTGGGTAGTATGGACATTTTAACAATTCTTCCAATCCATGAGCCTGGAATACCTTTCCATTTATTTGTGTCTTCTTCAATTTCTTTCATTAATGTTTTATAATTTTTAATATATAGACCTCTGAGCTCATTGGTTAAGTTTATTCCTAGTTATTTTGTTTCTCTGGTTATCCAAATTTTAATTTTTGTCAAGAAATTAATGTGGTTTTTTTGAGTATAGTAGACACATCATGTTAATTTCAGGTGTACAATACAGTGATTCATTCATGGTGATAGTGATTTATGTGTTATGCTGTACTATTTTATTCTCTTTAATGTAATTGTAAATGGGATTGTTTTCTTTTTTTCTGATAGTACATTAGTGTAAAGAAATCCAACAGATTTTTGCATGTTGATTTTGTATCCTGCAACTTTACTGACTTCATTTATTCTAATAGTTTTTGATGAAATAATTCAAGGTTTTTATATACAACATATCTTCTGCAAACAGTGACAGTTTTACTTCTTCCTTTTGGATGTCTTTTTCTTGCCTAATTTCTCTGGCTAGGATTTCTAATATTATGTTGAATAAAAGTGGCAAAAGTGGACATTCTGGTGTTGTTCCTGATCTTAGAAAAAAGCTTTCAGCTCTTCACCATTGAGTATGATGTTATTAGCTGTGGGCTTGTCATATATGGCCTTTATTATGTTAAGGTACATTCCCTCTATCCTGCATTTTGAAGAATTTTTATCATAAGATGTTGGATTTTGACAAATTCTTTTTCTGCATCTGTCGAGATGATCATACAAGTTTTATCCCTTATTTTGTTAATCACATTGACAGATTTGCAGACGTTGAATCATTCTAACATCCCTGGAATGAATCTCGCTTGATCATGATGTATGACCTTTTTTCTTTTCTTTTTTTTTTTTTTTTTTTGACATCTCTTACACTCTTCACCTGTTTCACCCATCCCCCAACCCCCTCCCCTCTGGTAACTACCAGTTTGTTCTCTGTATTTATCAATTTGTTTCTGTTCTTGCTCATTTGGTTTTTAGATTTCACATATAAGTGAAATCATATAATATTTATCTTTCTCTGTATGGCTTATTTAATTTAGCATAATATCCTCTGGGTCCATCCACTTTGTTGCAAATGGCAAGATCTTGTTCTTTTTTGTGGCGAATATTCTATTGTATACATATATAATATCAATGTCTATTAATGGACACTAATGTTGTTTCCATATCTTTGCCATTGTAAATAATGCCACAATAAATACAGAGGTGCATATATCTTTTCAAATTAGTGCTTTTGTTTTCTTTGGGTAAATACCCAGTAATGGAATCAGTACAAGATCATACAGTTCTATTTTGAATTTTTTGAGGACCCTCCATATTGTTTTCTACAATGGTTCCACCAATTTATATTGGCCTATGATCCTTTCAATGTGTTGTTGAATTTGGTCTGCTAATATTCTGTTGAGGATTTTTTCATCTGTGTTCATCAGGGATATTGGGCACACTTCATTATTTCCAGAACTAATGTTCTGGAAAATTCTTAGCCTTTAGCTCATTGATGAGGACGCTCCTCCATTCTCTTTAATGTCTCCTTCAAGAATGACAATTAGATGTGTTTCAGACTTTCATTTTAATTTCCACTGCTCTTAACTGCTTTTTTATGTCATTTATCTCCTTGTCTCTTGGCTGGAAAATTTCTTTAGATCTATCTAAAAGTTCACTTGTTTTTACCGTATAGCTTAAGCCATCTATTAGTTTCTTATTTTAATGAGTTTTTAAATTTTTCTAACTCCATCTCTTGTCATCATTGTTGTGTAGTCTTTTTCAGTTGTCAATTGTTCTATATCACTATTATGTATTTCAGTATTCATTATTCTTTGTGTATTTCCTATATAGTTGTCTCACAGTTTCTAACTCAGTGTCTGTTTTCTGTGAAATCCTTGGCAAATTTAAATCGGCACTGCTTTCCCATCCCTCTGAGGACTTTCATTTTCCTTGATTATTACCTTGTGTGTTTGCAGATTTTTAGGTAATTTTTGATTGAAATTCATCCTCAATGTTTAAATGGTTTGCTTTTCTCCCCCCCGCCCTCTCCAAAAAGAGAGAGAGAGAGAGAGAGAAACATGGACATTTGCTTTTGTGAGGAATGTTACTGACCTGGACCCAGTTATCTCCCCACATTGAGGGCTTAATGTGGGAATGTCTAGGATAGCTCTCCCACCTTGGCCTGGACTCTTCACTGCTCTCATGATCTGCAGGAATGTTGGTATTTGCATTCACAGAAACCTAGCTTTTATGTTTGTTTGCTCACAATAACACTCAGGGGAGTCCTCAAAGATGTCCCCAAGTCCCTGACATTCATGCTGTAGACATATTTGCTTTTGTTTATCCTGGATCGAGTCATATTTTAGCAGGAGGGCCTTACAAATTATCTAGTCTGCAATATTTCCAGAATTTGAAGTCTTTCTTTGATTGGTTACGTTTGGAAAACAACATTTGGGACACACTCCTCTCAACTCCTAAAGATATTATAAAACATGCCTAATGTTTGAGGAATTTACAAGCATTTTCATACATGCTACCTCATCTGTTTCTCAGAATAGTCCCAGAAGGTAGACACAGCAAATATTATCACCATCATAGCAATAGGAATCCGACACCAAAGGCAGTTAAGGGGCTTCCCTTTGGCACTTACGTTTATGATTTCAATTATTATTTTATGCTAATGCCTCCCACATTTCCCATCTCCAGCTCATTGCTCTCCCTTAAGGAATGGGTTTATCTCACTACCTGGGACACTTCATCCTGATGCCCCGTATGCATGGGGAGTCAACATGCACAAAATGAGACTCTTTTTCTCTCCCACTAATATGCCCCTGTAGCTTTCTTTACCTTCTCCACCCTTATCACTCCCAATTGGCCAATTAATCACCAACTCCTGTTGATTTTACCTTCTAGAACTGCATTGTGTAATACAGTGGCCACCCGCACTAGCCACATGCAGTTATTTAAATGTAAATGAGAGAAAATTTAAAATTCAGTTCCACCATCACACCAGCCACATGTAAAGGGTTCAGTGCCCGCGTGTGGCTGGTGGATACCGTATTGGCAAGCATATCACAGAACATTCCCATCATCACAGAAAGCTCTGTTGGATGGCACTCTTCTGGAAATTTCTCTAACCCACCTGTCCTGTTCCATGACCACTGCCCTTATTCAGAGCCGTCCTGCTGCCTCAAGATGTGTCCCTAGCCCATCCTCTCTCCACACTGCAGCTGGTACCACAGTCATAGACCCAAACTTGAAAATCGCCTGCTTAGAGCCTTTAATCTATTCCCCTGACCTTCTGTCCTTACCCCTCACCTTCTCCTGCCTCAAACTCTACTCTTAGGAGACCTTAAACTGCCTTTCCCTTACCCTTTTTTTTTTTTTTTTACTGTTTTGTTAAGGTTTATTTTTGAGAGAGAGAGAGAGAGAGAGAGAATGAGAATGAGCAGGGGAGGGGCAGAGAGAGAGAGAGAATCCCAAGCAGGCTCTGCACCGTCAGCATGGAGCCTGATGTGGGGCTTGAACCACAAACTGTGAGATCATGACCTGAGCAGAAAATAAGAGTCAGATGCTTAAAAGATTGAGCCACCCAGGCACCCTGACATTCCCTCAACTTATACAATCTCCGTGCCTTGTCAAAGAACTTCCCCTCCCTAACCTCCAGGATGTAGATGTAAACTTTTAGAGGCTCAAAATTTTGGAGATGCTTTGATGCTTCTATGTAATTCTAAATGAAAACAATTTATTAAAGCCATAAAACAAGGGTAGGTACATCAGAGTTTTTGCTTCCTCCATAATTATGAATGCTTTGTTGAAAAATATCTAGCTGAAACTCTTTTTAAAGTAGATATCTTCAGGGGCACCTGAGTGGCTCAGTTGGTTGAGTGTCCAACTTTGGCTCCAGTCATGATCTCACCCTCCGTGAGTTCAAGCCCCGTGTTGAGTTCTGTGCTAACAGCTCAGCTTGGAGCCTGGAGCCTGCTTCATATTCTGTGTCTCCCTCTCTCTGCTCCTCCCCTGTTTGCACTCCGTCTCTCTCTCTCAAAAAATAAATAAACATTAAAATAAATAAATAAATAAATAAATAAATAAATAAAGTAGCTGTCTTCACTCAGTGTTAAGTGTTCCTCTTTTGCTAAAACTCTGACCATTACTTGCCTTGTGTAATGGGTAATGCAGCGATATTTTAAATCTTCCTTTAAGGCTGAATTCCAGGAAGCCTTCCTTAACTGCTGTTTCTCTACCCTCCTTACCCCCAGTTGGTTTGGGGACCTTGACTACAGGCTTCTGTCATATTCCATGCAAATCTTCAGCGTTGCACCCCACCTCTTACTAAGGTGATCATTGTTCGTGTATGTACCTTACCCACTGGAGCACAAGCCCCTCAGAGGCAGAGTCCCTGTCACATTCACTTTAATACCTCCAACAGAGGGTTCAAGAATGTTTGTTGAATGAATGTATAAGCCAGGACTGAGGTCTGCTCCATGCTCTTTCCTGGGCACTGTAGTATCCCCACTGGACAAAAAGAGCCAGAACAGAACTCAAGCTTTGGACTCCAGCCTCTGCGATCTGTCTTCAAGACCCAGGGGCATTCTCCAGAACACAAACAGCTAAACTAAGGGACCAACTCAACACATCTGTCTGGGTTTGTTTCTTGAAGGAGCAGCACTATAAGCCCAGAATGCCAATTAGCATATTGCTTTGTACTAGGGAGTTGAGGACACAGACTCTAAGCATGTTAAATTTTAAAAAGCTAAAGAAAGAAATTAATCTGCTCAAATTACTTTAATTATACTCAAGCCGTATCACAAGGTCATCATGCACAAGAAAGACGGAATCACATCCTCAATTCAGAGAAACAGACCTCTGGCACATGAACACGCTCTCTTTCATCCGTTTTTAAAAGAAGTGAGGGGCACCAGGGTGGCTCAGTCGGTTGAGCTTCTGACTTCGGCTCAGGTCATGATCTCACAGTTTGTGGGTTCGAGCCCTGCGTCAAACTCTGTGCTGACAGCTCGGAGCCTGGAGCCTGCTTCAGATTCTGTGTCTCCTCTCTCTCTGCACTTCCCCTACCCATGTTCTGTCTGTTTCTCTCTCTCAAGAATAAATAAACATTAAAAAAAATTTTTTTTAATTGAAGTGAAATTTACATAACATGAAACTAATCATTTTAATGTGAACAATTCAGTGGCACTTCGTACATTCACAATGTTGTGCAATCACCACCTCTATCTGGCTCCAAAACATTTTCATCACCCCAAAAGCAAACCATACACCCATTAAACAGCAACTCCCCATTGCAGCCCCTGGCAACCACCAACCTTTGTTCCATCTCTATGGATATTTCATATGAATGGAATCATACAATCCTCTGTCACCGGTTTTTTGCACTTAGTAATGTTTTCAAGGTTCATCAACAGTAGTATCACCTATTGGTCCTTCATTCCTTTTTATGGCCACGAAACATTCCTTTGTATGCACATACATTTCGTATGTCCATTCATATGCTGATGGACACTTGGACTGTTTCCACCTTTAGCAACTGCGAATGGCACCTCTGTGAACGTGCATGTACTTATCTGAGTGCCTGTTGTCAATTCCGTTATGTTTGTCTTGCTTTTCCTCTTCCATTTTCCTTCTCAGCCACCGATTCCCTAGAATTAATGTTGGATGGGTTGCTCATTACCCACCAGAGTTAAGTCATAGCCTGTCCCAAACACAAGGGCAGGGAGCTGGGCACCCCCCTCTCCAGGGGCAAGCTATGCAGGACATCTGAGAAGAGACTAGGTGTTGAGTGAATGTGCCCAGCACACTCTCTGGCACACAGTAGGTCCACAATAAATGTTTGCTGAGTCCGAATATAAATGAGGTTAATCCAGGGGGGCCTGGGTGGCTCAGTTGGCTAAGTCCAACTGTGGCTCAGTCATGATCTCATGGTTCATGAGTTTGAGCCCCGCACCAGGCTCTGTGCCACCAGCTTTGGATCCTCTGTCTCCTAGTCTCTGCCCCTCCCCCACTATCTCTCTAACAAATAAACATTTAAAAAACAAAAAATAAATGAAGTTAATCCAGAATTATAGAACAAAGAGAAGGAGAAGTAGATATTGGAGAGGAAGAGTCCCAAGTAGAAAATGATAGGTCAGAGGTCAACACACAGAAGGGGCAACAAGAGAGACTGAAAATCGCACTGGTGGGAAAGCTTCTTGCCAGATGAAACCCTGGGAGCACTGAAAAAGAGAGAGGTCCTCCTAATGAAACAGCTAGCTTTTTTTTTCTTTTGAAAGCCAGATGTCTAATACACAAGGGAAGAGCACAGGGCCAACAGGCTGAAGAAGGGAGGTTGAGAAGCAGCAGGGTCTCTGTGTCAAGTCACTTAATTGTTTCAGCTTTTTTCTTTTTGGAGGGAGGGAGGGAGGGAGAGAGAGGGACAGAGAGGCAGAGAGAGAATCCCAAGCAGGCTCCATGCTGTCAGCACAGAGTCCAGTGTGAACCTCAATCTCATGAACTGTGAGATCACAACCTGAGCCGACACCAAGAGTCCGTTGCTCACCTGACTGAGCCACCCAGGCGCCCCTGTTTCAACTCTTGCAGTATCTACACAGTGGCCATAAAGTCTGGAAACAATGTAATATTATTTTATCATGCATTAGAATGTGATGTCTATACTTCATTTGTTACGGACTTGCCTACACTTACGGATATGGTGACCACCCTCTACGTGAGCAGTAGGAACATCTACCCACGAGGTAGCATGAGAGGCAAATGAGACCCTGTGCACCAAAATGCTCCATAACCCACAACGGGGCTATAAAATGCTACATGATGCATTCTTTTTACTAAGCACAGCATATCAACATCACTACCATTAGGATTTTTCTCCATCTTCAACGCTTTGCAGAGAAAGACAGTACGTGCAAACGGGTACATGAAAAGCCCACAAAAGGAAAAACCCATCCTTAAATGATTGAGAATTGAACTGCATTGGGCAACAGTTTCTCTCATTGGGTGGCAGCTTAAATAAACACTAAATCCTGCCTTTCTCCACAGCGGACTTTTGACCATGACAGTGGAGGTATGCGATTTACTAAAACGTTCAAGTTTTAAAAGTTAAAAGTAACTGACAGGCCAATTCCTTGCTTCAGTTCCCAGGGTTACCAGGGTTTCATATTCCTATCAAGTTACACCGCATCAGATGACCTGCTATTATTCGAGGCACAGTGTCGAGAGTGCCAAACACGGGGACGTGGGGAGAGTCCTTTCTCATGATCCCTTCCGACCTCTCCTCCCCGTGATTGGTCCAGGGTGTCCTGACCCTGGGAAGTCGGGGGCCAGCCCGCTTCCCTCCTTGCAGGCATCTGCATGGCCCTCCCTCCCCACCTTAACAACACCCAAGCCAGTGGCCACAGAAAAAGAAAATGTAGGCCTGTGACTGCGGAGGGCTGGAACTTCCCTCCCACGTACACCCCACAAGGGCGGGGCATTTTGTCTTGCTCCCTTATGAGTCCCGAGTGCCGAAAGTAGTACCTGGCCCAAGGAAGGCGGCCAGTACGTACATGTTGACAGAGTAAATGACTGACTCATCCAGAGCCAGTGGAGCTGTACTTCTCAAGCTCTGGGCGGCCTGACCTGGGACAGACCCTCGACTCCGTCCTGGTCAAACTAAGACCTGCGGTCCCAAGTGGGGATGTGACCGTGGCTGCCGAGCTGTGTGGGGGACGTGAGCTTATCATGCCAGGGGCTCTAAACAAGAGAATGGAAAAATGCCACCATGGGGGGCAAGATGGTCTCTGTAGCACAGCCGTGTGATGCAAACACACAAACACAGAAAAGGGTCATTCCTTTCCTTTAATAGACAAAACTCGGATCCCTACATCCTTGCAAAAATACAACAAACACTTCTCCCAGGACTGCTCTCAGGGAATATCTTTCCGTCTCTGGACAATAAGCCCTCCGGGTCCCTTTTTTTTTTTTTTTTTTTTAATTTTTTTTTTCAACTTTATTTTTTTTTTTTTTTTTTTGGGGATAGAGAGAGACAGAGCATGAACGGGGGAGGGGCAGAGAGAGAGGGAGACACAGAATCGGAAACAGGCTCCAGGCTCCGAGCCATCAGCCCAGAGCCTGACGCGGGGCTCGAACTCACGGACCGCGAGATCGTGACCTGGCTGAAGTCGGAGGCTCAACCGACTGCGCCATCCAGGCGCCCCACTCCGGGTCCCTTTTGAGGGATAGCTGTGCTGGTGTGTTTAGCCCTGTTGGATTCTAAGTTGGATCCTAAGTTGGATTCTAAAGTGTTTACAAGGCAATGCTTCCTAAGTTGAAAAACCACCACCAAAAAAAAAAAAAAAAAAAGGCTCACCAAGATTAAGTATTTGAATGTATGGTTTGAAAAAACAAAAATACAGTCGACACCTACAAGAGGCTTTAAAAACATGAGAAAAGGAGGGGCACCTGGGTGGGTCAGTCAGTTGAGCTTCTGACTTCAGCCCAGGTCATGATCTCATGGTTTGTGGGTTCGAGCCCCACATTGGGCTCCCTGCTGTCAGCCTGTCAGCACAGAGCCTGCTTCAGATCCTCTGTCCCCTTCTCTCTGCCCCTCCCCCACTTGTGCTCTGGCCAAAATAAAAAAAAAAAAAAAAAAAGAACAACATGGGAAAAAGGGTAAGAAATGCCTATGGCTCCCACCTTCCTGCTCCTCAAAAATATCACGTAACTTCTGACTTAACCAAATAATCCTTACCTCAACAATGTCATTTCCTAGGCAGTTTTATTTATAAGACTAAAACTGAGTCCAATCCATGAGGTACTTCCGGCTTTGGCTCCCAGATGATGACAACAATGGATGGTCTAAAGTCAGAAAGACAGAACTGAGCTGGGAAACAGTCAAGTGTGACAGATTGGTGGTATGCACTCATTTGTGTTTTTCATTTGGTTCTGATTTACTAATTAACAAATGGAGCAAGAAAAACATATTTGGGTTGAGTTGGAAGCTTTCACAGCTCATCTCCACTTCCTGGAGCCCTCAGTGAAATACTCATCTTGGATTTGTTGCCCTGTGATAATTTCCATGTCTAACATGGCCTTGTCATTTCACTGCAGGATTGAGTTTGGGAAAAACCAGGCTGGAGAAGAAAGTTCTTATCCAAGCATATATCTGAGGGAAGGAAGGAGGGAGGGAGGCAAAGGAACAACAAAGCAACCAGCCAAAGGTTTCTCAGTTACTCGCGCTCCCCTTCTAATTCAAAACATTATACTTTATTATTGGTGCAGCACCAGAGAGCACATTCTTTGCTTCGGTGATTCACTTCATTTTCCTGAGAACACAATGGAGAGAGTATCTCAGGGTAGAGTTACTGATTTGCCTCCAGATTAAGTCCAAGCTAAACTGCTCACTTCACGTTTTGTTTTCCCTGAAGCACAGCAGGTCCACATGGCGGGTGAGTCCTCGTAGCGGGTGGCTCCTGATGCCGAGTCACAAGATCTCAATTCTTTCAGGAGCTCAAATCACAGATTGATGAGACCAGCAAACAGGCCTGGCAAAAAAAAAAAATGGGCTTGGGAAAGAACTGAGGAGGGCCATAAAGATGATAGAAAATCTCCAAGGACACTTGCCCTTGGTTTTCGCATTGACACAGGGCTGTGATGTGTTTGGGCCAATATTCCAGCCTCACTAGTGTGGACTGAAATGATCAAAAGTCATGGTTCATAGGACAAAAAAAAAAAAAAAAAAAAAAGATGAGAGGAAATGAGTGGATGGGTGTTGACTGGGGGTCCCAAAGAACAGCTGACATAAGTCAGGGAGCATGTGTCCACAAAAGGAATCGACCATGCAGCCGTGGAAAGACAAGTGTCATCCCACTCCACTCAATGGGCGAGTGCCCGAATCCATTACACTCTCGACTCGGGTGGCTAAGGGTGCGGTACTATGTCGTGCTGTATCTCGTGCGGTACTTATCTCATGCAGGCTCTTGCTAACCTATTCTCTTCCTACCTGGTCTTGGCACTAACCAGACAAACCAAGTTAAGAGGACAGTGGGAAGAAGAAAAAGGGCCATTACTCAAACGATCTCTGCTCAGAAGTGCCTCTCCCATGAAACCTTCCTCCAAAAGCAATTAGTAATCAGTGCAACTGATGGTCTGAATTCTCTTCTTTCTCTTTTCACAGCTTTCGGATGCCCAGAGGTTGGCAGTAAGGAGCTGAGTGCAAAATAAACCGCGAATGAAATCAGGAGCCCTCAGGTAATTCAAACCCAGGCTGACAAAAGGCATTTCCATAGGCCCCTCCGGATGTGGGATCATGCCAGCCCTCTGCACTTACTGGGAGATAAATACACCATAGAGGAGAGTAAGAATGAGAGAAAGTGAATGGGAAGCCACCGACAGAAAGTATTTGACTTGGCTAGAAGTCACTTCTTGAATAACAAAAAGGAAGCTGCTGCCTTATAGTCCTTAGGAATCAAGAAGGGCATCTACCCAGTGGGCCTTAGAGAGAGAATGACGTCTAACAGCACAGCCACTGTCAATGTGCCTCAAGCCTCCCTGAGTAGTCTGGAAGGATCCACAGCCCCTGTGATATGGCCTCAACTCACAGGACACCCCAAGCCCCCTCCGTCTCTGGGATCCTCCTCAGCCCTCCTCCTGGCTGGAGTGTGACCAGCCAGTACCTCTGTGGCACGGGGTGACAAATAAGAACGGGGGACAATCCACCTTTTCTGTAGCCCTCCTCAACCAAAATGCCAGCAGGAAAGAATAAGATGATGGGGGAATGCTCCCCAACAGGCTGCCACTGGTCTATAGTAGATGGAGTCTTTGAGAGCCACATGGTTGAAGAAGCATTGCGTACTTCAAATTAAACCTTGGGGAAACACTTTGTGCCTTAAAACCACTACGATTCTAAAAATTACCAGATATGAGCAGATTTTATCATGGCCTGACAAAGTCCAGTCCACAGCAAAAGAAGACCCTAGAAGGTGAACATGGGTTGAAGTCTGCACATTTTCAACGGTGCAGCAAGCGTGTGGATCCCCAGGGCAGATGCCTGGGATCCAGCTGTGAGATTCTCCGGCACCTTCCCAGCTCCAGGGGGGAGGATCTAATGGCATCATCCAGACCAGCTCTTCGATTTCCCACTTGTTCCCATGTCAGTTCCTCACTGGCAAAGTAATGGAAACACCAACACTAATCCCACCTGAAAGTGAGGTGTGGCTCTAATTACCAATATTGGAAAGAGAATTGAAATATGCATGTTTTAGAAAAAAAGCCAACATGCTTCACCTTCAAAAATCACTAAATTCAATACATACTTCCTGAACATCTATGATCTACAAGGCATGTATGGATAAGCCTTTGGGATTTTCAGATCATCCTCTGTATAGTTCATATCTGCACATGAAATCACTGTAAAGTTGTTAGCCAGGGGTGCCTGGTGGCTCGGTTGGTTAAGCATCTGACTTCGGCTCAGGTCATGATCTCGCGGTCCTTGGGTTCGAACCCCGTGCCAGGTTTTGTGCTGACAGCTCAGAGCCTAGAGCCTGCTTCAGATTCTGTGTCTCCCTCTCTCTTCCCCCTCCCCTGCTCGCGTTGTGTTTGTCTCTCTTGCTCTCAAAAATAAATAAACATTAAAAAAAAATTTTTTAAGGGTTGTTAGCAGGCTTTTAAAGATACTACAGATACACTAAATGGTATATTACTATTTAACTGGATATTCGGTTAAGCTCACCCTCCTCCACCATGACCTTAAACAAAATTAAACGATTACACAGCAATAACTTGCTGTCCTCCCTCTACTATGTACCAATCAGGAAGGGTCAATAAATGTCTGTGGTCAAAAGTCGGTTTGAAAGAGGGAGAAAGGTCGCAGCTGCATCCATTCTTAGAAGGCTCACAATGGCCACAGGGAGAAGGGGCCAAGCCGGACAGAGAGCCCTGCTACTCACTGACCCTTGCTCAGAGAGTTCTGGAAAAGACACAGGGACATCCACGTCAATCAGGAGGTCTGGACCTGCCTTCAGGCGACAACAACATTATATCACTTCTTGAATTCTTCCTCCGAGCTTAAAGCCCCACTTGGCTCCTCTCTGTCTCACACCTGACTCTAAGACACTGGAACAGCCTACCTGTACTATCTTCAAAATCTATCAGATTCCAATCAGCTCACCATCTCCCCAACCACCATCTGTTACCTAAATTATTGTGGCAGTCACCTGACTCTACTTTCTGACTCTACTTTCCCTACAGCCTATTGTCTACACAGCAGCCACAGTGGTTCCTTCGGAATATAGATCAGACGCATCCCCAGCACCTAAGTCTCTAAAGTACCCTCCTGTCTCAGAGCAAAAACCTCTTCAGAACAGAATTCAAAATCCTCAGGGTGATGCACCAAGCCCTGATTTAGTCTCTGACTTGGTCTCTGACCTCATTTTGTACCACTGAAGAAGTTTCTCAATAGGGCAATATCATGAACACACCAAACACATTCCTGCCACAGGACCTTTGCACCTGATACATCCTCAGCAAGAATGCTGTGATTCTGATGGCCATGCAGCTCACTCTCTCACTTCTCATTATCTTTCTGCTTACATGCCATCTCCTTGGACAGGCCATCTTCCCTGACCACCAGTAACAGCACATCTAGTTACTCTCTGTCCCCTTAAAAAGCCTGTTTTGTTGACCTCCACTGCATTTGTCACCAATCTGGTATTATACTGAATTTATTTAAAATGCATGTTCCATGAATGCGAGAACTTTGTGTTGGGCATTTTTATATCCTGAACACCTAGAACTCTGCACAGTACATGGGTGATGGTCAGTAATTCTTTCAAGTGAATGAATAACGGTTTGATTTTATTTCCTCCATTGGCTAAAGAAAGATGATAATTCATCTGCCTCTTGAAGTTCAATGCTTCAGCGAGACAAATATGTGGAAGCATTTTGGAAAGAGTAAACTACAGTACTCTAAGTGGAAGGTACCATTCACTTCTTTTTGCCCACTTGCCTTGGAACAAAGCAGAGTCAATAATAACTCCAGCAGCTCCACTTCCTATAACCGAGATGCAAGGTGCATAGATGTGCAAGAAAACCCAGCTGACAACACATTGTGGTCACTGCAATCCCTCGCATTAAAACTTTTTCCGTGGACAAAAGAAGATCAGGGTGAACGTCGGATAGAAAAATGTAAGGTACTGATGGTCACAGAGAAGGTCAAGCAGGCCTGCTGCCATCTGCAAATTCCACACTGGGGAACTTTACGGTGAACCAACGCCAGAGAAAAAAGAGGGGGCACATTCACTGGAGCAAATGCGCTAGCCCTGATCCCGCTGCAGGGCTGAGGGCCCGCTGTGGTTTCCAGAACTCAGTGGCATGGAGGAGCTAGTTGCTATGGCTTAAGATTCCAGCACATCAAAAGCCTTCTGAATGCTGGCACGGCTGACTTCTGTAACTCGGGCTTTTGAAAGCCACACCACTCTTTCGGTAATCTGTCCTATTTTGCTTCATTTTGTACCGCTGCTCCCAGAGGAGTGCTAGCAATTAGGAGGGAGAGGTAAAAGGGCGGCGGGGGGGGGGGGGCGGGCGTGGGGGGGGGGGGTGGGGGGAGAGCACAGTAAGAGGAGGGAGGGGGCAGATGGGGGACCTCACAACTGGGCTGAGGCCGGAGGGATGGGAGGACAGTGTTTCCACAGTCACTCCCAGGATCAAAATAAAAGCCCCAGAAATAAGTCCACGGAGCAGTGATGGGGTGGAGTTGAGGCAGCGAGAACAGGGCTCCAGGTGTTAGGAAGTGATGTGGTGAGAAGGAAAGCTTCAGGAACCTGACCAAACACCCCAAAGAGGACAGAGGAAAGAAAGCACCACTGGTCCCTGCAGCCTGCCTCCCTTGCCAAATGCCATAGTCCCCTGAAAAAGTCCTTCCCGGGGGGGCCTGGCCAGCTCTGTCAGGACTGCATGCGACTCTTGATCTTGGGGTCATGAGTTCGAGCCCCACGTTGGGTGCAGAGATTACTAAAACTAAATAGACTTTTTTCTTTAAAAAGCCACTGTCTGCTGAGCTAGTGACATTGAAAAAAAAATTCCTTGGGGCACCTGGGTGTCTCAGTCAGTTATGCATCTGACTCTTGGTGACGGCTCAGGTCATGATCTCACAGTTGGTGAGTTCGAGCCTCATGTTGGGCTCTGTGCTGTGGAAAGCACATTTAAAAAATTCCTTTCCACAGTCGGGGATGACCTTCAGTCAGTCCTTGGTTGCACAGGGAGGAGGGCGGGTAGAAAGGTGAAATTCACAACCATAGGCTCTATGTTAGGTTACATCTCATTCCCAGTGACTTTCCCCAAACAGCCAGTCCTTTCACAGATCCCCTTTTTCTTTTTTAGAGAGAGAAAGAGAGAGAGATAGAATTTCAAGTAGGCTCCACGCCAATGCGGGCTCTATCCCACGACCCTGGGATCATGACTTCAGCCAAAATCAAGAGTCAGATGCTCAACCTACTGAGCCACCCAGGCGCCCCCATAGATCCCTTTTTTGTGCACCTAGGGTCGAATATTCCTGGAAAGGAGGGAATGTTTTGTTTAAATAAGAATACACTGAAAACAGATTGTGGGCCAAATCGTCTGCCAGGTGGGGTACATGCGTCATCTCACCCATTCTTCCTGATGCCCGCATGCAGCAGTCACTGTTACCACACACACAGCACATCTGGGGAAGCAGACTCTCAAAGACAGAAGAAACCTGCTCAAGGTCACGTGACTGATAAGGACACAACTGGGACCTGACTCCAAACCCAAGCAGTCTCATCACACCATGGTGCCCAAGGTAGTTACAGGAGAGATTCTGGGGACACAGATGGCACCAGAGGTGACCCAGGTTCTGCAGTCTTGATGGACACAACGCAAGAGCCCTAGAGTTCTCCCACTCAGACCGGGAGAAGCCAGCCCTCAGGTGGGGACAGGAGAGTCTGACCCCAGGATCCCAAACCTCACAGCCAGACCTGGATGGAAGAGTGAGGCAGAGAGTGACAAGAAGCCTGGGAATCCTATTCAGCTCAAGCATGTTGACGCTTCCCCAGAATAAAGGAACACAAGGGGAAATAACCCACAATAGGCAGAATTACATCCAATGGGCCAAAGGCTCTTGGGGAAATGTAAAAGATGAAGGAATCATTTAATGACTAGCGAATGTGCCTTCCCCCATCCAACAAGCTCATCTGCCTCAGGGAATGAGCTGACAGGTCAGGTGCTGGCTCTGTCCTCAACCTGACTCCCTTAGGGAACATAAACACTATATATGCTTTCAGTGCCTGGGTCACAAAGCAACCACAGGGCTAGAAGAGCTCCCAGATACAACCTTTTTTGGGTGGAGAAAGAAGAAGGACCACAGGAAGCAAAAAAGGGCATTCAGTCATCAGCAAGTCTTGAGACCCAAAGAGCTTCTGAGCTTCTCAACCTGTCACAAACCCCCCCGGGTCTGATGTCATCGGCTACAGGTAAGAGCTTGTAAATGCCGCAAAACCCAAAGCAACCTTAGTAACAAAAAAGGACAAACCTGTATTGTGTATCTGGAACTTGCTAAGAAAGTAGATCTCTTTTTTCTTTTAATTTTTAGAAATATTTTTTAACATTTATTTATTTTTGAGAGAGAGAGAGAGCAGAGCACAAGCAGGGGAGGGGCAGAGAGAGAGAGGGAGACACAGAATCGGAAGCAAGCTCCAGGCTCTGAGCTGTCGGCACAGAGCCCTAAGTGGGGCTCGAACCCACAAACCATGAAATCATGACCTGAGCTGAAGTTGGACGCTCAACGAATGGAGCCACCCAGGTGCCCCAAAAGTGGACCTTAAAAGTTCTCATCACAAGAGGGGCGCCTGGGTGGCTCCATAAGTTAAGCATCCAACTTCGGCTCAGGTCATGATCTCGCAGTTCGTGGGTTTGAGCCCGGCATCGGGTTCTGTGCTGACAGCCTCAAGCCTGCTTGGGATTCTCTCTCTCTCTCCCTCTCTCTCTCTGCCCCTCCCCTACTGTCTCTCTCTCAAAATAAATAAATTCATAAAAAGAACAAACCTTTAAAAAGCGTCTATTTATAAAACACTATATGGAGTGACACCGTTTGTATGCACATACATATATTAAAATGTACACACATACACCCACTTTTCCAAAGACTGAATGGGCGTATACAACAAACTAGTCAGCTGGGATGACAGGATTATGGATAATTTCTATTTCCTTAGTTTTGGTTATCTCTATTTTATGATATTTTATCGTTCCCAATATATTTTATTTCTAATAAAAATACATTTTTTAAAACAAAAACATTAAGTGGACCACAAATGCACCCAATTGCACCAAACTTTCACTTTATTTCTCAAAGCTAAATACTCTCAGATGACTAGAAACATAGTTGGAATGCCTCTTTCCCATCTGATAAAAAGATTACTCACCGTAGTCCAATTTATGTTAACTCTGCCACCAAAAAAAAGAAAGAAAGAAAGAAAATGTAGCTTCTGCTTCTTGGTGAAAATCACAGTATTACCTCAACTCCAGCTGGATGATGGAAAAACAACATTTAGGATTGAAAGGCCATCTTCATTTACATGCTGAGTTTTGGAGGAATATTGTAAGTGAAAAAAAATTAAATACAACTAAAAATGATTTTCAGAACAGATTCTGAGTTCCCACAATTGGCCTCGTTTTGGTCTGGGAACACTGCTGAGGCCTGTCAACAGGGCCCTGGGGCCTGCGTGCCACCCCCAGTCCTTGCTTTCCTTCCTCTCACCCTACTTTCCCTTTTTCACTCTCCTATTTATCAAATTCAAGTTTAAACAACCGCTGGACCTCCAGATCTGACAGTCAACATACTCTTGTCAGGCCTACCATGGTTAAAGCATTAGCCCATAAACTGACCCGGATGAACTCCCAGCCAGTGAACTGTGAACAATGAGACAGTGAAATAGGGATGCAGTCATACCAGGTTTGCGTTTCCTCTGGATCATTCTCACCAGCTGGACCTTAAGCATGATGAGTAAGGTGTATAGTGACCACCCACGTCGGTACGCCCAACACTGAGGGATTTCCCAGAACGCAGCCTTTTAGTGCTAAAACCAGGATGGTCCCAGGCAAACTAGGGTGAGCTGGTCACCTAAGGCCTTAGGCTATCAACTTCAGTAAAATCTCAGGATCCAGAAGATGTCCGCATTGGAGAGCACATGTGGACACAAGCGCAGGCATGCACACACGCAGACTCACACACACAATCTCACACACACACACACACACACACACACACACACACACACCTACATGGGTACCTGCTCACACCTGGTCGCTTTCTTTCCCTGATTTTCTTTTCCAGCCAATTCTTACAATTCACCTTTTCATCACGAGTGAGCTTTCTCCCTCTGAGTACTCATGTGCTCACAACTTGCCCTGGCTGGACAGGGGATATCCCTCTCTGAAACATGAAAGGAGCATCTTGCCAATTTCGTGTGTTTCTGTTTTTACACAATGCAATCATCAGCTCATTAAAGGCTCTCCTTTCCCCCAGAGAGGGATGGCCTTTTCCTGTTTTGATATTATCAACATGTCGACAAATGACCTCTGCCCCAGGTTGTAGGACCTCTGACCTGGCAGTCCTATGTGACATGGTCCCAAAGACCATGAGGAGCTGTATCCCCTGCTCACTTAGCAAACAAAGGGCATGGAGCCGGGCTCCAGAAGCCCAAGCCCAGAATGGGGCTTCCTCATTCGAGAAGAGTCAGTACTCTTGGCTCTGTGACCTTGACCAAGCCAGCTACAAGCTTTGCCCTTTGGCGGCTGCTATGTGATTAGTGTTTGATTGCAGACAGTGCTTGCCTACGGAAAAAGGAAATCTTTGAAAGCACCACACCACAATAAAGCCCTCGCTCCCGTTGTGTATGTTGACAAAACGCAAGTTATACAAAGATGTTGGTTATTGCCTATAGCTGCTAGCAAGTTTGGGGGGGAAAAAACTCCCCAAATCAGAGTTAGAAGTGCTGAAATATCCCACAAGGGGCGGTAATAAGTTAAATAATATGATTCAACAAGGACTATTCAAAATCCCAGAATCTCTTCTTTTTTTCCCCAAATCCCCTTCAGCAGAATAGAAATTGTCCCAAAAGTATAAAACAAATACAACATTGCCACTCTTGTCCTACAAAAAAGAGAAATGCTTAGCAATGTTTTTATACCTCTATGGCAGTGAGATTAGGAAATCTGGGAAGCTGACCTAGCTCTAACTTGTTCCTATTTGCCTATTTTTGATCTACTGCAATTCTCTGTGTCTTGTAAATTCTGAGAAAAATCAGCAGAACCAAACAGTCTAAGCCATGGATTTAGTCCGTTTTATGCTTTTTAAAAATTTTTTGAGGAAACAGTCCAATTACAAATGTGCTAAAAAAACAATGTGCGGGCATGGAGACATGAGCTAAATTTACTCACCTGTTGGATCCCTAACGTGATTACCCATAACAGATGGGGACCAGCTGGCTGAGAAACGTCAGGCAAAGGGCCTGACACTCAGGACTTCCACTTCCTCACTTTGCTACATGAGGTGGCTGTCCAGGATGATTCCCAAAGCCCCTTCATTCCAACGCTACGTTTCTATCATTACAGGAGGTGTCTGGGATCATCTAGTATTCCACATGAGATTCAGCTAATCCTCAGCTGATGGGAACTTGATAAAAACTTTAAGTAAAACTTCTAAAAGCACATTTAATTCAGCTTTAAAACATGAGACAGCTTTCTGCTTTGCTAAAACATACAATGATTGAAGCTCATACAGAATACCCACATTAGCATTCACTAAGAAAGGTAAGACAGAAACAAGGTCATTTGGTTGAAAGAACCCCGAAGATCACAAGACCAGAGCATATGCTTTGCTCCCTCACCAAAATGAAAAAATGCAAGAATCAAATGAGCTCACTGACACATGAAAAACCACCTTGCAAGTGGTAAAGTTCAAAGACCAGACTTTTTTTTTTTTAATTTGACGGAATACTTGGTTGGCCAAGGACCTGCCTAAAAGTTGGTTTCGTCAAGTGAAAATGATGCTGGGGATGTGAGGGACCCAAGGCTTGCTTTTGTTTTTGAGTTTATTCGTCTCTTTACTCTAAGTATGGCTCCAGAATGCTAGACCTGCCTGGTGAACTGAAGGATCTGATCTTAGTAACTGAAGCATTACCATCACAAAAAGACCAATCAGCTAATAACCAGTGTCAGGCACAGTAGAGCAATAATTTCTTGCTTCTATAGCATTCTGTAGTATTTTCCCTTAATGTCATGGTGGATTTTCTTTTTTTAACCTAATATATAACCTCCCTAAGGAAACCTGACATTAACAGAAAAAAGTAAAACCAGAATCCACCACAACCAAAACAAACTACATACTCTGATGTGCTAATGTGCTCTAATCAAGTTGAACTAGTCCTCAGTTTAATTAGTCAGTCTTAAATAAGGGTCAGCAAGGACAGAAAATGTAATTATGGATAAGACTTTGAGAGACATTCTACTGGGAGGGATTCTTTCAAATATTGTTTCGGGGCGCTTGGGTGGCTCAGTCGGTTGGGCGGCCAACTTCGGCTCAGGTCATGATCTCACAGTCCGTGAGTTCGAGCCCCGTGTCGGGCTCTGTGCTGACAGCTCGGAGCCTGGAGCCTGTTTCAGATTCTGTGTCTCCCTCTCTCTGAACCCTCCCCCGTTCATGCTCTGTCTCTCTCTGTCTCAAAAATAAATAAACGTTAAAAAAAAAATTAAAAAAAAATATTGTTTCAACGTCACCTCCCCCTCCAGAGTTACCATGGTGAAATATATTTACGTTTTCCTAATTATGAATTTTACTTTAGGTCAGAAACCAAAACTGTATCTGCAAAAAAATGCATAGGTTTTGTGGTCAGATTTATGTTTAAATCCAGCTCTCTCACCTAGCAATTCATGTGACCTTTGAGAGCTATTTGACCTCTGAGCCACTTGCTTACTTTTAAAATGGGGAGAGCATCATTCTGTGACTTGAGAGGATGAAAAGGGCCCAGGCATTACCTAAATGTCAATGCCAAGGTCTGTACCCACCTCCTCTAATTTGTCTCTTTTCCCACCATTCCCTCTTCCTTTTCTAAAAGATTCATCAGGAAAACATACACACAAGTCTCTCTAGCAGTTTTCCGTCTTATGAATGGATGGCTTCGCAACCCAGCGGGTAGGACTTCCTTAAGGCCTCACTGTTGGAAATGTCCTAACATAGAAGCACAACCCCACCCCGAAGCGTCACAAAGTCAGCCTGTAACCATTTTGCGAGCAAGCACAGCTTAAACCATATCAATACAGAAATGATTAGTAAAATTCGCCTGCCAACCATTTGGTTTCCAGCCAGAACTACTATTTCTATGCTATGTTCTATTTCCTCTTGTTCTATTTTTGGATAAATAAGTTGTATTAGGAAGTCAAGCAACTGGAAACAAAGGAAAATGTTAATACTAAGCATATCTTTGCTGTTAAATGCTTATTATTGTAGTCGGAATGAACCAAGCCATTTTCCTCCATTCTGAAAGACATTATTGTAGTGTGTATTCTCTATTTTTAAAAATTTAGTATTAATTTGATTCAATTTATAATTCTATGATCATTTTAACCTTTAAAATGTTTCATTCTAAATGTAATTTCAACCAAGACTATAGCATTATTATTGCCACCATTAATTCTTAGCAAAATAATAAGTGCTATTATTTATTGAACCCTTATTATGTACCAAGCAGTGCTAGGTCTACAAACATCTAGTCTGGTTTTTGCAACTCTCAATATTAACTTACTGATGAGAAATTTGCCCTAATTCCTAAAGCTTATCAGTGTCAGAGCCAGGATTCCAGACCAGATTTTTTTTTTTTTTTTTTTTGAGAGAGTGAGCAAGCATGTGGGAGGGCCAGAGAGAGAGAATCCCAAGCAGAATTCTCACTGTTAGTGCAGAGCCTGACGCAACTTTGAGATCATGACCTGAGCTGGAATCAAGAGTTGGATGCTTAACCGACTGAGCCACCCGGGTGCTCTCCAGTCCAGATATTTTTATTGCAAAGTCTGTGCTCTTAACCACACTGCTATCCTGCGTTCATAGAGGTAGGCGCCACACATCCAAAATTATTTCCACATTCATCAGTTCATCAATGTTTTGGTCCCACAGCACTTGGTGGAGGTCTGAAATGCAAGTCTTCCAGGAAGCACTTTGAGTAAAGGCTCTAATTGCTCGGTGAGGCTGATCCCTTGATTATATCCTAGGAGTTCTTATGTTTACCAGGAGAGAAGGGACCCCAGAAAGGGGAGAACAGTCTTACAATTGGTGACTTGGGAGCCTGGCATCACATAATTTGAATGGTAAAAAAAACAAAACAAAACATGAAATGAGCTCATTTTATACCTCAAACAGGTTAACAAAGGCACATTAGTTACCACCAAATGAGATAACTAAGGCACTAAGAGATCAAGATATTTGCCCTAGAGACAACAGACTTTCAGACTACATTTCTCCTCCTGAAGGTCTGAACAAAGAAACAGATACAAAGAGAGAAAGACAAGATGGAGAGACTCCCTATGTTTGCTAGTGAAAGATTCAGGGGTGGTGTAAAAGAATTAAGAGGATGTGTGCACTTTATGCAAAAGAATTAAAAATTCCTGAAATAAAATGAAAGAACAACAGAAGCTGGTGAACAAAAGAAAGACAGAAATGGGGAATATGATAAGTACCATCTTAACGATCAAGAAAAGTCCAGAGTTTTTGGCATGGGCTATGGTAGGCAAATCCTAAAATGGATCCTTGACACTATCTGCCCTAATCCCTAGGACTGTAAAATGATGAGATACCATGCCCTGATTATGTCATATGACCTGGCAAGATGTAATTAAGGTTACTAACCAGTTGACTTTGAGTTAATCAAGGGGAGATTATCAGTGAGAGCCTCATGTAATCCTAGAAGCCCTTTAAAAGCAGTTTTCTCCAGGGGTGCCTGGGTGGCTCAGTTGGTTAGGCATCCAACTGCGGCTCAGGTCATGATCTCGCAGTACGTGAGTTCAAACCCCATGTCAGGCTCTGCAATGACAGCTCAGAGCCTGGAGCCTGCTTCAGATTCTGTGTCTCCCTCTCTCTCTGCCCCTCCCCTGCTCCCACTCTGTCTCTCAAAAAAAAATTTAAAAAAATTTTTAAAAAGCAGCCTTCTTCAGCTGGTGGCAGAAGTGGAAATCAGAGATTCCAGGCATGATGTGCCACCATGGGCCCTGAAGATGGAGGGGACCACCTGTTGAGGAATGGGGATGGCTTCTAGAATCTCAGGGCAGCCCTGGCTGGAAGCCAGCAAGAAAATGGGGACCTCAGTCCTACAACCACAAGGAAATGAATTCTTTCAAAACTGTGTATAAACTTTAAGGTAGATACTTCTCCAGCTTTCAGGTAAGAGGCCAGCTTGGCCAGTATCTGGATTTCAGCCTTGTGAGGCCCCAAGAGGAGTACCCAGCCATGCCCCCCAGATTTCTGATCTATACAACAGTGAGCTAACAAATGGAGATTGTCTTGAGGCCCTAAGTTTGTGATAATTTGTTATGTAGCAGAAGAAAACTAATACACTGGCTGACTTAGATTCAAATCTTAGCTCTGTCATCAATTTCGTCAAGTTACTTAATTTCTGTGTGTCCCCATCTGTAAATAGAAATAATTACACACAGTCCGGAAAGCTGGTGGGAGGACTTAAATAGCTGCGCTTGGCCTGGCACGTAGAAGCTGACACCTGTTACCTGTGAGGAAGAATCCGAATAGCTGGAGTCCCTCAAACTGGCCACCAGATGGTGCCACTAAACAAGAACAGCTGGGTTTTCACTCAAGCGCCTGCCCCCCCCCCCCCCCGGAGAATGGGGGGGGGGGTAGTAATGGGAGGGGGGGAGGTGTCATCATACAGCTAGCTATTTACAAACACAACTTTTCACAACTCAGGTGTACAAAACCAAGAGAATTCCAGAGACAGACTGTAGAGGGATGCTATGGAATATCTGTACAAGCATTAAAAAGCGTTTTACGTAAGGATTTACTTAAAACCTATGTCATTTCAGGTTTTTATAAAGTTTATTTTATTTATTTGGGGAGAGCGGGGAGGGGAAAAGAGAGAAGGAGAGAGACGATCCCAAGCAGTCTCCGCGAAATCAGCACAGAGCCTGATGCAGGGCTAAATCTCACCAACTGTGAAATCATGACCCCAGCCGAAATCAAGAGTTGGACGTTTAACCAACTGAGCCACCCAGGCGCCCCAAAACCTATGTCATTTTTTAAAGAGTATTTGAGGAAAAAAAATAAATAAACGTATTTGAGGTGGTTTACAAAATAAAGCCCTATATCAGGTTAAAAATTAATAAGTGAGTGGGACAGCTGGGTAGCCCAGTCAGTTGAGCATCCACCTCTTGATTTCAGCTCAGGTCATGATCTCACATTCGTGAGACTGAGCCCGTGTAGGGCTAGAGGCTGATAGGTGCTGAGAGTGCAGAGCCTTCTTGGGACTCTCTCTCCCCCTCCCTCTCTGCCCCTCCCCTCAAAAATAAACTTTAAAAAATTAATAAATAAGAAAACAGGGAAAGAGAAAAGAAAACCAGAGGTGTATAAACTATGTGACATTAAGATCTTTCCTCATGCTAAGGATGGTGTTCAACCTTCCCGGCAATCATTGAAAACAAGGAGACATGGCCAGGGACCCAATCCACTGAGAGCAGCTGCTCAGAAAAATGCACAGACCAGAGGTTGGGGGAGAGGGGGCGCTCCTCATATGGGTCCACAGAAGCAGGCCAGTTCACCATACTCTGAAAGGGTGCTCGAAAGTACACCACAGAGATTCACAATTCTTTCTCGATCTCTTTTCGTGCCTTCTGCACATTTTAACATCAATTTCAGTATTTTACTTCATGATTTGCATGGGTTCCTTACACAAGAGTAGCTTTTTGTCAGATCTGATGTCCATCTAAAGGGCTAATACCACAAATGTATTGTTTATATTTTGACATAAGTGAGATTTTGAAAGTTTATCTCGTCTGTTCTGTAGGTATATATTTCCCGATACGTATGTGTAAGTAATATGTATAGGAGTACAAATACATTATACAATCTCATATTACTTTACAGCTGGAACAAGCATTTCTCCATCCAGAGACAAGTTAAATAGTCACCTTTATTTCCTTCCAGTTTAATTTTGTAATGGTTTAATTTTGGAGATCTCCCTGTCGCCCAAAGACTACTGAATTTCAAAACGTGTCTGAGGTTCAGGCTTGTGTTCGAAAGTACTGGAATGGGTAGTGTTCTTCAAGCAAATAAAAGGAAAATTTTTCTAAGACTGAAAGTTTCAAGTAGATCCTTGTTATCTGGAATGAATTCACTATCAGTCCTGAGAAGAAGCAAACAGATTCACCTCTTATTTCCTTTCCTTAACACCCTTCCATTTTCTCAATCCAATTATAACACAGTTCTATCAAAGTATAGAAGATGTACCCTTGATCTAACTCAACCCTAACCCAAAACAACCAAATCTATGTTGAATTTGGAATCTCAGTCCTGGCTTGCAACCCCCACCCTGTTTTCTCCATTTGAACACCTGCCTGTGTTGACATAAAGCTCTGAGCAGAGAGGCACCACCCCGTTCTCTTATAACCATCTCAGAGCAGGAATTTCATATCTATGGGCTTTTTTTCTTTTAGTTAAGGAACCTAATTTGAAGACAAAAACATGAAGTGTTTTTATCATCAGAGGCTTCTACCGCCCCAAAAGAAAATTCGGTGCTTCCATTACAGAAGTTACCTGGAGAGAGAGTTCTCACCACTGCCAGAGTTTAACTGGAAAAGTTGAGCCAAGGGAAAAGAGAACCCATCTGAAGAAAGGAGGGGATAGATGTTCGGGAGACAATGATGAGGCCTGGAATCAATTAGGTCAAATTATACCCTGTATTACATGCGCAAAATACCTCCTGTTACAGTCAAATGCAAGAGCAGAAAAGAATACTACCCTGAACTTAGACCCTATTCCTGAACGCGGAGTGCTTTATAAACAAAGTTTCCTTAATCAAGCTGTTTCGATTAGAGCGGGTCAGAAACTGCCAGCTGAGAAGGCTTTTCTCTAGGGCATATACATTGGCCCTAACAGGGGGCCCATCCCCATGGCAACTAGTTACCAGGCCAACGATTATCCCTACAAATCAGACCTTCCTCCCAAATATTCTTTTCCATCTCCTCCTCCATCATTGATTTCTTCCTCCCGTCATTTTACCCATCAAGCAAGTGTGTCTTACTCCACAACCCACCAGATACCCCGAGTCTTTGCCCCTGATGACCTCCACGCCCCTCTGACTCTTGCTGCTGGGACTGGTCCCATTCACGCTTCCAGAAGAGCCAGGAACACTGAGCATGTTAGAGGGGATGTCCCGGGCTTCTGGGGACAGGATCCGCTGGGGTGAGGTGTAGATCTGTTCACTCAGAAATCATAGTTACAGTAACTGAGGCCTAAGAAGGTGTCAAGAGCCTGTGATACGGTGACAGGCGGGGGCCTTCTTGAGAAGACAGCACTCCTGTTTACATGCTGACCTTTGACCTCATTTAGCATGCGCACCTCATTTACTAAACAGGGCTCTAGTCCCGAATTGGGAGCTGTACGGAGGTAACAGCACACTTTCCAGGCCCTGGACCGTGGCATTTTCCAATCAAGGGAAAAGCAGCATCGGGGGGCCTCTGTCAGACTCCGGGGTTTCAAAGTATGGCTGTGGCTGGGTCAGAACTCCAGCACGAGTTGTGGGCTCCACACTGTTGCTGTCCCCATGGGAACACAGGGCAAGCACGCTTCATCTCAAACCCCCTGCCCCCAGGGCTTCAGAGCTGGCTTAGGTGACAGCAAAGCCTCTCTCCTACACGCTGAGAATTCCCTTTTCTGGAGAATGAATGTATTTTAACGCCTTATAAACACTTCTGGTAAAATACAAGCGCAACCATTACGTATAATCCCTCAGAAAACAATCTTAACGGATCCTCTGGTTAATTTTCACACTTCATAAGCTTCCACTTTGTAACATTCGAGGAAGAAAGATCTAAGACAAATACAAGACTGCGTGTGAGCTCCTCAGGGACAGGGACTTTTGATTTCTTCTATTAAGTCACGGAATCTGGCACAGGGGCTAGAGCCAAGTCAGAGCCTCAGCAAGAGTTTGGTGCTCATAAGGGTATCCACCCTGAGGGAAGCAACATGGCCCCTGTGCTTGGCTATTCCCCCAGCTGCCTCTGTAGTCTTGGGACAGCCACTAGGCTAAGTTCAGTGTGCTCATCTATAATTTAGGATACTGAGCTGGATGTTCTCGAACATCCCTTGGAGCTTTAAGATTCTTATGATGCAGGGCGCCTGGGTGGCTCAGTCAGTTAAGCATCCAACTTTAGCTCAGGCCATAATCTTGCAGTTTGTGAGTTCAAGCCCCCGAGTCCGGTTCTGTGCTGACAGCTCAGAGCCTGGAGCCTGGCTTTGGATTCTGTGTCTCCCTCTCTCTCTGTCCCTCAGCTGCTCACACTCTGTCTCCTCTCTCTCTCCAAAAAATAAATAAACGTTTAAAAAATACATTAAAAAAAATAAAAAGATTCTATGGTGCTATATAGCTGTGCTCTTAAATTTTGAGGATCACACAACTTGAATGGAACCATTTTGCTATTTATGGATAAGGTGAACAACCTGGCATAGAGGAAATGTTTAATTCACATTCCTCGGTGAGCCAAATAAATGTTTTTTTTTTTTTTTTCCTATCAGTACATACAATTAACCAAGAAAGTTAGACCCAACTTTGGGAATTTGTAGAGCAGGAAATGTAAACATATTTGTATACATATATTTTTAAATGGCTTAAATACCTTGGGCTAACAACATCTAGCTGTGTACATAATCAAGTGGCCAACAAATATATGACTAACTGGTCTCACCGTGGAGGAGATTTTGGAGAGCTAATACAATATATTTTCATGATCAGATTCCATTTCCTTTGATTTTGCTGTCTTTGATAATGTTTTATTCCCTAGAAACTTCCTGAGCATTCAACCCAATTAGGCTAGTTTAGACACACAGTCTTTTTCTCAAGCTGAGTGTGGTATAAATTCAAACACAATCACACACTGTTCACCCATTGGGCTATAAACCCTAAAAAACAACAAATAGCATTTGCAGTAATAACTGTGTCAGTCTATCTTACAGAGTCTGAAGATTTCCACTGAATGGTGGCGGGTGGAATGTGGTCACTGGTCGGGAGTATCTCCTGGATTAAATGTTTTCTGGCATTTCTCAGAGGAGAGCAGTTAGTCTGCATTTAATTTTTAAACCACATTTCATCCCCTTCCGCCTCTACACAGCCACACACAGAAGAAAAAAAAAAAAAAAAACAAGCCTGTTGCTCATGCTACGCATTCTTTTTCCAATTCTTCTGGGCCGTTCTTCCATTTCTGTTTAGAACAGCTAATCTTCCACAAACCTGGACTGAGTGCAAAGAGGCACATTTTGCACATCCCTAATCACACAAACATAAATAAGGTTTGGACACCATTAACCCCTTGAACAACAGCTTTTTCCTGACCCAGGAAATGTTCAGGAAACATATGATATCTCTTTCCCCGCTCATTCCAATGAGTTTAATACAGGTTGCCAAAACTACCAGAGAGTTCCATTTAAATAAATGCAAGCAAAAGTTTACAGGATCTAAGAATGAATGTTTAAGCCATAGCTTTTAAATCTGTATCAACACAGCCATTTTAAGCAGAGTATATTTCTGTGCTGTACATCCATTAGAACAAACAGGGCCCCTGCCGAAGCCTTTTATTTAAAACAAAAACAAAAACAAAAAAAAAACTAGCTCTAGATTTTCTTTATGGCCACAAGTTCTCAGGAGTCTCAAGACCCAGGAGTGCTAATGCAAAGTGGATGCTTCTGATCACAGTAGGTGAATATGTGCCTGCCTTGCTCTTTCAAGGTAAATAAAATCTGACACGTTCAGTGTCTTTTGGAAAGGAAGAGGGAAGCTGTTTCAGGAACCATCTACATCTTCTTTAGTCCTCCCATGTCCTAAGAATAAATGTGAAATTTAAAATTGATAATTCAGAACATGCAGTCTTGAAAAGTGAACTGGGGCCCAGAAATCCCAGGCAATTGGTTTTGATAAGACTGCAGTGTGCTCCGCCCACCACAGGGGGCACTGTGCCGTTTTTGGTCAATGAAGTGTGCATGGTTAGCAGGTCTATTTGCAAAAAGCTTCTCCATTCATCAGTGAACGTTCAGATTTTATAGAAGTTTGTCTTCTACCCACCAAAAGCACAAGCTGACTTTAATTATAACTGCAATTCTTTATATGTGTATTTATTTTCTTCCACTTTAACACTTAAAGACTTTAGGTTAGGGGCGCCTGGGTGACTCAGTTGGTTAAGGGCCTGATCTTGATCTCAGCTCAGGTCATCATCTCACAGTTCGTGAGACTGAGCCCCACGCTGGGCTCTGTGATGACAGCAGCACGGAGCCTGCTGGGGATTCTCTCTCTTTCTCCCTCTCTGTCTCTCTCTCTCTGTCTCTCTCTCTCTCTGCCCCTCCCCTGCTTGCTCACATGCTCCCTCTTGCTCTCAAAAACTTAAAAATCAAAAAAAAAATTGTTCTTCTAAAAGTGAAAAGCTCTCAAACCAAATATTGACATTGGTTTCCCCAGTCATAATGAAATATGTGCTCACTGATTCACATAGGTTACTGACACATAAAAGAACTAGGATCCTTCACAAGGATGAGGTGGAGTATGGCTGCATCCCATTGTTGTCTTCAAGATGCATTTGAAGTGTGATGGAAGACACAGTCTGCCCTTCCCAGGATGGTCTGAGTTGTCCTCTCTCCTTTATGACTGCCTCTCCCCAACTTCCTATACAGCAAAGGTTCCCAAACCTTGCACACATCAGAACTATCTGGAAGGTCAATTAAAACAAATTGCTGGGCCCACCCCTGGAACTTCTGACTTAGTAGGTCTGGGGTGCGGTCCAAAATGTGCACGCCTAACAATTCCCAGGAGAGGCTGATGCAGCTGATCTTTGGACCACACTTGGAGAACCACTTCTATATGTGTCAAAGGTGGGGATAGGGGACAGGAGATACCAGATTCCTGCAGGGTACTATTCTCTCCCCCAACTACAATCATAAGGAGAGCGTTATCTAAGAGGATGACCCAGTGTTTCCTACTTATAAGAGTGAATGGTTAACTGACAAACGGAAGCAAAATACGTTGGGATAGGATGTTTACAGAGCTGGTAACTAGTGACACAGAAGACAGAGAGATCATGGAATCCTCTTGTCAGGAAGTTAGGATTAGGGGTGACCCTTAATTCAATGGTCTGATTTAAAATGAAGATGGGGGGTGTTAACCAATCCATTCCTGTCCTATGACAGGTGAAGTATTTCCTTTCCTACCCACCCAGCTACCCTAGATTAACCCAGTCTCTTGAGAAAGCATGAAACTTTTATTCTAAGCTATATTTTTTTCTTTTAAAAACTTAGTAATCCAAGCACAGTGTAAGAAGATGGACTCTTAAGCGGAAAATATTAATTTCATTAGGATGTAAAGTCTTTAGAGTTGTCTAACCCGAAGAAAGAACAAGATAACTAAGGGAAAGACCACACTGAAAATTCTTTAGACTACTTTGATATATTCCCTTTATTTAAATCTTTCCTCCTTACTTGTCAGGACCAGAAGTATGTGTTCCTTAGAAGCAGAGAAAATATCAAGAGCCAATGAAATTCATTTGCACAACCACAAAAGCCACACATTTCCAAGTCAAAACTCTGGAGAGGGAAAGGAAAGAAGGTACAATTTACACATGAGAAAAGCCACATAAATTTTCACAGTGAGAATGTGAAGGATTATAGAGATATTTGGACAAAAGGAAATTAGCTGATTAGCTGTCCTAGAAATGGGTCATAGGGACTGTAACCTACAGACTGCCTATTCATGCTAAGAAGGGATCACTAGAATAGAAGTCGATTTCATCGACCTGGGCTGGATAACAACATACGTATCATTCTGATTTGAAGACCCGGGTCCCCCATGTGAGAAGGGGAGGGGGAGGTCATTGGGGTCCTGGAAATCCAGAGAACAGCACACGTCTCATGTTCCCTGGGTCTCTGAAGGCTGGCACCAAGTGGTTAACTTGATGTGTTGAACAGGCTTTGCAGAAAACGTGTTCGATGTTAATCTCCTAAAAAGCATCCAACCACATCGCTGACCCCACATCTCAGAACACAGCAATTCTTATGTGTGGAAGACTGCATTCTTTCCAAGTGGACACTTCACACTTCAGCAGTAATGAGACTAAATGTGACTGTAGTCATGTGTCATTCCAAATGGAGATAAACAGACTCAAATGTGCCTTCCATGGTGACCTCGCTTAGTGTGGGAAGCCTCACTGGGACATTTTTCACATTGTGGAGTAGTTAAGACTTTAATGGCCTTGTGACTTCTGTGCTAGAATATTTTATGATCTCTACTGACCCTCAAAAATGCTCTTTGTGGGGTTTTATTTTGCCTTACATGGTCCTACAAGTGCTCTTCTAAGAGTGAAAAGCTCTCGAACCAAATATTGACACTGTTTTCCCCTGTCATAATGAAATATGTGCTCACTGATTCACATTCATTCCTATTACTTGAATCCTCTACAAAATTCTAAGGGGGACAGATCTGGTTTCCTTCCAGAGTATCTGATGCATCTATACAATTAAAATTCCATCTGTCCTAAGCCATTAAAACAAGACAGCAGGGCAGACTTGGTTCTTTAAATGAACCTAACACAGAACCACAGAGAATAGTTCCATCTCAGCCCTTCATGTTAAAAAGACACAAATTTCATTCTACTTTTTAAGATGACTACAGCCAAGATAACCATCTTGTATGTGCTGAACAGATACGGATCACTTCACATACCTGTATGTCAGTGTGTAGCTTTGTAATCCAAAAGATAACATTTATGTATTGACAATGAGCTCAGGATTATTCTGCCTCTGCTGGACAGATGACAGACAGCATGGTCAACAAAGCTCTTTTACACAGGGAGGACTTAGGTGAACTCCTTTGCATGGCTCTTTGTCTACTGAAAAGAACTGAATCTCTAGGCGAAGGGTGAAAATTTGAAACTGGCAAAGTCAGCATCGGTGTAAATTGGGTTCCATGTTGGATAATAACTAGCTTTCTATGAAACACTGTGTCACTTCGGCATGACCTGGGGGTTTACAAACATCAGGTTGGTGAAGAAGAGGGGAGAGCATTTCTGGGTGATGGCATATTTTTTATACACTAAAAATTGGTCATAGAAAAAGATGGAAAATATTTTAAAATCGTCCAGTCCAGGGATGGAAGTAACCTAATTTAAACCAACCCAGTACAGGTCGTCAATACATGTTTAGTAACAATCCTGAACATGCTCCTTCCCTCCTTGACAGGGAAAAAAATCACCTACTAACCAACTCTTTGTGTTTAAAATAGAAGTTGCTTGAAGGAAGGAAGCACATCTTTGTGTGTTTCCTGAACCCAGCATAGTATAACTGGAATGCAGATGTTTGCTGAATGAATGAATGAATGAATGTACCAATGACAAATGAAGAGAAGACTTCCAGCATTACCCACGTGTCTTTGGGTTCTAAAATCTTACTCCCCACTGAAGTTCAGGTTGATGTGAAATTAATAATTTAAGTAAGGGACTTGGGTAATCAGTCCTGACAGTCACAGAGCTGCCTGAAAACTCTGCCCTGACATTCACTATGTATAAGGCCAGGGCTTCTACTGAATTCTTCTTTTTCTAAAGAAAAAAGCAAAGGAAAAAAGAAAGAAAAGAAAATGTCGAAAAATCAGTTTACACGACAAGATGGCTAGTGGCGAAAGGAGCTAGAGGTTTTTTAAAAATATGTAATGTTTTAAGGGGAGAGAATCATGAAAAAAAAAATAAATGATCAGAAGTGAGGGTTAAAACCAAAAGAAAGGGGGTAACCCCTGGAGTCCTTTACTTCTTCCTGAAATCTCTGTTTTAATGTCCTAGCTCAATGACGGTCTTAGTTCAGGCTGCTCTGGGTGCCTGGGTCTTAGTTCACAGCCCTGGGGGTGCCTGGACAGCTCAGTCAGTCAAGCATCCGACTCCTGATTTTGGCTCAGGTCAAGATCCCAGGGTCATAGGATTGAGCCCCATGATGGGCTCTGCACTGACTGTGGGGCCTGCTTAGGATTCTCTGGAAGTGGAAAAGAGGGGAGGAAGGGAAGGAGAGGAGAAAAGAAAGGAAAAGCCTGGGTGACTTATGGACAACAGAAATTTCTTTCTCACAATTCTGGAGGCTGGGAAGTCCAAGGTCAAGACACCAGCAGATTTGGTGAATGGTGAGATCCTGCTTCCTGGGTTACAGAAAGCCAACTTTTTGCTGCATCTGGTGGAAGGAGGAAGCAAGCTCTTTTGGGACATCTATAAGGGCACTAATCCCATTGATGAGGGCTCCACCCAAATGCCCTCATCTAATCCTAGTTATGTCCCAAAGTCCCCACCCCCTAAAATCGTCACATTAGGGCTTCAACATAACCAATTTCATGGGACATGAGCACTTGGTCCACAACTGTGACTATGCACCTAACTTGTCTGAGATTCTAGAGGAGATCAGAATTCTTTAGCCTGGCATTTGGGCTCTCTACTCAATGGGTCACCCACCACATTCTAGAAATGTCCATCTCTCATAATGCTCCAATTCAGTCCCTCAGACCTAGCTGGAGTAAATTCCTTATTGTTTCCTGCACACTCTTCTCTCACTTCCCCCATTTTCAATTCATTGTGGCATGCCAACTTTGCATATCAGAAAGCTTGCCTAGAAAAAGGGGTAGGTACCATGTGGTCACTGTGCTCTGAGCCCTCATTTCAGGAGTGGAACATGCAATTATGTTGATCACAATAGCACATGGTAGACTGATTACCACGTTTCACCCAATCTAAAAAGCCACTGATCGTGAAACACAGACTTCACTTACACAACCAATAAAGTTAAAAGCACTTCTAACTAAACTATTGCACACCATCAGTTGTCTGGCACAACCTAACTTCAGAAGTTGAATGTGGAAGGAAATCCACACCTCGAAGTTACGGAAATCTAGTGGCATTCATAAATTACAAAAGGCTCGCGGAGAAGGGAAAGCATATCTGGGCTGAGGGAACTACAAAACAGGGCATTATGATGGAAATGCCATGTGAGCTGGGCCTGGAAGGTGGCGAGTTTTCTAGAGGTGGAGAGAATGGTACGGACAAAGGTGTGAGGTGGGCCAGCATAGGGGGTAGGCATTGGTAATGGGATGGAACTTACTTTGCATGCAGGGAAGAAATGAAAGACAAGACAACCTGAAGGGTGCTGAATGCCAGTTGGAAGTCCATGGGGGCGTCCCCAGGGATTTTTGTGTAGTAACCCACAGAGACTGTTAATCTGGTAGCAGTATCTAGGATTACATCACAACTGTATTCAAACACTTCAATGGATTCTAGTTAGAACACATCCAACCTCTTTTTCAAGAACTCCAAAGCCCTGAATGATCTGGCCACTGTGTCTCTCTTCAGCTTAACCCACACCTCTCACCGTCTACCATGGACCCAGCCACATTCGCCTGCAAGGCTCTTCCTTGGGTCTACACAAAGCGGGTCCTTCCTATGCTTCAGTTCCCCACTCACAGTCTCAAATGGTGGGGATGGGAGGGGGACCTGCCTGGCCAACTCCAATCAACAACGTCTGTGGTTTTCCTATTCAGCTTCTCACATGCTTCTTTCCTAGCACCCACCACAGCTGGAAGTGGTTTCACTCATACTGTTTCCTTGTTTCGTTGGTGTCCATCCTTAGAATGAAAGGTCCATCATTACAGGAAGCACGTCTCCCTTATCTTCTGCTCTCCCAGTAAGTACTATGGGGTGAATACATGAATGCCTACCCTCCTCCTCCCCTAGTGTGTGCGCACTCTAAGCCAGAGTGCCAGCTGGGCTCAGGGCCCCTCGATCTCACCACAGTACACAGGGCATTGCCTAAGACTAGCTCTCTGGGATAAAGAAACCAGGAAGATGCTACATTGTCAGCTGACAATCCAAAGGAGGGAATCTCAGCACATCCAAGGGCATTGCTGCCTCCCTCTCCTCTTAGCAGCCTGCTCTGAAGAAACACATATTGTCAATAGCAGTCATGTGACTGCCCTGTCCTTCCCTCTCCCTGATGCGAGGTCTATCTGACGCTTATAGAACAGTGTTCTCCTAACTCAGTCATGCCACAAACCGTGGGTTGGCTGAACACGGTACTTACTCCACTAATTCTGACTCGGATAGGAAAAGCCCCTTTACTTGTAAACATTATAACCCCTGCACACGAGGGTTCAAGAAAGATGAACTGTGTGAGCTATCCCAAGTCTCTGAACAGTGCTCCAACATAGGAATCAACAAACTGCAGGAAGACAGGGTCTATATACAACAGATCTTTTTCCTTAATAACTGATGCTAATAAACGATAAGCTGAATTAGGTAGTAAATCGACTGGCTCACACAAGGCATCTTTTTCAAGCTGAAGATCTCTTGAGCATTCCACCAAATGTCTTGTAAATGGCCTATTGGCAGGTTCTCTGTGCTCAGGAAGCTGATTAGGACTTTGCCCCTTGGACCTCTGTCTCCATCTCCCTGATAGAAAAGGCTTTCTACAGATTTCTGGGCAGTACATACGTCTCCCTGACCTATATCAAGCTGACCTCATTCGTGAATTCTACTATAGAACCATCTGTACCCCATCTTGCTAGATGTCCACAAGGCTGCTGTTTCTGCCAACCAGAACCACATCGCTGTGTCTGCCTTGGCTCCAGGGCCCACTAAGTCATGAGAGGCAACCTCACGTCTAAGCACTCCGCAAACCTCACAGACATACAGAAGGCATCTGTAGTCATGTGGCATTCTGCAAGCCACTTGAGCTACCCACCCACCCCAGTTTGGCACACATCTCCCAAACTGAGAGGGAAACGCGGAGGGAAAATATTTCCTCTGACACTACTCTATTATCTGGACAGACCTTTCCCAGTCTCTGAACTATTTCACCAAACCACCTGAGATCGGGGGTGGGGGGGGGGTGGGTGGAGATGATGCCAAGCCTGTGGGCGAGCATGACTTGGCAGAATCCAATTGTCCTGGGCCCCCGCATTTGATCACTGTGCATCTCAGAGCTCACTGTTGACCAGAAGGAAGTGATTTCCTGTTCACCTGGGTTTGCTCTTAAGAATGCATTCAGATGCAGCCTGGCAGAGTCCAGCCCGAGCGTCAGTCACTGCAGGTGCTGCTCTATCGAGTTTCTCAGTGCGTCACTGCTCAGCGATGAAGAGCTGGCTTTAAGTCCAGTCGTATCAGGCAATGCCAAAAATAAGAGGACTGGTCTTCAAGAAAACAATAAACAAAACAGTTTGAAAATTCTGCAAGAAAGTTTTTCAGAGGATACAGTTTGAGTTAATAAGTGCACTATTAAAATGTTAATGCTGAGCTACCAGAATGAATACTATTTATTCTCTTGCATGGGAGGGATCATCAATTTAGAAATATTTTGCTTCATCATCTTTGCCTTCATGACTACATCCCAAGACAGAGACACATTTCTTCTTCCAAATTAAGTGGTCAAATGAGAACAATCTCAATTTGAAAAGCCTGTTATGTATGGCTTCCTCCGACCTGAGGCTAACTGACCCTTCTCCCTGAAACTGAAATACACATGGCTGACAATGACCAGCTCAACTGGCTGGAGTCAAGGTCAAGGATTTGTGGCCCACCTTTGATTCGCTTTGTTTTATGGCTGCAGCCCTGTCTGGTTCAGGTGAAAATTAGCTGGGGTAAAGAATCATGGGCACTAGAAAATATGGGTTGAATTTTTTTAATTAATGAAGTTTTATTGAATCAGGTTAATCAGTTGGTTTGTAAAATAATGCCACACCAATAAATATCGCCACTATGCTCCCGAACATGGAGATAAAATAGAACAATAGAATGAATCCCAGAATAACTAAATAAAGTGATTATATCAACTCACCCTCCAGCCCTAAAGGAAAGAAAAACTTCTTCAGTCAGTAGGGAGAGCTACTACTGACTCCCCAGAGTTTAGTAAGAACAGATTGCAAGGGATCCCACCATCCAGATAATGTGTAAGACCTGGTTTCCCACAACTGTAGGGCAAAGGAAAGGAGAGAGGAAGAATTTTTTCAGGACATAATATTAACAGATTTTTTGAGACTTTGGGGCTATGGAAATAAAGGCCAATACATGGCGAAACAGGAGATCAAATGCACTATTTATTTTATGGATATTGATTATTTACAAAGTTTTCCACTGGAATTATTTGATTTTATGAGATAATTTTTAACGTCTGTATTTAAATCTTTTCCTTAAGAGATCAAAGAATGCTCACATTTATTATCTCATTTGTCTTTACTACTTACTGTGAAATAGGAAAGATAAAGACTATTCCATTTTATAGCAATCAGAGTGATGTTTGGAAGTGGTCATGTGAAAAGGGAGGAAACCATATGGCAAGGTGGCTATTCTAAACACACACACCTTTTATTGTTCAGTAACATAAATATAATATAAACAGAGAAAGTCAAAAAGCATCACGAACTAGAACCTGATCAATTCAGGACTTCATTAATTTTGAATGTCTCTTTTTTTTTTTTTTTGGAATGTTTGTTTTTTTAAAATATTTATTTTATTTATTTATTTTGAGAGAGAGCATGTCCCTGTGAGCAGGGGAGGGGCAGAGAGAGAGGGAGAGAGAGAACCCAAGAAGGCTCCATGCTGTCAGCACAGAGCCCGATAGTGCTTGATCTCATGAACAGTAAGATCATGACCTGAGCCAAAATCAAGAGTCCAACACTCAACCCACTGAGCCACCCAGGTGCCCCAGGAATGTCTGTTTTCTTGATGGCACCTGACCCTTCACCATTTGAACTTACCAATAGATAAGGAGTTCCTTAAGCAAATGGAAATGACACATATGAAGGAAAGAAACTCAACTGTTAAAGCAGGTGTGGATTAAAATCAAGCTCTGCTTTCAAGTTTTAAAGATTCTCAAATTACAGGGGCACCTGGGTGGCTCAGTTAGTTGAGTGTTGGACTTTTGGTTTGGGGTCATGATCTCATGGTTCGTGAGTTCGAGCTCCACATCAGGCTCTGTGCTGACACTGTGGAGCCCGCTTCGGATCCTCTGTCCCCCCATCTCTTGCCTTCTCTCAAAAATAAACAAACATTAGGGGCACCTGGGTGGCTCAGTCAGTTAGGTGTCCAACTTCAGCTCAGGTCATGATCTCATGGTTTGTGGGTTCCAACCCCATGTCGGGTTCTGTGCTGACAGCTCAGAGCCTGGAGCCTGCTTCGGATTCTGTGTCTCCCTCTGTCTCTCTGCCCGCCCCCCATCAACCCCACTCACAATCATTCTCTCTCTCAAAAATTAACATTAAAAAATTTTTTTAATAAATAAACATTAAAAAAAGATTCTAAAATTACATCAAGTCCTGTAGATATTATTTTTTTCACAAACACAGTAGGTTGGCTGGTGCTGTTGTCAACTATAAATCATGACTGTTTATTTATTAAAGTAAGCTAACTGGTTCAGATGCTTGACTAACTCATTACCAGCTACTGCAGATATTTTAAAGTAATGGCCCTGTGCTTACAAGGTGTTGGCATTGGAAGAGACCTTAATATTCATGTTGGTGAATGGATGACTGGATGGTTAGATTGTTCATTTGTCCATTCATTCATTCATTCATTCATTCATTCATTCAATTTACAGGGAAAATCCAAGGCCCAGAAGACTTAAATAATTTGCACAATGACATTCAGCTACAGCTAAATAGCCTTTCTTTGAGAAAAAAAAATCATAACTTTAATTTCTTCAGTAATTTCATCAGGTCTTCCCTGAATTAATCAAAGTTACTTGCAGTTTTCTGAATTCTACTTCACACACAATTACCAATTCGGCATCTGACCCTGACCCCCTGCTTTGATTGACTGAGACTTGGTGACCATTGAAAATCCACAATGTAAATAATCCTTGAAATGGATAATTGAGAAGTGAGTGCAGTAATTTTAACAAATTAGCTTGGCACTCCAGCCTTAAAATGAGGTTATTCTGTTGAATAAGCTGTTCTCTCCTCTGCCTCCTTTGGAGTCCTTGCCAGATTTTGCCGTCCAAAACCCTGGAATTCGCAGTAGCCGAAGTTTTCATGCTCTATGTTGGAAAGTTCGAGTAAGCTTGTTACTCTTAGGCTACTGACCAATTAAAAATCAGTACATGATGTGGGTGAGAGAAAGTGAGTGAGTGAGGTCAAGAGGTAATAATTAAAAATGATGTAATGAGATGATCCAATCTCCCTCGGCCTGCCAGAAGGCCCACTGGTGACCACGGTCCTGGTTTCCCTGTATCACTCTGGCATCTAGCCAGAGAATCTGTGAAATAAAGCCACCTCTAATGCTACCAGGGGTTTCTCCGGTTCCTGAGCTGAGGCCAGTCGTTGTAAAGTCTGAATCTATGGGAATTACTCTAGAGATCATCTTCCTTGGACTACAAGTGGTGTGGGGATCAAGGACTATTTAGAAATACTTCATAGTGACAGGTGTCTGATATGTCCTTGAACTACCACCGCTGGCCCAGTGTGTGGGACACAGCAGTCTTCAGTGCAGGAGTCTGGAAGAGATACTGGAGTCCTTACCCTCACGATGAACAGGACTGGCAAAATGTCACCACTGTCTTTGTGAGTAGGAAAACATACTGTGGAGAATATGAGAATACGTGGAACAGGAGCACTGAACTGGTGTGTTTTTGTGTGTTCCCCACAGTGATGGGGGATATTTGCTGAGGTGTCTGTGCACACGGCACCAGAGGAGAGCTGGATGGAAGGTGGTCATACAGTACCAGCTCTGAGAGCTCTGAGTGACTATAAACACAGACTTGACCTCCTTGAACCTCAGGTCTTCATCTGTAAGGTGGGGAAAATGACCCACATCATCTCTGCTATGGACTGAATATTTGTGTCCCCCAAAATTCGTATGTTGAAATCCTTCACCCCAATGTGATGGCATTTGGAGGTGGGCCTTTGAGAGGTGCTTAGGTCATGAGGGTGGAATCCTCTTGAATGGGATCGCTACACTTATAAGACCCCAAAGAGCTCCCTTACCCCCTTCACCAGGTGAGGACACAGTGAGAGGACAGCTGGTTCAGCCTGGTTAGGAGGTACACTCTCACTAGACACCAAATCTGCCAGTACCTTGACCTTGAACTTCCCAGCCTCCAGAACTGTATGAAATAAATGTCTGATGTTAATAAGCCACACCCAGTCTATGGCATTCTGTTATAGTTCCCCTAGCAGACTAAGACAATGTCTGTGGTTCCTGCTGAGCCCAGAGTCCTCGGCCCTCTGGTCTTGCATCCAGTTCTACCTCATGACTCATGGCAAGAAACTGGCTGACTTGGCCTAAAAGTGTAGCTTACGGCCTTAAAATATAAGGTTAGTGGAATCTACAGAGATGAATGCGTTGGCACACTTACACACATGTGTGAAGTAGAAGAGGAGTTTTGTATTTAATCGAAGGCTTGGTCCCCTTAGTATACTTCACTCAACCAAACAAGTCAGCTAATGAAGAAACCACGATTGAAGTAGAAGAGTCTCTAGAGGCGACTTTAGCTTAAGGGAAAGAATGGTAGAGAAGCACAAGGTCCACAATATAATGGCAAGTGGAAGTCACCCTATCCCAGGACAGGACGGACCAGTCAACATGTCTGACCTTTTCAATTGCTAGTTTCTACACTTCTCACAGCATCACGATGGAACAAATGATCATAGAGGAGTTCACTTAGTAAAAAAGAAATACACATAAATCAAAAAAGCAGAGTCTAAAATAATTTTTTTTCACGTTGGGGTTCTCTAAAGCTTGCGTCAATCCACTTTTTTTGTTGCTGTTATTAATAAAGTTGAAGTCTAAGAGATGAACCAAGCAATCTCCTGGCACATGGAACTTACTACTCATGCAATTTCTACTCCGAGAAAGAGATTTACAGACCCAGTGAGAAAAATAAATCAAAGGTACGCTTGTGAACGTTGTCCAATAAGAACAGTGGTGTGACAAAATGTCGCCATTTGACGTTTGATGGTTTATTACTCTCTCTCAACACCCAGTCTTGTTTCTCATCTAAAACACAATTTCACATGGAGATAATTTATAAGCACCAATTTGCCAAGGTCGATTGCGAACCTTAACTTTTCACTCAATGAATTCTTAGGTGCTTATTAGGATTAAAATACATCACCTCTTAGAATATTAGTTCCGTAGCTTTCCAAGCCAGGAGAAAGTTGAAGCAATTATATATTTCACTGCTTGGGATTGGTGACAGCCCATGTTTTGTGTAGTGGATGAACGAGGGGGTGCTGCCTGTGCCGGATTTATTTTGGAGTCTGTGAACTTAGGGACACATTAAATAGAGCATACATTTAAAAATAAGCACCACCTGAAATTTCCAGTGTGTCATCCTCTACAAAGAGTATGATGATGTATATTTGTTGTACTTACTGTGAAGTTTCCTATTGCTTTACCAAATCCTCATTATTGGATTTGTGAGTCTGCATTGAAGGTTAGTATGAATAGGTAGCACTGCTAAAGCATTCTTTAAAGAAGATACATTACAGGTCCAGAGTTTTATCACTTCAGTTGATGAATAACAAAAATAAGCCTCAACCCACACAACAACAGAACTACTTGGGCCTTTGTTTGGGAGCCTAAGACAGTGCAGATATCTGGAAAACAGGACCAATTATCCAGAAAGATTTAGATAGCTGTGAAGTGAGAAGAAGATTATTTTGGGGAATTATTTCACTAATTTACAAAATCTGAAGATCTGATTTAACTGTGAATCCAGCAGCCTTCTCTTGTTAAAAAGAAGTCTGCTACTAATTTGCTTACAGAGTAAATGTTAAATGAAATGAAACTAAAATTCCATTATATATTTATTCTACTAAAAGTTAAGTGATAGAAGAGAAAACACTATTTTGTAAGTATTACCTTTTCTGGCAAAACAGAAACTCCTTCACCATGAATTCTAGGCCCCATGGAAGTTAAAACATTCAACACATACAATTTTACTTCTCTCAACAGAATGTCCATAATATAACTGACAAGAATTTAGGAAAAGTTAGCTAAGATACTCTGGCATCAAGACAAGGCCCAGAACTAATACTCCTACACATGAGAGAGAAATACTATTTAAAATGCCTTAATGCAACAATGTGGAGAACAGGGTGAAAATAACATTTTTCCACCAAGGACTTTCCTGCGACAAAACCAGCACCTTCATGGCCACAATGGCTAGATTTGGCTTCACCCTCAGTATGTCTGCCAAAGCTTTCCTACCTCCGGTATCATGAGCTCCCCTGTGGCAATCAAGATGGCACTCTTCTTTTTCTTTCAAGATCTTTCAGCAGAATGTGACATTACCCTTCTTGAACGCTTGCCTCCTTTGCTTTTGAGATCCCATGCATTTCTGATTCTTTTCAGCCTCCTTCCCAGGATCCTCTTCTTGCACTTCATCTTAGTCTACCCCGGGAGCTAGTTTATCTCCCCCCTAGGGACTCTCCCTGGGCAATCACATCCATTCTATAGTGTCAACTATTATTCCACGCTGTAGACTCCAAATTCCAAACCTCTACCCTGGACCTTCCTTACAAATTACAAACTTGATTCCAATCACCTACTCGATATTTCCCAAGAGTACCTCAAAGTCGACATATTTCAAACTAAGCTCAATCTTTCCCCCAAACCTACTCTTCCTCCTCGTGATGGTTAATTTTGTGTGTCGAATTGGCCACTGATGCCCAGATTAAACAGTGCATCTGGGAGGGAGTTTCTGGATGAGACTAGCATTTGAATTGGTGAATGTAGGAAAGCAGACTGCGCTTTGCAATGTGGGTGGGCCTCACCCAACCTGTGAGGGCCTGAACAGAACAAAGGTAGAAGGAGGAGGAATTTGCCCCTTTTTTTCCTCCCTCATTACTTGAGCTGGATGAGATCATCTCCTGACCTCGGACTGGGATTTATATCATTGGCTCTCAGGTTCTTGGGCCTTTAGACTATGGCTGAATCACTCCACCAGCTTTCTAGGGTCTCCAGTTGGGACTTCTCAGTCTCCATGAGCCAATTCCCCATAATAAATTTCCTATTCTATCTTTCTCTATAAATTTATAATATACTTTTACATATTTATGATTGATCATTTTAATATATATCATATGCAAATATATATTTAAATATATAAACCCAGAATATGTATTATAAATATTTTAAAATACCAATTTATATATTTATACATTTATATATTATGTATAAATATGTTATCTATTTTTATCACATATATTAAAATATATAACTATATGTTTTATTATATATAAATATATACATATTTATCACATATATGTAAATATATATTTAATATATAGATGTGCATCTATATCTCCTACTGGTTCTGCTTCTCTGGGGAACCCTAACACACTTCTCATTCTCTGACTCATTTAGAGGCATCACCCCCCAGCCATGCACACAAGACAGGTGTCTGGGAGTCATCTCTAACACCTCACTCCCTGCCATCCCTGCCCTTTTCCAATCAGTACCAAGTCCCACCAACTGGACCTCCCCAGTGGCCTTTCAGTGTGTCTCCTGCTCTCCACCCACACTGTCGCTAGCTCATCCCAGGTCTTCATCTCATCTGGACAATTTGAGAGCTTCCCATCTTCAAGTTCTATCCCATCCACCCTCTCCCTGCCACCCAGCAATGCACCTAAAAACACATGTCTGATCACATCACTCCTGATTAATTTCTTTCAATGGCTTGTCATCACCTAGAAGGTTGAATCTAAGGAGCTTCTGACAAACTGGCCCCTTGTGACCAGAACCTTGCTTACCTGTCTGACCATACTGCTGTGTGTTAGAAACCCCTGCACTAACAGGGCTATTTTACAACTCTCTAACAGGGCTGCTTTCCCCCCTCTTTGCAGCCTGGGACCACCACCACCATCCCCTGCCCCAATCACATCCTCCAGATCATCTTCCTGGGCCAACTCTGATCCCCTTGGTACTTGACTCCATCCTTGGGGAACCTGCACCAACCACTTCAGACTGGGCCAGGGTCCTCTCCTGGGCTCTCTGTGCCCTTTATTCAAGCTTATTTCAAAATCCCAGATTGTGTGTAAATGAAAACTTCCTGCCTCCGTGTTTTCCCCCATGAAAGGTTCTGGACATAGAGACTATGCCCCACTGTGTTCATAAAACCAAGTGCACAGAAGGTTCTTCACCTCCAGTACCTAGCCAAGAGACATTCAATATGGTTTTTTTTTTCTTCCTTAACTTGGCAGTGGTTATGCTATTTTGCAGTTTAATAAACATTGAGAAACCATAATTGTTTACAGGACTCTGTTTCCTGCATAGTACTGGGATTCTGAGGTCTATAAACTTTTCTCTAGGGTTAGGGACAGCCTACTCTCACAGTTCTTTTCACGCTGGGTTAGGTGTCCCTTGGAAAATTCCTCCATGGACTCTCCTTACAAACAGTTTGGCATAGTGAAGTGAGGCCAACCTGTGTGTCCCAATCCTTGCCCTACCACTTAAGAACTTGGGCCAAGTGACAGCCCCTAAAACTCTCCGCATTTCATTTCCTCTTCTTTAATCTGGGAGTGAGGGTGCTACCTCCTGGGGTTGTTGTAAATGTGGCAGAATTTACTGTGAGGTTTTAAATCATGTATTATTTTCCCATTTCCCTTCCCATTCTTTGACCATTTTCCATTTGGGATGCTACACATGGGTTGACCTAAGTCATTTCCCCCATTATTTCATGGGGGAAAAACCAACAAGAGAACAAAACAACCCAACTTTGGCCTCTTCCGTTTCAAAAGTCAAGATCCTTCCACAAACAAGTGTTGGCAGAACTCATACTGAACCAGGTGTGCCTCCCGCCACTCTTTCCCAGACACCTGAAAGGAAATTTCCAGGCCATGGGATGGGAGAGAGCAGGAGGGAGTACCAAAAGGACAGATACTGATGTGGGTCTCTGAGAATGAGCCTTACCCATAGGCAGAGCTCAAGGCTGAGAATGACAGAACCTTTACAGGCATCTAGATCCAGACCTTTGTTTCAATCCGAAGCCCTGGGGGGACATGGAGTCCTGAGAGCATCAGGGGGCAGAGAGAGCAGACTAGAAGTGGCTGCATAGGTAACTGGGAGAGTCACAGAGAACTTCCTAGAGATCACAGAGGGAATGGAGAATAATACCTTCTTCCCCCATGCAGTTGACAATGGAATTAGTGGAGATGCAGCCGGCAGCTCTTAAAAGGCTTGGCAGTGTGACAGCAGCATATGCTGGCCTGAGCTAGATGGCCGGGGCTCAGGTGCAATCACAGACACACCAACAGACATCAAGGTAGAGGGAGCACTGTGCCTGGGGGTGAGAGGAGAACACCTACACCCTAGCAGACACCCCTGCAAAGATGGTAACCAATGACAGGTGTCTTCCCTCACAGCTTTGAAGTTATGAGAACGTCCCACCAAGAAGATGCACCACCACAGAGAAGGATGGCTAAAATTTAACTAAGAAGCCTCTGAACTGACTGTTTTCCGGGCACCAACTCTATGACATTTCTGCCATCAGGCACCCATGCGGATGGGAGGCAAACTCATTTATAGAAAAATACAGAAATTGTACTTCTTGAACCCCAAAGTGAGTGACCTAGAAATGCAGAATTGTTACGTAATAAAAAACCATGTGGCCGTTTTTGAGTACTTAATATGGCATGTGACAATTAGTGGTTACCGCTACTAGTCTCTTAAATAGGAAATACTTAGCTGCCAAGTGGCCCATCTCTTCTTTCCCTCTTACAGTTCATGTGCTACCACTGGATCTGGGCCAGGCTTTGTAAACCCTGAAATGTTTGCCGTGTGGCATATGGAAATGTTGTGCATGACCTGGCAACTGGCCAGTGACATCAAATGTGATTTGTCACCGATTCTACATGGTTGGGACCATTGTCTGCTTCCTACAATCCATGAAAACACAGACTAAGAAAATAAATATCCACACATTCATTTTACTCCTACACATGTATGTATGAGTGTGTGTGGGGGGGAGGGGAGTATATGTCTGTGCATTCCTATTTTATGCAGGCATTAGGTAGACAACATACAATCTCTGCCCACAATCCAGTGGAGACACAGATGAGTACACAGCCCATCTCAATACAGTGAAAAAGATGTTAGGAGACGTGTGCTATGGGAACATCCACCCAGAAGAACTATGATGGTGAGTTTTATGTGTCAACTCAGCTAGTTAATAATAGTATCCAATTATCGATCAACCTAGTCTAGGTGCTACAGTAAAGGTATTTTGTAGATGTGGCTAACATCTACAATCAGTTGACTTTAAGTAAAGCAGATTTCCCTTGATAATGTGGGTGGGGCTTAATCGGCTGACGGCCTTAAAAGCAAAAGCAGATGTGTCTCAGGTAAGATGAAATTCTGCCGCATCACCCCCTGCCCGAGTTTGCAGCCTATTGGCCTGCCCTACAGTTTGGGATTGTCAGCACTCACAACTGCATGACAATTCCTTAAAATCAATTCCTATGCACCTATCCATCCACCCATCCTACTGGTTCTGTTTCTCTGACAGAGGCAAAAACCCAACCTGTTTTTGTGAGGTCAAGGAAGTCTTCCAGGGTATTGACTTTTAAGCAAGAGATGAAGTGTAGAGAAGGATAAAGACAAGTAGACAGATGTGAGATGTATTAAGAAGATGGAACTGATGATTGTCCATTGAAATGGGTAGGTGGGAAATGGTGGGAAATGGTGGGAAGAGGAAGAAGCAGCTGAGAGAATGCCTTTTTTGCTGGCTTGGGAAGCTGAGTGCATGGTGATGGCAGTTGCAGGACAGGGGCACAGAAAGGGTGGCAGGCTTAGGGACATGATGAAACACATTTCTACATGCTGAACTTGAGAGGTCCCTGGGACTCTGAAGCACCAACGTTCCAAGGGCAGTTTGGAGGGTCTGGAGACAGAAAGAGGGAGAAAAGGAGAAAGAAGATTCTAGGTTAGATATACAGATTTCACAGGCAACCCCTCAATGACAAATTGAAGCCCTGGGGGGACATGGGTTGCCACAGAGAGTGAGGAGAAGGCATGAGGGCCAAGGGAGGGGCCCGAGAAAGCAAAGCAGAAAAATCAAGAGCACAAACGCCACAGGGACATGATGCTCCCAGAGGAGAAGAGACATAGCAGAAAGACCATCATGGAGCATTCCTCCCCAAATGCCAGGACTGACCATAAACACACAGGGCTGGGAGCAGGTAATGGGTCTATTGGAAATACTTCAGAATTGTGCCCGGCTATCGTAAAAAGCTCGGAATTTTTTTTTTTAAAAAATATTACTTATTTTTGAGAGAGAGTATGAGCAGGGGAGGGGCAGAGAGAGAGGGGACAGAGGATCCAAAGCAGGCTCTGCACTGACAGCAGCAAGCCCAATGTGGGGCTCAAACCCACAAACCATGAGATCATGACCTGAGCCAAAGTCGGACACTCAACAGACTGAGCCACCCAGATGTCCCTATTCTATTTTTTAAAGTTTACTTATTTTGAGAGAAACAGAGACAGCATGAGTGAGAGAGGGGTAGAAAGAGAGAGAGAGAGAGAGAGAGAGAGAGAGAGAGAGAGAGAATCCCAAGCAGGTCCCACGCTGTCAGTGCAGAGCCCCATGCAGGGCTCGATCATGACCTGAGCCAAAACTAAGAGTCAGACGCTTAACCCCCCAGGCACCCCCAAAATCTCAGAATTTTAATAGAGAAAACAAAGCATTGCCACCTTCTCCTGCAAATAACCACTTCCCCTCTACCCTCTGACAGGGGGGAAGCCAGTCAGGGGGAGGGAAGGCAGTGAGACTGCAAACACCACTTTCAGGAATTCTGTCCCTGCAGGGGAGGTGTGAGGAGGGGAGGGTAAGAGAGGGCTCCTGTGGGAGGCGGGCAGACAAAAGAATGTTTAAATGCTCTTGGGAAGGAGACGCAAGACAGGCAAACGGGAACCTGTCCAGGAGAAGGCAGATAAGTGGTCGCTGGGCAGCAGAAGCTTTTCCACATGACAAGAGGAAAGGAAAGGATGCTCCTCAGAGAAGCTTGGAAGCATAGCAGTGGGAAAACCTTCAGGAAGCAGTATTGGGACATCTGGACATCCGACAGTGCCCAACACAGTGACAGCTGACATGCCTTGAGGGAGGAACTTGGTGGTTTGGGTTTTCTTCTGTTTTGTTTTCACTACAAAGGAGGCACGATGGACAGTGATGAACTCTGCCGGCACCCTTGCCCTATCCCCTCTGCCAGATGCTAGAAAAGTTCTCCAAGTAGAGGGGGCAGGAGGAAGGGGACCATGGGAAGAAAACGCTTGAAAACGAACTTGAATAAACACACATGCGCACGCACACCAGTAAGAACAGCTGTGTGTGCAGGTTCTTGGGCCAGCATCAAAACAAGTGGTCCAGGCTCAGAAACGTTCACTGTGGCAACTGGTGACACACAGGAAGCTTCTGGAACACAGGATAATGCTCAGAACTGACAGAGGTAATGGCCCCAAGCGAGACCCTGATCAACACTGAGAGATGCCGACCAGCACTGGCAGGCCTGAGCAAGCCAGGGACACGGGCCAGGGCGCAGGCTGCAGGAGGCAGGCCAGACCAGCAGCCCCCAGGCCCAGCGAGGCATGCTGCGGCCTGGCTGCAGTCATCAGAGGCCGCTGAAAGCATCTTCTTGGTCTGAAATAGAAGGGTCGTTTGGAAAAGGCCAGCCAAGGAGAGCCTCTGAAGAAAGCCTATACAAGCTGGGAAATGATTACCAGCCCAGAGTACTTCCAGAAAGGAAGTTGTCAAGACATTCTGGAACTGGTCGCTTAGGAGCAAGTTACCCACTTTCCCTGAGATTTGTGGAACGTTTGCCAGCCTGTCTGCCTGCTGTTTCCCCACCTCGCTTTATCCACACATTTTCAATTCAAGCATCCATGTGAACTACAGTCTCGTGGGCCTCATTCTTCCTGGCATTTTTCTACCTATTTTTAAACTTCTGTCTATCTTCAGTTAATTTTTCAGTGTCTTTGGGGACACTCTCCCTTGACCTTTCCCTCTACATATATGCCTGCTAAGAGTCACATGCTCTAAATCAGTCAGTCATCTCCCAAACGGGGTCCACAAAGCCCTAGGGGAAGGACAAAGATTTTTCTGGAGGGGGTATAAGCACGGAGGACTTCTAAAAGTAGATTACATTTCCAGAACCTGTTTCTATATGAATTCTTTCCTAAAACTGACGAGGCAGAGATTGTGCTGGGTCTCCCTTCCTACTTCCCCTTTCACCTCTCCCCTCCTGAATCTTATTTTTTTTTAAATTTTTTAATGTTTATTTATTTTTGAGAGAGAGAGAGAGAGAGAGCGAGCGAGCGAGGGGGGAGGGGCAGAGAGAGAGGGAGACACAGAATCCGAAGCAGGTTCCAGGCTCTGAGCTGTCAGCACAGAGCCTGACACGGGGCACAAACTCAAGAACCACGAGGATCAGGACCGGAGCCAAAGTCAGATGCTTAACCAACGGAGCCACCCGGGTGCTCTCCCCGACTCCTGGATCTTAAAGCACACTGACAGGAGCGTGAAAGCCTCTGGGGTGCCAAATAAAAAGAGTAATTTGAGAATGTATTCCCAAGACAGAGGCCTGAGGAGCAAAGCACAGAAATGTTTTCTTTATAATAAATAGAGGGAGCGCCTGTGTGGCTCATTCAGTAAGCATCTGACTCGTGATTTCGGCTCAGGTCATGATCTCAAGGTTCACAGGATTGAGTCCCACATTGGGCTCTGTGCTGTTAGCGCAGATTAGGATTCACTCTCCCCACCCACCCCCACTTGTGTGCTCTGTCTCTCAAACATTTTTTAAAAGTTTATAATAAGTATAGACATGATATAATAAGGGGAGGAGGAGTCTTATTTCTGTCGGGTGACAAATTCACTGCACGGCCCTTGCTTTTCTGATCTATATACCCCAGATTTAAATCCAGAAGTTAGATGGTTGCTTGAAGACACATGTTAACACATTTTTTAAAATTGAAACCCAAAGTGACCACTTCTGATTTGCTTTATAAGGAGAACTGGTCCTGTCACTATTTGTCTTATAATGGTGGATGTTTTCCAAATAGGAAAATCCATAACTTCAACATTTTGAAGAAAATATATTTAAAGCATGTATACAATGTTACAAGGCATGGAAGACTGCACCTTTAAGACTATTCAAATTTATTTTTAAAAAATCTTTAATTGTTCACACAAAAATGTGTGAAGGGGTCCATAGTCCTTTAGCATATACATGGCAGATGGTATTGAGATCATGTGGCTTAATCATTTTCCCACTTGGTGCCGGTATACACAATAGTATACACTTGAGTTTCTTCTTACTCAGAGTTTACAGACAGTCTAGCTGGAAAGACTAAAGTATGAACTGGGGAGTTTGTTCCATACTGGATGCAAAGAATGACTCTTCTTTGTCTAGTGTCCTCAACTAATTGTTACCAAGCCTCTGCCCAAGCGTACTTGGAGGTCTGAATTCAATTGATTGAGCTCTGGCAACATTCTTCCAAGGACTCCATCTTATTCCACTGATTCAAGAGATATACTCCAGACTTGTCCAAAGAGCACCTGTACACGACAGGCTGAGCCACACTTACAACCATTGATCGTCACTCTCCATCATTTCTAATGGGTCACAATTATCGCATGTTATTTGTCGTCTTGCTGTGTGTACATACATATGCAAATACACCGTCTGATGAAAGAATGTGCCTGGATTTCTCTGGAAGAGCCTAAGTGAGTCAGTGTCTAAAATGGAGTTACACCTCTAAAACAGTTATCAAATATTTAGGGGTGAGGTGCTTCAAGCTATACTTGAAGCAGGCACCCCAGCCTGACATAATTTCATCAAAATGACTTTGGATTAAAAAAGTAAGTCAATGTACCACAGTCAGCAATCCAGAAGGTGGACAAATCATGCCAAAGATAAATGTGAGCCCACCAATCAGCAGAAAGGAAGGAGAGCCCAAGAAGGGAAATGCCAAGATCAAATGATTTATGGGATTCTGGGTAAGAAATCTTGGTATTGCCATAATGAAAGTAATAAACATTCCATAGGCGTTAGGAAATAAGAATTCCAGAGAAGTTCTACCAGTATCTACTATTTACTAAATCGAGAGTCTTCATTCCAACCTAACACACAAATATGCCAGAGTTGAATGTAGCCTTGACCTGTTTTGGATAGAGTAGGCTCGGCTGAGAAAAAGTAGCTAAGTGGCACACCACACGAGGCAAATGGTCCCTTGGTTTACTAACGGCAATGCAAGCAAACAGATCCCTCCTCTGACTGAGGAGTCTAACAGATTCCTCTTGGAGCTCTGTCGCAGCCTGCAACAATTCATCTGTCAAAAAAGTGCATGAATGGGAAAAATCCAGTGTTCAAGCCAAGGACTGTGTTGCAAGTGTCTAAGATTGTTGAGAGCCGGCCAAACACGCCTTTATGGATTGTTTTCACTCTCTTGGCTTTGTAGCACCTCATCCCTAAATACTTGATAACTGTTTTAGAGGTGTAACTCCATTTCAGACACTGACTCACTTAGGCTCTTCCAGAGAAATCCAGGCACATTTTTCCAACAGATGGTGTATTTGCATATGTACACCTGGCAAGACGACAAATAAACACATTTTCCTTTTACTAAGAGATGATCCACATTCAGCTATTCAAAGACGGACTTCCCTGACTCCTTACTTTTGTTTCCTCCCTGATGCTGCCTCCTTCCATTGGCCTTCTACTTCTCCCCAGTGTCTCCATCAGAAGGCTAGTGGAAAGGAAACACAAGGAAGAACACTGAACTCAAACTAGTTAATTTAGCTCCATACGGTAGCTCTGGGGAAAAGGCTCAGGAGAGAAGGATGTGAAAACTATTACCAGTGTCTGGGAATTGTTTGGGGGATCTTAATTACTCCCATTCTTCCTACTTTGAAAGGTCAGGAGTGATTAACAGCTGGAGGTTCAGTGGAATGGATGGTCAAATTGGTGGATCCTCAAGGAGATCCTTCCTTTTGACCCTGACCTGGGTCCCCTGCATGGGGTTTTTTACCTGATGCTCTGAGTGAGCACTATAAACCATCAATCACTGCTTTCCTCTCTACTTCCTGGGCTGTCTCAAGAAATGCTCAGTATGGCAGGCTTGTTGCTGAGGGCTGTCTGTTCAAGGCCGACTGAATCACAAACACAACATTTGATGCCCATACACAAAATTACCTCTAATTCCCAGAAGGGCAACCTGCTAATTGATAACCTGCCTAGAGTAACAGGTGCTGGTCAGGAGCATGGCATGGCATGGCATGGCATGGCACATGAGGGCCTTTACTAAGGAAGCATTGCCAAGGATGTGAGCTGAAAGGTTTCCGGAGGGATTTTATTTAAAAAAAAAAAAAAAAAAAAAAGGAAAAACAGACTAAAGAAGGGAAAAGCAGCTGTTTGGAAATAAACTGTAAAACATCTGTAGCACACGACTAGAATTCTCTAAGTATGAGCATGAACTTTTAAAGGGACCTCATCTTTCACAAACACCACCCCAACTGCCCAGCATATACCAAAGGCAACTGATCCTTGGCAGTCCCCCTGGCACGAAGGAGAAGAGGCGTGCCCAGAAGAGCCATCACAGGGGAAAGGCCAGTTTCCCTGGCAGCCATGGAACATAACTGTCCTTTGCTGCACCAGGCCACAAAGAAGGGACAGCTCAGAGAAATTGTAGCTATAGGGCAGTACTGTCTCATCGTGGATGGTGCATAAAGAATGGAACACACTCGGACTGGCTCCGCCTCTACTGGGAAGCCTCCACTTACGCTTTCTGCTTTCTCTCGACTCTTTGGGGGTATGCTAGTTAGCAAAAGGGCAAACACACTTTCCGTACAGTTTCTCTGTGTTTTTGTTTTTGTTTTTTTTTTTTGCATCACTGTAATAGAATTTAGAGATTTTTTTTTTTTTAAATCAAGGTTCAAGGGTCTAAGTAGCTCGATTTATTTTTCAGTAACTAAGTTACCAGAAACTTGTAGCGTGGCTGTATTTATTTTCTGAAGAAGGCTCCAAGTTGGCAGAGGGGTCCTTGGAAGGACATATTTCTTCACGTTCTCTTGATCTCAGTGTGTGGATATTCGCTTAACAGCTGGTTTATGTACAAGTGTTTTTTTCAGCCACGTCCTCCCCCTCCATAAACAGACTTTTTTCAGGCAAAAGAAGTCTGCGAGACACAACAAAATACGAGGCTCCTCACACTTCTTCCAGCAGCAGACACAGTAAGAGTTTAGGATGTTCATCAGGTTGCATGCCTTCCATTTATTCCTTTAATAGCTTAAGGGCAAATGTGTTGAAAATAAAAGATGCCTCTTCTCCCTGTCCCCTAAGGAGGCCTTTTCCAGGCTTATCATCACTCAAAAGGCAATCATCAAGACGCAATATCATGAGAAATGCCAATTTTACTAAGTGTTTGACAATTGGGAAGGTCAAACAGGAACGAAACCCTTTTGTCATTTACCAAAAAAAGCAGGTAACAAGGAGACTAGTTGTGACGCATACAAAGAAGTAAATTAACCATTCTTTAAGCCATATAGATTTTTTAATGACAGCTATAATTCCTTGCATTTTTTAAACATCATTTATTTGAAGAGTGCCAAACTCTGTAAATTCAGTCTCCTCTCCCTCGACAGCACTGGTGGTGGGAGATGGGCGCTGTTTTGGTAAATACTGAAAGTGGACCATCACCGAAAGCTATCTGGTATACCATCACACTCTTGAAACTCCAGCCCTCCTCTGGCTGCCTAGAACAGGTGTCTAGGGAGGAAATCTGTTCTCTCTGGAATTCATCTCAACTTTCTCGTCTCCATGACTACTCTTCTCGGTTTGCCAGTAAAGCATTAGCTATCCCTTGCTAAGTAGGTGGCAGATGGTTCTAGGGACTTCCCCTCCCAGGACTGAAAAGTTCACCTCAGACTCTAAGAAACACAGACACTCCTTCACTTCCTCACAGCACACTCTGGAGCCCTGGGAAGGGCGACCCAAAGTAGGAGGCAGCCCATCTCTGTGGAGACAACTGGTCCCTCCCTCCCTCAGCTGCTTCTATAAGCTCAGGGTTAGCATCCTACTGAGGAATAAGAGGATTTCTTACACTTCTTCCAAGATCAACTTCCTATACTTCCTTCTCTTTTGTGTTTGATCTTCCCCCATGCTTATGTCACATACTATCATCAAAAGTTCAAAGGACTTTGTAAGAAAAAGTGAATTTTGCCAAACGTGTTAAAAAAAAAAAAACTATGGAAAAAATATTTGAGTTGAGGCATGAATTAAAAAAAAAAAATATCCTGACAGAGAAAAGCTTTACTTTGTAACACTTGTGATAACACCCTGGACAATTTAACATTAATCACATGATCTGAACAAACCTTCAGATACATACAGACCCATTGAACTATATTTGAAGATGGCCAATGAATTTGTTTTACAAGAAATTATCAGTAAAGATTGCTAACATTCACATTTTTAAAATAATTTTTTTAATGTTTATTTTTGAGAGAGAGACACAGAGCACAAGCCCGGGAGGAACAGAGAGAGAGAGAGGGAGACACAGAATCCGAAGCAGGCTCCAGGCTCCGAGCTGTCAGCACAGAGCCCGAGGCGGGGCTCGAACTCATGAACTGTGAGATCGTGATCTGAGTGGAGGTAGGATGCTTAACCGACTGAGCCACCCAGGCGCCCTGCTACCTTTCACATTTCTTAGAAAATAAGATGAATTTAGATAATAAGCAGGGGGGGGGTGCCAGAAGATGCGTCACACATTTAATGATGAAATGCAAAAATGTCTCTAATCACAAAAGCAAAGTGAAGAAGGAAAGAACATTTTAGGTGTCTGTGTGCGTTACAGAATGTGAAGGTTAGAAATAACAGCACCTTAAATATTTAAATATACAAAATGATTGACCCAAATTTCTAAAGATGTTCATACCCACTTAGCAGATAATAAAAAATACTGAATTTTTTTAAATAAAAAGATTAAAGAATGAAAATCGAAAGGAACCATTTTTCTATGTAAAGGAAAATAAATGGCAGAGAGAAATCAAATAAAAATTGGAACTTTTCAGACCAGAAAGATAGGGCCTTAAAAAGAATCCAGCAGAGGGGCGCCTGGGTGGCTCAGTCGGTTAAGCATCCAACTTTGGCTCAGGTCTTGATCTCGCTGTTCGTGGGTTTTGGGCCCCGCGTCGGGCTCTGTGCTGACAGCTCAGAGCCTGGAGCCTACTTTGGATTCTGTGTCTCCCTCTCTCTCTCTGCCCCTCCCCGGCTCGTACTCTGTCTCTCTCTCTCTCAAAAATAAATATTTAAAAAAAATGTTTTTAAATAATCCAGTAGAAATATACAACAGCATGGAGGATGGGAACATCCACTGTTTTGAGAACTTCACAGGTTATCTCCTTAAATTTTCACAGTGGTCTTACCAGAAAGGTATCTTCATTTCAGATGCTCAATCATGTTTCTCTCTCTTGGGGCATCAACCACGCTGTCTCATCTAGATCCTTCCCAGGGATAACTGAAACACAGCAAGTCTCCCCCAGCATAGCCGCATACTCCCATCCTCTCTGGTACATACCCCTTCTCTCTCCTCCCCTCCACAAGCCAGATTCCAGGAAAGTTGTTTCAACTCTAGGTCTGCATTTCCTAACCTCTTATTCTTCCCCTTGCCCATTGCAACTTGACTTTTGCCTTGATCTCTCCATCCAGTCAATCTCGGTAGTCAATGATCTCCATGTTGCAAAATGTGATGGACAATTTTAAGTTCTCCTACTGCTCTGTCAGCAGGATTTAAAACTGTTTGTTGCTCCCTCTTCCTCCATACACCCTCTTCTCAATGCCCCTGGTTTCTCTCCCACCTCCCTGGCTGCCGCTCAGTTTCCTTTGTCAGTTCTCTCCTAGGCCCTCCTCCCTCTCACTCTGTATTCCTCCCCTGGGTGAGTGCATCTATGCCCATTGTTTCAGTTACCTCGCAATACTCATGGCACCAAGTTCTATGCCCATCCCACATCTCTCCTGACTTGAGATCTCTAGAAAAACAGTGAGTACACAACAATTTCTCCTGGGTGACTCAAAGACCCCTCAAAACTCAACATGATCATGATGCAAATTGTAATCTATCCCCCACCAACCCGGTATTCCAGATTTCCCTATCTCCAGGAATAACACTCCCTCCGTCCAAGGTCTGCCAGCTAGAAACCTATGCATCACCCTCCAAACCCCCCTCTTGCTTGCTCCTTCACCCCTTATCCATCACCATGTCCTGTCCATTTACCTCCGAAATCTCTCAAATTCATCCACTTCTCTCCATCTCCTCTGCCATTCAAGCCACTGTTTTTAAACCCAGCTACTAAAATCACTTTCCCAGTGGGCTCCCCATCCACTCCACCCCCTCCATTCTGTCTGTTCTCTGCACCAAACCACAGTGATCTTTTCTGAAATGCATTTTGGACCAAGTCAGCCCCCCACCACCAATCACTTGAAACCTTCCCCATTGCTCTTGGGATAAAGGTTAAAACCCCAGATACAGCCTGCAAGACTTTGTACTTACCACCCCACCTTTCGGTTCCACCCAAGTTCCACATCTTCTGCTGACAAACCCTTCAGCCAGGTGCCATTTATTCCAGGATAGCATCCCAGAGTGCCCAGTCTTGCTTGATAGCTTTTGCTCTTTCGGAGCACTTAACTTCAATATGACATTATACTCGGTACTAAAATTACTTGGTTGATATGTCTGGTTTTTTGGTTTTTTTTTTTTTGGTTTTTTTTTTTTATTTAACTGCATCCCCGGGCACAGTTCTTAGCACTCGATACACAATTGTTAAATGAACAAATGAATGAGAGACTCACTTAAATAACATGCTAATTCAGCTGGTGACAGAAGTCTGATTCAGAGGAAAACCTATCAAATGCTAAAGGTCATGTTCTTTCCGCTACACACCACCTCCCACAGCAAATGCTCGCTGTGCAGTTGTTGAGCCTGAATCCATACAAATACAGTAAAAACGGACTAACAGAGTCTTTGTCCACATCACCACGGGGCATGCCTTGAGCATGGCAGAAACAGCCACGTGACACGTATGAAGGAGCGTGGGTTTTTGCACTTATCGGCTATGTGAACTTCAGCATGTTAATCCTTCTGTGTCTCAGTTTCCTCATCTATAAAGTGGTAATAAGGAATTTGGTGAGAACTAAATAGACTGCAAATACTCTCTTGACTCTTGAATGCTAAGCATTCAATGAGAAGGGGCCAGAAGAAACAGTGGAAGTAGCTTTCATGCCAGTGTTAGGGCAAATAAAAATAGTCCCATAGTGCATTACACCGTTTGGATGAGAAAGTTGCTAAGAGATACAGGTTAACGATATAGCCTCGAATTTAACAGATATTTATTGATCACTTACTAAGTAGAAGCTGTTTGGGATATAAAAAAAGGGCTTTAGGCTAATTCAAGGATTAAGGAAAACGAAGACTTTGAAGGGTCTTCCTTGACTTTTTAAAAAACACTAAAGGGGTGCCTGGGTGGCTCAGTTGGTTGAGCATCCGACTTCGGCTCAGGTCATGATCTCACGGTCCGTGAGTTCGAGCCCCGCGTCAGGCTCTGTGCTGATAGCTCAGAGCCTGGAGCCTGCTTCAGATTCTGTGTGTCTCTCTCTCTGACCCTCCCCCATTCATGCTCTGTCTCTCTCTGTCTCAAAAATAAATAAACGTTAAAAAAAAATAAAATAATAAAAAATAAATAAAAAATAAAATAGAAAACACTAAAAACGCTACCGCGGTGGGCTAACAGTCTGACACCAGATGTGAGATTGAATTGGTCACAGAGACTCAAGGGTTGAGAAGATCTTGATTCCCCAGAATAAGTCATGACAAATTAGCCAAGTAGAAGGAGCACAGAAATAAATTACTGGGTGTGTACACTATCTAGATTCTACTTAATTCTCTCTCTCTCTCTCTCACACACACACACACACACACACACAACCACAAACAGCCTATGAAGTAAGGTGGAATGAGGTGAACCAGAGAAGCAAATTGGTTGCCCAAAGGCAGCCTGTGGTTTCAGGGCGGAAAGACCATAACGCACCCAAACACTCTCACCAGACACCACAAAAAGACACCGCGAGCACCAACGAGGTACCAGAGAGAGCTGTTTTCTCATCAATCCCTTCTTGACCTCAGATGGCATCTCTCTGCTATTTAAGTGTCCTTCTTCACTTTGGTGCCCCTGACCATACGATGGGGAGGGTGGGCTTACAAGGACGCAATGCGGATGGAGGTACTGCAGCTGAGAACCCTGTGGGAAACGTAGAGCTCTCTGCGAGAGTAGTAACGTTTTTCTCATCATTGTTGTTAAGTACACAATTTGCACATTAAAAGCTCATTAGAGAGTAAACCCACCCGGGTGAGGAGTGGAGGCAGTAACTTGAGAGTCCCCCAGGGGGCACCATGGTAACTTGGCACGTGGAGGCCACACAGTATCAGGTTACTTGGGCAGCCACCACAAACACCTGCAGGGCTGTAACCTGGGTCTTAGGGAAAGTGCTTGGGTCCTCTTGATCCACTCCGTGGGGAGACCCACAGGGGTTCAGAAATTGCCAAGACAATCCGCCCGGCAACCCCCGAGGCATGAATTACTACTCCCCAAGAAGCAGAGTTGTGTGGCCTGCCTAACGTAACATGAAATCAGAAATACTTGAATACCTACATGTTCGAGGCACTTGTCCATGAGCTTAGGGGAAAACAAAAAAGTTGCGCAGTACCTGCCCTTGGAGTGTTTATGATCTTGTTGGAGAAGGCAGGCATGAATAGAGAAGATAATCCATGAGGCAAGATGACTGGATAGCAAATGAATGTCGGGGAGAACAGAGACCACAGACAGTGTGCCCTCCTCTCGTCCCGCACCGAAAAACAAGTTCTGCCCCTGACTCAGTGAATCTGGGAAGTTGCTTCATAAGACCAGACTCCAGCAAAGCATGGAGGGTTAAAGCAAATCATCTCAAACTCTTTTCTAGGTCTAACATCCTAAGACTTTAACATCAGTTCCAATTTCTCTACTTCTCTCATGCTTTTTCTGTCACTCATGTTAAGAAACTTACAACTGTACAGCCAGAGAAACAATGTCTAGAGAGCAGCTCCAGGTCTGCTCATTTAGAGGCAGATACCTCTAGGGGTCAAGAGATGGGGTTTGGAGTGAGACATACCTGACTGCTTACTGAATCCTGCTGTTGCTGGCTATGCAGCCCTGAGCGAGGTACTGAAAGCCTCTGTCTCCTTATCTCGAAAATGGGGAGGACATGAGGCGCCTGGGTGGCTCAGTTGGTTAAGCGTCCGACTTCAGCTCAGGTCATGATCTCACGGTTTGTGGGCTTGAACCCCGCGTCAGGCTCTGTGCTGACAGCTCAGAGCCTGGAACCTGCTTCGGATTCTGTGTCTCCCTCTCTCTCTGAACCTCCCTTGCTCACACTCTGTCTCTCTCTCTCTCTCAAAAATAAACAAACAATAAAAAAATTTTTTTCTAATAAAGAGAGAAAGAACAAAATAGAACATTTGGTGCATTGCACTCAATACATGCCGGCTGTTCATAACGTTTGTGTTTTCACGTTACACTTCCCTATAGTGTACATTTATCCTGTGTATCCCACTGCTTTGAGATGAGGGTACCCAGAAGGTAAGTCACGTCTTCTGTAACACACCTCTCCCAACAAAGTTCTATACTGTGCTCTGAAGGTCAGCCGACAGTCAGCAAACAGTTATTTAAAACACTTTGCAAATGGTACAGCTGCTTGTTCCGAGGAGATGCATGTCTGAATACGAGCATGTAACCAGACTTTTGAACTAACAGGTAATGTTCCTCATAGAAAAGTTATTTAGCACTCCTTTTGGGAAGGAGGGAAAACACAAGGGCAGTGCTATCACTAACGCTCTGCAAGCCAAAGAAAACACTAATGTATACAGCCTCGTCTCGGGCGGGGGCCCTGAAGAGGCTTGGTAGGCTGGAAGTCACGGCTATGCAAGCAAGCGGCCTCCCAAAAGGTCACTCCCTGAGTGGCTCCAGCTCTAAATATAAAGGTATGTTTGCACAGAGTACTAATTTGGTAGTTCTCATGTGTTTACTAGGGTTTATACTTTACTTTCAGCATTTTGTTCCCTGTGCATTAGAAAAAAAAATGATGATTCTAGAAAGATACAGTCTTCATTAGGTTTGTGTGCTTGTTTTATTTTAATATTGGCCTAACTTCCACTCTCTCTTCCCAGCTTCTCTCTCCTGCCGAACCCTTCCCAAACCTGCAAGTGCCAGAAGTCTGCGAAGAAACAAGGCACTTCCTATCTTTATTCTGTATCTTCCATTTTCCAGTACATGTACTAGAGCAAGAGAGTGGGCATTCCATTTGACACAGAGTCACTCTGGGCCAGCTTTAGCATGCTTTAAAGAAAGCGCTCTTATAAAGCAAGTATTCATGTATTACTTGCATAACTTTTTAAAACCACAATGTGTCAAAATGCATCCAGTCCACTGTCTCCTAACCTGATGGCTATTTGAAGTACACATGCAAAGGTGTGTGTGTCTCTGTACAATGCACATGCAGGGTCAGTGTTAACAGTCTGAAGCTCAAGTGCACCCAGGGGCACCTGGAAGCACTCAGACCTGATCTGGTCAACTCAGCCAGTGCCTATGTTTCCCTTCACCTTGCCAGGTACCCTGACGCAGAAGATGCCTGCCCATTCTGAGGACAACCTTCTCAGGTGGATGATACCCTTCCTTGATCAGGGGCATAGGAAACACTCCACTTCCATGTGAGGACCCTAAGGTGAGGCTGTCCTTTAGAATGTGGAATTTAAGAAACAAAACAGATGAACATTTAGGAAGGGTGGGGGAAGAGGAGAGAGGAGACAAGAGACTCTTAATGAGAGAGAACACACTGAGGGTTGATGGAGGGAGGTGGGTAGGGGACAGGCTGGATGGGCGAGGGGTATTGAAGGAGGGCACTTGCTGTGATGAGCACTGGGTATTGTCTGTAAGTGATGAATCACCGACTTCTACTCCAAAACCAATACTGTACTGTATGTTAACTAAAATTTAAATAACATAACATTAAAAAAAAAAAAAAAAAATCAAAGGGGCCATTCCAAAGAAAAACTCTGAGACTAGATATTCAAGTTGTGGCCAGATTAAAATCGCAAGGACTTGATTATCACTCTACTAGAGGTCTTCATTTTTTTATAGATGTCTTTCCCTTCTCTTCACTCCTCCATCATAAAGTAACTAGAGTATGGTCCTGAGGGGCTTCCCATATCAATAAAAACAATACGATAAATCATTGTACTTACACTCTTAGTTTGACAACGACCAACAGTAAATCCGGGGAATGAAAAATAAGCAATTTTGGCGAATAGACCACCCTGAGGAAACAGCCCTAGTGACTAAATATTTGACTGACACTGTCAGGTTCTTCCTCCTGAAAGTCTGGGAATGGGCAGGGGACTCCCTGGCTAACTAAAAAGAGGCTCTTTGGGAACCATCATTTTTCCTGGATCCAAGAAAGCAAGCTATAAAAGCAAAGCAGAAAACCAAACTTTATGTTACTTTCTCTGTTAATTTCTCTTTTACTATATCAAAGTCTCCATAAAAGTCTCTTTTAAATGTTCTATCCAGTCCCAGACAGTTAAGGCTCTTGGGCCAAAATGGGAAAAAAAATAAAAATAAAAAATAACAAATAAAAAAAAGAGCAGTGGGAGAAGTTCTACCAATGTCTTCGTATATAACTTAGGCAACTATCTCAATGACTAAATTCCTTCTTTAAGCCCGTAATTTTGTTTCATCAACTTGAGGAACCACTCCTCAAAATTAAAACCTTTCATTTCCAAGCACTATAAAACTTAACCTTTTTATTCCTGCCCTTGGTTACATAACAAATTAGGGGCATTGGTTTTTTTGAACGTTTATTTATTTCTGAGAGAGAAAGAATGAACGCAAGCAGGGGAGGACCTAGTGAAAGAGAAGGAGACACAGAATTCAAAGCAGGCTCCAGGCTCTGAGCTGTTGGCACAGAGCCTTATGTGAGGCTCGAACCCACAAACTGTGAGATCATGACCTGAGCCGAAGTCCCGAAGTCAGATGCTTAACCGACTGAGCCACCCAAGTTCTCCAGGGCATTGATTGTTTTAATTAAAATTTTTCAAACTAAAGAAAAATATAGAAAGTTTCATATTTGAAGTGCTATTTCATCCTAATGTGAGGAAAAAGAATGGAAAGGAAGTTACTAAAAATATATATAATTTCATAGGAGATATGGAGAATGATGCCTTCTTTGCTACCCCAAATGTTTAGTTTTAGAATCATAGAGGAGAAAATATCAATACTGAACCAAGTCACTGGAATTAATGAAGAATATTAGCAAATTTCACTCTAGTCATCAAATAAAAGCTAATGTGACCTGAAAGGCCAAGCAGAGAAAGTCCTCTTGACTGGGAAGCAAAGAAGTAGGAAGATGACAGAATCGGAGGGCTGAGCTTGCCTCATTCCTCCAACTGGGGACATAAGCCCCAGGTCCCTTGACTCTCTGCCAACAAGTGAGCAATTTCATAGGATAAAGGGCTCATCTTCCTAAGAAGTCAACTTCACTCACCAGGATGTAATTTAAGCCATCATTTTACATTAAAAATAAACAAGGGGCACGTGGGTGGCTCAGTCAGTTAAGCGTCTGACTCTTGATTTGGGCTCAGATCATGACCTCACAGCTGGTGGGATGGAGCCCTGCGTTGGGCTCCATGCTGATAGCATGGAACCTGACTAGGATTCTCTTTCTCCCCCTCTCTCTCTCTATGCCCTTCTTCGGCTTGTGCTCTTTCTCTCCCTCAAAGTAAATAAACTTAAACACATTTTTTAAAATAAACAAGATGTGTTATGGACAGTGAGCAAAACTTGCAGAATTTTTTGAGAGAATGCAAGGAATTTGAAAAAATATCACAGGCTCTTGGTGGTGGCTGTGGGTACTCCAGATCTTTCTAGAATACAAATGGGGTCTCCACAGCCACTGAGGCTGCTTCAGCAGCTCCATGATTCTCAAAAATTTCCCACCAACTTCATGCTTGGAGCAGAGGAGAGACAAGTTTTATGATGCAGATATCTCCAAGTTAGCTAAGCTCACATTTTAACATTTTGTGCTTTTTATCTTAAACATTCATGTGAATTTCCAGTCTGCTCCACAATATATCCATGTGTATTCTGATAAAGAAATAATGTCTTATGGTATTTATCACTGAGGAGAATGGAGGGTCTGGGAAAACATGGTGTATTGATCTACTACATCCTTAGGAAACCTCCAAGGATATGTTCTCCTATGGTAGGTAGAAAGAACCCTAGACTGGAAGATGTGGGCTCTATTCCAGTTCCTGATACTAGCCAGCTGTGGGACCTTAGGTCAGTCACTATCTTTGGACTACATGTGTTCTGTGATAGTGAATTTAATGTGTCTACTTGCTTGGGCCATGGGGTGCCCAGGTATTTGGTCAACATTATTCCGGGTATTTCTATAAGAGAATTTTGGGATGAGGTTAACATTTAAATTGGTAGACTGAGTAAAGCAGATTACTCTCCCTAATATGCATGGGTGAGCCTCAACTCACCAGTTGAAGGGCTAAACAGAAAAGAAGGATAACACTCCCTGGAGTAAGGGAGAATTCTCCTGCCTGATACCCTCAAACTGGAACACCAGCTCTTCTTGCCCAATGAACATTGGCTCTTCCTGGTTCTATAGCAGCTTCCAGCCTTTGGACTTGAATTGGGACATTGGCTCCACAGATTTTAGACCTGCCAGCCTCCATAACCACACGAGCCAACTCCTTATAATAAATCCCTTTCTATATATATACACACACCCTATTGGCTCTGCTTCTCTGGACAGCCCTAATACAAGCTCTCAATCTCCACCATTCCAAAATATTATAATTGGAATTACACATTCAATGTTTCTCACTGCTTCTCTCTCCCACCCAAATTCTAAGAGTAATTGGACACACTTGGCTCCTTCCTTCCTTCCTTCTAGTTTTTATAGTCCTAGAGCTAGTGTCACTGGGCAGCCAGGGAGGCGGCAGGGGGTGGGGGGGGGGGACTCCATAATTTTTTTTTTTAAAGAAATATACAGCATGTTAATGCAGGTTAATGTGAAAAGACTTTAAGTCTTGTAGTAAATAAGTCTTTTAAACTGTTTGGAATCCCTTTTTAAAAAAGAAAATATACGTCAACACCACCACCAGAGCTCTTCGGCACACATTTTTAAAAACGGCAAACTGGAATAACTGTTCAGGGCCCAGACATTGCCACCTCTCTCTCCACCTGCCAGCCTAGTAATGCAGGCACCAGGTAACTCTGTCGTGAGTCACCCTGGTGGCCATAAAGAGGAAGCACGTGGCTCAACTCCTACTGAGAAAACTGGTATGAACTTGGCATCCTCTAATTATCCCTGGCCCCTCTCTTTGCTACTAAAGCTGCAACAGTGCTCGACTCACTCCTCCTTACTTCAATTCCCTCCAGCTGCCCTTGGGTTTCAATTGAATCTAAACTCACCTGGAGGATCCAGGCTAATTTATCCTTGACCCACATCCCATTAAGATGTACCTGCTGATCCGAGCTGTTATTCATCCTCTACCTTGTCCTCTGGCCTAGGGGTTTGTCCATCCTGTATCCCTTAGCATAGTGCCTAGCACGTAAAAATTACGGGTGCCTGGGTGACTCAGTAGGTTAAGCATCCAACTTTGGCTCAGGTCATCATCTCACAGCTCGTGGGTTCGAGCCCCGCATCGGGCTCTGTGCTGACAGCTCAGAGCCTGGAGCCTGCTTCAGATTCTGTGTCTCCCTCTCTCTCTGCCCCTCCCTCTTATCTCTGCCCCTCCCCTGCTTGCACTCTGTCTGTCTGTCTCTCTCTCTAAAAAAAAATAAAGAAATATGAAAGAAATTTTAAAAAATTACATATGATTTCTCTTACGTGGAACTTAAGCAACAGAATGAACAAAGGAAAAAAGAGAAACAAAACAGACTCTTAACTAGAGAACAAACTGGTGTTTGCCAGAGGAAGGTGGATGGGGGAAACAGGTGAAGGGAATTAAGAGTACCTTTATCTTGATGAGCACTGAGGAATGTATAGAATTGTTGAATCACTACACTGTACCCCTGAAACTAAAATAACACTGAACGGTAACTAACTGGAATTTAAAAAAACATTAAAATAATGGCCAAGTAGCAAAAGGGGGGTAACATTAGCAACAGATTTATTTTTAACTTTATTTAGAGAGAGAGCGCACACACAAATTGGGGAGGACGTGCTGCGGAGTGGGGGGCCATGGAGAATCCTAAGCAGGCTCCATGCTGTCAGTACAGAGCCCCAATGCGGGGCTCGATTTCATAAACCATGACCTGAAACGAAATCAAGAGTCGGATGCTCAACCAACTGAGCCACCCAGAAACCCCAGCAACAAATAGTTTCAAAAAGCACTTAATAAATTTCTGTCGAATATGTAAATGAATGAATGAATGAAAGTGCAAAGCAGCACCTGAAATAGGGGAAATTTCCTGTGACTCAGCCCCGGTTCATGACAATAAGGAGTAACGAACAGCCTCCTCAGATCTGGGGAGCGCACAGGGCTACAGTCTGCAAGGTATTGTGAGGGCAACACAGTGGATTCAGGCCAACTTAAACACCTCTAAGAGAGGACCCTTCTTGTCGCCAGAATCAGAACAATCTGAGCTCATTGGGCACAGGGGGACATGCACCTACCGCGTGTAATGCAGCTGCACCTCGCTGTCCAAGAATAAATCAGGTCACCAATGCTATTAGGGTGGCAGCTACGAGGGCCAGTAATAAATCACAGATTGAAACACTGAAAGCCAGGACTCCAGAATTACCCATTCAATCCCTATCGTTCTACAAACGAGAAAACCGAGGCCAGGAGTCGTTAAGCAACTCACCGAAAGTTGAAGATTTCAGAGCCAGGACTGAAGTCCAACTCTTCTGGTTCCCTGTTCAGGGTGTTTCCTACAACACCACCCTGCTTGGGACTTGCTCAAGCCTTAAACCTGTCGCTGAAGCTTTTAACACAAATGTTTTGAAATTGTTTTAAGAAATTTCTTGGAAACATCTGCTTGCATTCTTTCAAGTTGTCAGAGTATCCAGAACAGAACAGCAGCAGAAGCCGAGTGCAATCCACCCAGGCACAACACACACGGTTACTGGTTTTCCACGTCCTGTGGCAGTTTTTCATCTCTATCGGGACATCCGATCCACTGTTGCTAAATGATAACAGCAGGACCTAACTCATCCATGGCTGCATAGAAAATTATTACAAAACCATGTTGTTACTGAGAGCAGTGTCACGAGCAGGGTCTAGGGGAGGCAAGGTGGCAGGAACATAATCTAAGGAGCGCATCCTTGCTATGTCTATATGCTCATCACACAGCATATGCATGATAAGATGCCAAACCCAGGTTCCTTAACTGGATTTTATTTCCTTTCCCAATACTTTGGAAATGCTTTTCTTTTGGTTGGAGAGATGGAGAAAGAAGGTCTAAGCTTCAGGTTTTGCTGTTGCAAAACATGCATAATGCCTGAAATTCTTTCACCCAATTAGTTCAAACACCGTTGGACAGACACGACTTCACAGCTTTTCCAAAAGTCTAAGCTTATTCCAAAGTAGAAAGTTTGTTTAAAAAAATTTATATATATATATATATATATATATATATATGTTTACATTTATATATATACGTATATATATATATATACGTGTATATATATATATATATATATATATATATATATATACACACACACACACACACACACACAAAGAAAGAAGGCAGGAAGAAAGGAGGGGAGGAGAGGAGCCGCAGAGGTGGAAATCAGCACATGAGCGCAAAGCTGTGCTTGCTTGGCAATCCAAGCTGGAAAGTATTTGGGTCCCACCATGTAGTGACTCATCTGTACAGTCAGGGTGCAGGTAACACAATACAACTGAGCAACTTGAAGCAGAAAGTATCTTAACTTAGGCAATTAGGTGTTTATGAATTTGTGAAGGAGCTGGCGGCACAGGCCCTGGGCTGGGCCTCCAGGAATGAGGCCTAGAACAACACCCCAGAACTGGCCCGCCAGGGGAGCCCTCAGCAGCACAGTCAGAAAGCCACTGCTGCCAGCTGTCCCTGACACCATCCACCCTCTCAGCCATCCCCAGGGAAACAGGAAGCTGTTCCAGAGGTGCGCTAGGCTTGTGAGATCTGCACCGACCAGCAAGTGGAGGCCTCAGGCACTGCCCCTCACCCCTCAAGTTGGTTCCACAGTCTATCTGACTGGGGGAACTGGTTGCACTGGGTCTCCTGGCCTCTGCAGCACAACAAGGCACACTAGAAGGGAGATGGAGAAGTTCACAGGCAAAACCATGGTACGCCCCACACCCACCAGGCAGAGAAAGTCCTCCTTCCACAGAGCAAATGCCTCAGCCAGGCTTGGGGTGGAGGAGTGGGAGTTCATCTTCACTCTGAGTCACCTCTTTCTAGAGCACCCCAAGCTGAAGCCTGAGCCCTCTTCCAGGTTAGCCAAACCTCCACAAAAACAGTATATCCCAAAGAACAGGTTCCAAAGGAGACAGAGATGGCCAGCAGACACATGGAAAGGTCCTCAGTGTCATTAATCCTCGGGGGAACACAAACCAAAACCACCGTGACACCACCTCACACCTGTCAGAATGGCTAGTATCCAAAAGACCAGAAATGGCCAAGTGTTGGCAAGGATGTGGAGAAGAGGGAAACTTTGTGCAGTGTTGGTGGGAATGTACATTGGTGCAGCCACTGTGGGAAACAGTATGGAGGTTCCTCAAAAAGTTAAGAGAAATGACCATAGGATCCAGCAATCGTACCTCTGGGTAGTCATCTGAAGGAAACAAAAACACGAACTCAAAAAGGTAACTGCACCCCCATGTTCATTGCACATTCCTTACAATAGTCGGGACATGGAAAGAGCCTATCGATGAATGAATGGATAAATAAGATACATATCAATAAATAAGATATATGTCAATCATAAAAAGAACGAAATCCTGCCATTTGTGACAACATGGATGGACCGTAAGGGCATTATGCTAAGTGAAATAAGTCAGAAAAAGACAAATACTGTACGATCTCACTTATATGTGGAATCTAAAAACAAAAACAGAATTGAATGCATAGACACAGAGAAGAAATTGGTGGTTGCCAGAGACGGGAAGGGGTGGAGGGTAGAGAGAGGGTGGAGGGGGCCAAAAAGGACAAACTTCACTTATAAGACAAATCCTGGGGATGTAATGTACAGCCTAAACAAACAAAACCCCAACAGGCACACAGCGGCCTTGCTGTAATCAGCTGGGAACCAAATCCTAGGATGCCCACCTGCCTCAACCTATGCCGCTTTCTGCCCAGGCGAAGCCTGACGACCAATGCTAGCAATTTCTCTTGGTTAAGCTCTCTGTGCCCAACTCCCTCCTGGACACCTCTTTTGAAGCTGGGATCCTGCCCTCTTCTCCCCTTCCAGGAATCCTGAGAAGTGCTCTTCCGAGGCCTCATTCACTTGAGCTGGGCCCCTAGCACCTGTCACAGGTTAAGTGGGGCAGCTAAAATGTGATGGCCACCAAAGAAATGGGTTTAAATCCCGGCTCTGTCACTGAGAGCCGAGTGAACCTGGATGAGGTACTGCAACACTGAGCACTAGTTTTCTAAGACGTAAAAGGAGGAGTCTAGAGCTGCCAGGGATGTTCAAAGAAATGCAGCAAGACAGCTTAAGGAGCCTGGTGAACCAGGTCTGCAAAAGTACGCAACCCATCCTTTGTTCTTTGACTGGGCTGTGCTCATGCCTCTTGCTTCTGCCTCACCTTTCCTGCCCCCACGTGCTTGGGGCTGACCAGTGCACACTTGCCATCAGCTGCCCACCTCTCTGGACATCCGCTGACTGTCTGCCACCAAGCAACATCCCAGTCTGCCACCCCTTCCCGGGCCCCTTTTGAGACCGGTGGTTTTCAACCACGGTGAGTCATAACCAGATGTAATAAGACACTGGAGTCTGCAAAAGATTCACATTTTTCATAAATTAGATGAATGAGGCTATCCCCAGTCTCGCTCACCTCCTTGCACTTTGAGGAGCTTTCTTGGGTGCAAAGGAAAGCATGTGGGTGGGAACTGGCACACCGAAACTTATCTCCGCCACAGCCTTGAGGGAGCCACGTAAGTCCTGGAGTGGACTGTGCACCGTGTGTGACACCCCGTGGGCCAAATCCAGGCTCCACCACAAATCGATGTCCATTCACCGGCTCGTCTCAAAACTGGCTCTCCTTTGGGCCAGCAAGGCTGGAATTAGGTAGGCCCCTCTGAAAATAACAGGGGTGATGGTTAAAGGCACTGATGGCTTCTGGCCTTTTGATACATCCCCAAGAAATCATGACAAACTGGTTAACATGCCATTATCCCCCCAAATTCCAAATAGGCTCAAGAAAAGGGTCTCTCCCAGGAGAAAGAAATGGAGGGAGGGGATGTGTCCCATTAACTCTAAGCCATCTGTGAAAACCAAAGTCGGATGGCAAACACATGGACATACCAAATATCCTTGGTTGCTTCAGGAAAAGTCACCTGCACATACTAGTTTTACGCAATGTTCACATTTCTCTCTATTCCTATTTTTTATTATTTTTTAATGTTTATTTTTGAGAGAGGGAGAGAGAGAGAAGAAATGTGAGTGGGGGAGGGATAGAGAGAGAGGGAGACAGAAGATCTGAAGTGGCCTCTGTGCTGACAGCAGAAAGCCCGATGCAGGGCTCGAACTCACCAACTGGGAGATCATAACCTGAGCCACCGTCGTACACTTAACTGAGCCACCCAGGTGCCTCTATCCCTATTCCTTTTAAAAGCTTTGGCTTCAGGACGCTCTTTTGAACGTCTGCACGTGCACATACATATTAATAGCACAGAACACGGTACATGATACTGAATACATGTACATGACCTGCACATTGATTGTGAGCCTATGCTTATGCACCATGTAGGCCTGGACCAAAGTTTGGCTTGCCCATCCTTTCCCTGTTCCTGATCTGTTCTGTATGATCCTCTCCACAGTCATCTCTGCTTTCCTGTCACTCCCTAGAACCCTGCTCAAGCACATTCACTAGGAAAATGCTTTGTGATGAATGAACACAATTAATAGCAGATGTTCTCTGTTCTCCCATTCCTCCCCTAGTTCCCTCTGGAATATGGAGGTCATCTGCCTTTGCCAAAAATGCCATGGTCAACAGTAAAACTGGGTCTGTTGGGCTGTACACATGCACGTAAATGGAGACAGAGGGCAGAGGAAGGTTTATGCTGGGATTTTATGTGCGCCCCTTGAGAGCAGGTGCAAGTGGAAACCGCTAGAACAGTATCAGGCATTAGTTGGGAAGAAATTCTATAAAAACAGAATCGAGGTTCTTCTAAGTATGCTTCTTCTGTCATTTTCCTAACTGTGAACAGCATATAGGGGCTACAGTGAGAAAATCCCCTCCAAGAATCTGAAAAGAAAAAGAGAGAGAGAGAGAGAGAGAGAGAGAGAGATAGAATTGCCCTTGGAAAATGAAATTTTAAAAATGAACCCATAGTGAATCCAATTAAGCCACCAGAAGGAGAAGGATTGGTTCCCAGGCTTGCAAGGCATGAGAGTAATCAGATCAAATGTTCTATAAAATACCTAAAGAAGGAATGTAAGAATGTGTTAATCAGCAGTGGGCATAGGAGGTGCCTGTCACCTGTTGGTCCCTGGATCTTAGGAAATGAGGGCATCCAAAGATTAAGACACACAGGTTCTAGGGACGCCTGGGTGGCTTAGTTGGTTAAGCGTCCCACTTTGGCTCAGGTCATAATCTCAAGTTCATGGGTTCAACGCCCATGTCAGGCTCTGTGCTGACAGCTCACAACCTGGAGTCTGCTTTGGAACCTCTCTCTCTCTCTGAAAATGAATAAATGTTAAAAGAAAAAAGACACAGTTTCCACCCAAGCACTGTCCAGAGTTAGGGGAGCCCACCCCCTGGGAATTTAGAGAAGAATCCCCATTTTACAAGCCTAATTAACTCTTGCACTTGAGTTCCTGTTTTGCCTCCCCACCTCCTCGTGACAATTTGACTCCTATGGCATCAGCCCTCCAGGAGAGAGCATTCTGGCAGGAGGATACAAGTTCTTAGTCCTGTTGGCACTTATTCTCACTGTAAATCAATAAACTGGCATCACGTTTGAAATCAGGCTTGCCCCAGCCCCCACCCTCAGGGAGACAACCCTCCTCCATCTGACTACATTTGTCTGGCCCTCCCAGTAAGTTATAATCTTGTCGTAAATCAATAAATTCGTTACTGGCAGAATGGGCCGTGAGACTTTACAACTGTGGGACAGGCTCTGTTTGACCAAGGAGAAGAATCCCTGATAGGTGTGATTCTGCCCATGAGACAGCACAGGAACACACCCTTGCTAGGAATAATGACAATAAAATGGAGGGTGTCTCTGTTAACTGGAAGCCTCTCTGTTGGTTTAGGACCCAGATGCATTTGTTTATGCCAGGTGAGAGCCGAAGTGCTCTAGAAAATAGAGGAAGAAGACTGTAGGGTTCCCAGGAGTGATCCTGAGGTGGAAAGATGGGAAGGGGGTTACTAAGGCTGACAAGGTCAAGGATGCAGCCCAGGTGACAAGTCCCTTTTAGTGAGAGCTGAACAGATTTCTAACAGAAGCAATGACCTATATGCAGTTTCAGGTTTCCACAGTGCAGCCTGCTAGGCCATTTCCACTCCCTATGACAGCCTCTCAGCCCCCTGACCAAAGGCTTCCAGAAAATCTACTGAGGGGCAAGACTGCAGGACCATAAAAAGCAGGATGCCGAAGCCCAACCTCTGGCTCCACCTCCCACTTAACTGCATAATCTCAGAATGAGCTACATAACCTCTTTGCCTCAGCTTCCTCACCTGAAAATGGGGATAATGAGAGCAACCACCTTACATAATAATGCCATACTTACGAGGGAGGGATGATTTCACCAATAGGTCAAATCCGTGTGGAACATGAACCTCTTAGGCACACAAGCAGACACACAGGGGCTGCCGCCAACACAACCACACAAACACGAAGGCAGCAGAAGGTTTGAAAAGGGCACAGTGGAGACTCAAGGCAGTCAGGTCTACAGCAGAAGGAGCAGGGTGCTCCCAGGAGACATCTGGATTAGACCAACAGTCAAGAACATTCATCGAATGAACATTTACTGGGTGTCTGGTATACCTCTACTTTTCTACAGAGCTCTAACTTGGTTGACCAGAGTGATTTTTAAAAAGAATTACATTGAAGATGAAGAAAAAAGGAAAAAAATAAATATTAGAGCAGAAAGAGGGTCTCAGCCTCCTTCCTGTTTCACAAAGACAAAGAATCTACCCAGTTAGACCCAGTCTTGGTTTTCCAACGAGACAAGGAATCAACAATGATCTCCAAAGAATTCCCTTCAGTTCTCAAGAATGCTGAAGGTCAGGGGCACCTGGGTGGCTCACTCAGCTGAACATCTGACTTAGACTCAGGTGGTGATCTCACGGTTTGTGGGTTCGAGCCCCACATCAAGCTTTGCACTGACAACATGGAGCCTGCGTTGGATTCTCTGTCTCCCTCTCTTTCTGCTCCTCCTGTGCTCTCTCAAAAATAAATAAACATTAAAAAAATTTTTCAAAAAAAGAATGCTGCAGGTCAAAGACTCCCACTGAACATTTGAAAAATACTGCTGTCCGAGACCTATTTCCAGTAATGCAGTCAGTCACTTGGTGAGTGAGTCCTGGGCATCAGGATCTTTAAAGTCCCCCACTTGATTCTAATGAGCAGTCAAGGCTGAGAACCACTGGTATGATGAATTTTAATCTATTTCCACCTAGGTTGCTTCTCGAGATTTCCTAACAACGGAGATTACCTGGGATAATAGGTGAACATACAGATTCCCTGGGTCCCCTCCCTAGGATTTCCAAGTTAATAAATCTGGGACAGAGCCCAGGAATTTGCATGTTTACAAGCACCCTGGGTGATGTATGTACTCTGGGAGGTTCAGAAAATAAGGTGCACTTTTCAGAAAGGGTGTGGACAATATTGGAAAATCAACAGGGAAGTTAAGAATGACTCTAAGTATACCTCTTTATATCCATAAACCCAGTCTCTCCCTCTGAGGTTTTGTTCCAATCCCAATCTAAGTCCAGGACTCCAATGACAGACAAAACGGGGAAAAAAAATTCCCAGTTCTGCAGATACTCGATCCTTAGTGGGCCCCAGGCCCAGAGAGAAGAGAACCAATTGTTACATGTGGTTTCTGTCATTCCTTATGGGCTCATTTCTTTTCACTATTATTTGAACCAAATCACCAGGACCTAGCATTTAACAATGATGTAAGCTATACACACATCACTGAATAAGCACTTAGATATCAATTCACTTGAAAGTATGTTCAACCACTTAAAAACAGGATGTGGCTTATTTTTTATTTTAAATGTTTTATACTGTATCATTTAAACTGTTCCATGCATTTTTTTAAATAAGGCAGAAGGCTTCCAGCTCATTCTTTACATTCATACTGGAAGTGGCTATATAATCCAGATACCAAAACAGGACAATGACAGAAAACAACAAAAATGGAAATGCATAGCAATTTCATCTGATTATATCCAAAGATCCTAAAATAGTTCATTAGAATAATTATATTATAAAAGGTTTATTCCAGGATGCAAGAATGATTCAACATTAGAAAGTCTGTTTGCATAAATCACTACTTTGAAGGAGCCCACAGTTGCTATTATAGATTTTTTAATAAAATATTTCTTAAAATCCTAGACAACGAAAGAACAGGACAAGACAGTTACTGATACTAGAAAGAAAAATACAAATGTATCTTAATTTGCAGATGGCGTGGTGGTCTACCCCCAAAATCCAAGAAAATCAACCTCTTTACATTGTTTCTTCCCTTGTTTGATCTTAAATAAATGTAAATTACAGTTCACAAATTATAATACTTTTCCAAATATGTTTTTTTCCCTGACATTCCATGACTCTATACGCAACTACCTTAAGTATTTTCACATGCTTGATCTCTCTGTGACCCTACCAAGTAAGTCTTCAGGTTTTTAATTCAAAGGCCAAAAAATGCAGAAACCCAAAAATCCTCTAGAGGTCATGGCAACAGGAATGTGAAGATCATACACCTGTCCTGAACTTGACCCCAACTCAACACATGCAATGCATAAGCCCATGGCCCTCACACTCTGCTGTATCTGCTGGAGTATCTCTAAGGGAGCCTGATGCCCAGCTTCCCCCCAGAAACATGATTGAATTAGGGTGGAGTGTAATCTGGGCATCAGATTTTTTTAAAGCTCTCCAAGTGTTGTTTTTTTTTTAAATGTTTATTTTTGAGAGAGAGAGAGACAGACAGACAGACACCAAGCCTGAGCAGGGGAGGGGCAGAAAGAGGGAGAGAGAAAATCCCAGGCACACTCCCCACTGTCAGCACAGAGCCCGATGTGAGGCTCTAACTCACAAACTGTGAGATCATGACAGGAGCCGAAGTCAGATGCCTAACCAACCGAGCCACCCAGGTGCCCCTAAAGCTCTCCAAGTGGTTCTAATGCATAACATAGCTCAGGAACCACTGGTTCAAGCAGTTCTCAGGTTGCTCATCATTTCGGCAAATGTAGGCTATGAAGAGCTGGTCAGCATAATTCTGCTTTGTCCTTTCCAACAGTGACCCTGGTTCCCTTTATTTATAACCAGTCTCCCTTCTAGTTCAGAAATTACCTGGGACATTTGCATGCTCTGTTTGTCTTTGGTTTTGTTTTTCCCATCTGCATTACCATACTAACTCATTACATACTTACTATGTTTGGTTTGGGGAGGACATGTGTGTATCCCTTTAGCACTGTTTTAGCTAGGCAGTACAATAAAGTTTCTATCGTATTTATTGACTGCCTACCATGCAGATGCTGGGTTGGGTGTGGGGGGGTAAAAGCGATGAATGAGGCCCAATCTGCACAGTTTACAATGTGGAGAAAAAGACACAAATGACCATAACATACAACAGAGCATAATAAGCTGTGATGAGTTCAACAGGAAAGGAACAAATAAAGTGTAACAGGAGTTCAAGGGAGAAATATTCCTTTATACTACAAGATAATGAGACAGAAAAAAGTAGCCAATCCTGCAGGGCTGATGAAATATGAAAGAGGCCCCTGAGCAGCATGAAGAGGCGTGACAAGGTGATGCCTTTCCAGAGGGGCCATGATGATCAGCAAGAATGGGGCTGGGGTGGGGGGGCAATGGGAATGAACACATGTGACAGGGACACCGAGGTGAGGCTGCTCAGAGGCTGAAGACCATCAAGACAGCCTAGGGGAGCAGATGTACAGAGGTCAGGGTGTCTGGAAAAACCCAGGGCACCCAGCTAGAACAAAGGCAGGGCACCAAACGCAAGTAAAACGAATAATTTTCACTTCCGGTTTCCACTTTGGCATGTGAGGCTCTCGTAAGTCTCCAGTCCATCCTAACAAGTAAAAAGTTGAACAAACTGAGAGGTGCCTGTGTGGCTCAGTTGGTTAAGCGTCCAACTCTTGATTTCTGTTCAGGTCATGATCTCATGGCTGTGAGATCAAGCCCCGAGTCAGGCTCCACGCTGGGCATAGAGCCTGCTTAAGACACCTCTCCCTCTCCCTCTCTCTCCCCCTCCCCCATTCGTGTCCTCTCTCTCTCTTTCTCTCCCTCTCCCCTCTCAAAAAAAAAAAAAGTGCTGAACAAGCTGAAAATCAATAGCTCTTCTCAGGTCTGTCAGTGAAGTGAGGTCACAGGACAAGCCACCATCTAGGATACTGGAGACATAGACAGGCAGATACAGTGAATCACAATTTACTGGAGCAGAAAACTCCAGGGAAACCAGGACCCAGGAAGGGAACCCTGAACTGTAAATAACTGATCATTGGAGGTTCCATGTGGACCAGTCTGAGAACTTACAAGTCCAGGGGAACCTCATATTTTTGCAAGTTTTACATTCTTTAGGAACTTGACCATGTTCTCACAATGAAGATCAGAGAAAAATCCCCTCATGCTTCCAACAGGAGGAGAGGAAAGTACTCATTTTAAAATGAGTGCATTTTAAAATGCACTAGAGCACTCTATTCTTTTTTTTTTTTCATTTGAGAGAGAGGGGCTGGGGAAAGGGGAGGGAAAGAGAGAGAGAGAGAGGGAGGATGAATCTTAAGCAGACTCCACACCCAGCACAGAGCCCAATGCTGAACCAACGGAGTCACCCAATGCCCCTAGAACACTCTCTTCTTAGGGCTTGTGCTCATGACACATTATTTCAGTAGAGCCCAACCAACCTGGGGAAAAGGAAATACCAACTCCAGTCACCACAGGCCATCATATCCCACCAGAGAAAAAAATTGAGAAGCACGAGTGAAGTTCAGAGCACAGGGACACAGGCTCACTAAAAGACCAAGACCTAGTCATAGGACCATAGAACATGGTGTCCCTGCCCTAACACCTCACCACCACCTTACTGAGGATTTGTTTATTGAAGTTCCTTTCATCCAGTACATTATGTCTGTCTTTCAACAAAAAATTACAAGGCATACTAAAAGGTCAAAACAAAAAACACAATTTGAAGAGAAAGAGCAAGTATCAGAACCAGACTCAGATATAGCTGGGATATTAGAACTATGAGATCAGGAAATTAAAATAATTAGGACTGTCAAGTACAAAAGATTTACCATATGCTGTTAAACTTTCATCCACCAAATAAAGAAAATTACTTTGTAATTAGCTTCATATCTGGGAGAAAAACAGCTGAGAACTGAGTTTTCTGACACTGCCCCCTCCCCTACCTGTTGAATCTGAATGTCCAGGATGGGACTCAGAACTCTACACTTTTTTTTTTAACATTTATTTATTATTGAGAGACAGAGGGACACAGAGCGTGAGCAGGGGAGGGGTAGAGAGAGGGGGAGACACAGAATCTGAAGCAGGCTCAATGCTCTGAGCTGTCAGCACAGAGCCCAATGCGGGGCTCAAACTCACAAACTGCGAGATCATGACCTGACCTGAAGTCGGTCGCCCAACCAACTGAGCCACCCAGGTGCCCCCAAACTACACTTTACAAAGCCCCCTGGTTACCCTGATGATCAGGCAGCTCACAAATAACTGCTATTTCAAAAAAGGCTTATAGGGGCACCTGGGTGGCTCCATCAGTTAAGCGTCTGACTCTTCGTTTCAGCTCAGGTCATGATCTCATGGTTTGGTTCGTGGCATAGAGCCCCACATAGGGCTCTGCACTGTCAGCACATGATCTCTCTCTTTGCCCCTGCTCCTCTCTCTCTCAAAATAAATAAAATAAATGTCAAAAAAAGAAGCTCAAAGTTTACTGTTATCTTCTCCAATGAGCACACAATAACTATAAAAAACATCTTCAAAATAGAGTTGACCCTTGAACAACATAGGTCTGAACTGCACGGGTCCACTTATACAGGGATTTTTTTCGATACAGCACTGTGCTTAATTTTCTTTTATGATTTTCTGAATAACAATTTCTTTTCTCTAGCTTACTCGATTGTAAGAATATAGTATATAATACATATAACACACAAAATATGTTAATCAACTGTTTGTTATTGGTAACAGTAGTTAAGTTGGGGGGAGCCAAAAGTTATATAGGGATTTTTGACTACACGGAGGGACTGGCACCCCTAACCCCACATTGTTCAAGGGTCCACCATACTAGGCTAGTTTCCTTTTGGTTTGTTCTTTACTAGGGCATTTCTAATTTCTGATTCTTTTTTGTTCTTGTTTGACTTTAAAAAGTCTTCAAAATAGGGGCACCTGGGTGGCTCAGTCAGTTAGGCATCCAACTCTTGGTTTTGGCTCAGGTTATGATCTCGTTGTTCATGAGCTTGGGCCCCAGGTCAGGCTCTATGTTGACAGTGTGGGGTCTGCTTTGGATTCTCTGTCTCCCTCTCTTTCTGCCCTTCACCCGCTCATGCTCTCTCTCTCTCAAAATAAAATATTTTAAAGTCTTCAAAATGGGACAGTAAGCTCACCAATACGATAGGAATGATATCTAAAATAGCTTTATGCATATCACGCTTCAAAGTCTCCTGCCTAGAGAATATGCCATCAAAATATATACTGGTTTTATTTAATTGTGCACATTATCCTAAAAACAGCAACCCTACATTTAGGCACAAGGAAATAGTCTGTCATCACATACCTTCTAATTAATGATTTCTGATCATCTATTTAGATCATCAAAGTGGACTGCAAAACCACTCAAAACCTGCAAATGAGATGCAATCATCAAAACTCTCCATAGGATCTTCCTTCCATCTGCCTAAAAGACCAACCAGAAGTACATACTATGTGCACAAGGAATCTCCCACTTAAAAAATATGTCATCACAAAGGCATCAAACTTACTCCAACTGTCAGAACATTACACCCCCCCCCCAAAAAAAAAAAAAACAAACTCTCACATCCTAACCCATGGACCAGGGAATGTGTTACTTTATATGGCCAAAGGGATTTCATAGGTGTGATTAAGGATTAAGGATTTTGAGATGGGGAGATAATCTCAGATTATCTAGCTGGGCCCAATGTAACCTCAAGGGCCCCTTATAGGGAAAGAGGGAGGGAGGGAGGAGACGAGACAAAGACCTCACGCTGCTGGATGTAGTGTAACATAGAGGAAGGGGCCCTGAAGCAAGGAATGCAGGAGGCCTCTAGAATCTAAAAAGGGCAGGGAAACATATTTTCCCCAGCGGCCCCCTGAACAAACACTGTCTGACTAACACTTGAAATTAACCCAGGGAGACCTACACTAAACTTCTGATCTACAGAACTGCAAAAGAAAGAGCTTGCGGTAATTTGTTACAGCATGCACAGGAAGCACGTTGCACCAGAGTGCATTGAACGAAGGTCAGTGACTTAATGAGAGAACAGGAATCTGGGTCTGTCACCTTGGGGGGGGGGGGTTGCTGATGCCAACCAGGTGAGGAATGCACTCTGTTTAATATGTGTTTCTGATATGCTTATATGTCATTGTCACTGTTAGGTGAGATCATGGAACAGAGTTAACCCAACTGAACCAAGCAAGGATTGACTAGCCACGTTGTTTGTTTCGGGGAGAGAAGAGGGATTATTTTTCCTCTTAACCTATAATGGTGGGAGTTGATGCCATTGTTCCCTGTCCTTCTTACAATTCTGAGAAGAGGTAAAAATAATAGATATGGTTGAATGAAATGGGGTTTCCCCATTGTGGAAAAACTAGTGTGGCCTTTTTGAGAAATATATCCCCAACCCCAGCATCCCTGTGCCAACCAACTACCCTAACCAATCAGGAAGGAGATGGAGAAAACAATCATGGGGAAATTTGAGGCTTTAAAGTCTTAAGGCCCGCCCATTCCAGGAACATTTTATCAGCCACCATTTGTCGGGAGGACAGATTTATAATGAAACGGAATGAGTTACATACCAGTGAGAGTGAAATAGGGCAGTGTGTGTGTGTGTGTGTGTGTGTGTGTGTGTGTGCATGTATGCACATGCGCATTTGACCAAACCTTCCTCATGAAGGTGGAGCCAGGGGTTAAGAGAGCCACCCATAGTCCTTGGAGCACATTCTTCCTCCTTCAGTTCCACTGACGACGGCAATGTGTGCTCCATGCTGATGTCCACAAAACCAGTCATGAAACACCATGGGATCCGTCTTAACAAATCCAGGGATCCATTAAGGAATATGACTGGATTTGCATTCTGGAGGGGACTCAAGTTATTCAAGTCAAACATTTTCAAAGTTCCATCTACGATCCCTCTTTAAAACCAAGAGCTGGGGGGCAATTGGGTGGCTCAGTCAGTTGAGTGTCTGACTTTGGCTCAGGTCGTGATCTCGCAATTCGTGAGTTCGAGCCCCTGCATTGGGCTCTGCGCTGACAGTGTGGAGTCAGCCTGGGATTTTCTCTCTCCCTCTCTCTGCCTCTGCCTGGCTCATGCTCTCCCCTCTCTCTCTCCTCTCCCTCTCTCTCAAAAATAAACAAACATTAAAAAAAAAACCTGAGAACTTAGAATAGCAACTCATTGAAAAATCGATATTGCAGGGAGGAAGGGGAGGGGCAGACCAATGGGGAATGAGACAAAATTCAAACTTCCCACAAGTCTACCACTACCAAGAGAAGACTTGGTCTTGAAGTCAACTCATTATCTGCACGCAGGAAGTATTTAACAAATGTCTATTAAATAAACGAAGGTATGTATAGAACTCCGCAAGCCGTCAATGGCCAAGATGACACGACCTCCATTTACTAACTGAACGCCTCCTGGCTTCACTCTTCCCTACTGCTCCAGTGGTGGGTAACCAGACCCCGAGTTCACCCCGATGCAGAAATCTGACCTCCTCCATAAGGTGACACACCAAGGAGGGCCCATCATAATAGTGCACACTGCACATTATAGAGTGCACACCATGAGCCTACATTTGGACAGTAAAGAACAAAGAAACAGGAGTGTGGTCCAAGACTTACTTCTAGTGGGAATAACTTACAAATATAGGCTGCTGGGGCCACGAATTTCCGATGTCTTTTTCTCAGAGTCGCAGATTATTTTAAACAAGAATAAGTGGAGAAAGATAAAATCTCCCTTCCATCACCCCCAGGAAAGGACATCCAAGGGCTTGTATATTAAACAGAGGTTAAATCTGAGTAAAGCGGATGAAATTTCAGACTCCCTTTTCCCCCAAAGCCTTCCCACACTAATCGTTCTGAATACTTTAACCGTCTTAGCTGAAAACACAGAATGGTCTCTCCTCACACCCAGCTTATCCTGGAATACACAGCAGATACCCCGTCCCGGCCCTGCTGAGGACCACCTGCTCCCCCAGGGCCCTGACACATCACTTCTCTCCCCTGCTGTGGGCTCTCTGGCAGGGCACTGTGGTTTTTTTCACCATTTCTGAGGACAGAGCCTTCGCTCAACAGCTGTGTTTGTTTACAGGACTAGAACTGAACACAGGACACACACGCTTGACCCAGCAGAGTTTTTCTTTTGGCATCTTCCCCTCCAGACTACACAATATATCCAGCCTCATAGTCCAATTGTAACTTGCCATCGGTGTGAGCCAAAAGGGTGGGCAGAGAGAGAGTCACCACATAGGGGAGCCTTGTACTATTCGCTCAACATTCTCTAGAATAGACATAGGTTTTTCCTTTAAGCAGGGCCAGGAGGCCACACCTGCATGGCCATCTGAACCTAACATGTCCTTACAATGGAGGGACAGGGTCCTCACTTTTCAGACACAAGGGCCTAGTAAACAGCCCTTGGAATCCATGAGAGGTTGTGCCAGGGCACAAGCGAGCCAACCTGCCCGTCCAAGACCACAAACCGCACTTTCTTATCTGGCAAACTGTCCCCAGTAGCAAATGGCTTTCTGTATGAAACCCACTAGCCTTCATTTTGAGTGGGGTTTTAAAAGGATGACAGCAAAAGTCTGGGATACAAAAGAAAACGTGGTTGTTTTCTTGAGACTTCTTCTGTTCAGAAAAAATACTCTTGGTTTTTGATGGGTTGTTTTTTTTTTGGGGTTGTTGTTGTTGTTTAACTCCCATGAGAGTGCCCTCCCTCTTCACAACTTTTTAAAAATAAAGTCATCTAGAAGAGAACCATTATCGTCCGTAAAAATACAGAGCCTTATCATTACTTTTCAAAATAAATACTTATGGTCCTCTTTTGTCAAAGTAAAGGGGTGTCTTGTGCTTTCATTTCTTTGAGATTCTTTTACATTATTCCTCCCCCGGGGTTGGCTGCAGAGAATGGAAGCTGAAAATACCCGAGAACTTTTTCCAAGTTCTAAATTTGCTTCTGAGATGCAGGCTTTGTACTTCAAAACACGGGTTTCTAAAAGCCAACCTATTTACCCGATATTAGTTTTGGAATATCTGCAAAGCAGAGCGTGGGGCGCAAACATGCCTGGGACTTTGGCGGTCAGGTGGGAAGTGGGGCCTATCGCGCACAGTCACATTTTGACTGACTGAATTGTGGCTGAATCTCAGAGTCGTTCAAAGGCTTCCGGGATGCCATGATTGCACAATGAACCTCAGCTGGCTGCCTAACTGTGTTGCCACGCAGCTTCCCCGACAAGCCAACTCCCAAGATTCCCTCTGTCACCTCACAGTGTGTCCCCTGAAGAGGATCCGTGAGAATATGGGTGCACAGTCCAGGTTTCGCTGGGACATTACGGCCACTGGAGAAACATTTGAAATGGATGGACACACACCCAGACATGCACATTGAGCTGCATGTTTTGATTAAATCAGAATTGTTATAGACACTATAGTGTTTAAGAATACTTAGCATGCCATCAATAATGTTACATTTCTATGGTCTCTGTTGACCATTTCACTCAGCCGGCATTGCATTTAGAATGTACTTACATAGTCGTTTTTATTATATATTAGTCTTATTTGCCCTGACGTGTTGTCAGCTCCGAAAGGGCGAGGATGATCGCATAAGGGTTCAAATCCCACACACAGCACCTTAGCAATAGATGCCTGGTAACCTTGTGAGAGACAAATCATTATTAAAGCAAACCTGAAATTTTGAATCAAACCATCGACCCAGGAAGTCACTGGCTAGGCCCAGACATGTCCTTTGAAAAAGAACATGTAACATTTCATTAAGACATGGCTAGTCACATCCTAATGAAGACGCACCCTCTTTTCTGTGACAAATCCAAGGTGAGCAAGATACTGTTCTTACCCCCAAGAAGGTTATAGACCAGTAGGGGCAGTAAAAAACAAATGATGACTGAGCAGTGAGGAAGTACACATAAAATGCTGAGAAGACTCCAAGGAAGGGGTGTTTGTGTCAACTCAGAAGGGCTCAGTCAAGACTTCATGAAAGAGGTACAATTTGACACGGGCCTCAAAAGTCAGCCAAGAGCAAAGGAGAGCCAGCAACAGGAGGGGCCTATGATGGAGAGAGAGAGGTGCCCATGGCTCAGCACCTCAGTGGCTGTGTCTGTGCCCTGGCCCAATCCATTCCTCCACCCTCGTGGCCTCCACTCAACAGCAACCACGGCTGGGTTTGGTTAACCCTCAGCTGTCCCAGAATTTTCTGTGCTATTAATTGATCACACAGAGTCTATTACAGAATATCAGATGTCCTCCTCAATCTTACAAAAAGAAAAATGCACTTGGAATTCTATGTTAAAATAATATAACGTGCTCCTTCTGTCTGCTGCCCAATTACATTAGGTTGGAACGCTCGACTGGAAAACTTACTATAATGACCAGCCAAGTGCTGAAGGGCATAATGTTTTGATTGTCAAACAGGTTGTACATGATGCAAATATATGACTTAAGAAGTGATTTCACAAACATTTTGGTAACAGTAATCTGAGTCATAAGCTCCAACGTAGTCTCATAAAACAGCTGTGTATATAAGTAATCCAAAGATGGTCCTTAAGAAATGTTACAGAGAAAAGCCTTAAAGAAGAGGAGAAAGTTTGAATCTTGAAGAGGATGTCGTTTGACATTGTAACTTTAGCATTCAATGGCAAAGGCCAAATTGACCACACAAACAAAATGTGCCACTGCCATTCAGATCTGCCAGCATTATTGATCTGAGGAGAAAGACTAATAATTATCAATCTTACAAAATTTACTGGAGATTTTCCACCCACTAATTATAGCATTAGGCAAACAAAAGATATTTGGGTGGCACCGTTAAGATAATGTTCACTTCACAGAGAAATTGTTTATCCATCCCAGACTTTTACTTTGATTTGTATATTTTATTCACTGGGCATCTGTCTTTGCTTATGAAAATACTATGGTCCAGGAGAGTTAAGTGACTTGCCCACGGTCACCCAGCAGCAAAGTCAGGTACGAAAATGGTGTTCCTCACTCTACTCTGATTCCTTTAACACATATGTAGGCCGACAAAGATACTCAGGAAAAGGGCCAAATAAATTGTAATTCTGCATTTTCTGCATCAGTTTCACTGGGGCTCAATCACACCAGCATAAAAAATTTTGAAATTCTGATTTCTTAAAAATAAGAATGGAATCTGGTGTGTGGAACAGATTTCTTTTTTCTGTGACTTCAAACTTTTAAAATCTGATTTGTTTCATCCCATGGAAGGTGTCTTTTATTTAAATTTCAAAGCAAATTCAAGGCAAGAGTTTAGACTTAGAAGAACCTTAAAGAGCTTGTGTTTTATTGCTGAGGCAGCTGGGACCTAGAAAGTTTAAATCTAAGGTCACCAGGTAGTTAGTGGCAAAACTAAAACCAGAAACAAAGTGCTCTGGATTTCAGCATCTTGAGTGGTGGCTGAGTTCAAACTGTCTACAGCACCGAGCTTGAGCTGTTTTGTTTGTTTGTTTTCATTCATGCTCTGACAGGTCCCCGCTACCTCCAGCTGCTCAAGGAAATATCTGGCAAAACTCATCTGGCGGAATTATTCTGTGGCAATCTATGACCTTCCTAGCGACACAAGTTCCTGGGAAGACTGAAGGTGTTGCTAGTGTTGAGGATATTTACATGGTCATGATGGATTTAAAAAGCACGTAACTTCAGAGAACACCTCCTGATTCACTGAACAAGTCCCCAAAGCCAGTAGGGAGACTAATATTCTGCAAAAGGAAAGCCTCCTTTGTACCACTGAACTATTCAGAAGATAATTCAATGGTTATCATATGCCAGGCTGTGTGCTTGAAGATACACAAAAATTATAGTTTCTGCCTTTAAAAGCTCTTGGTCTAGTGAGAAGCACTGATAAGTAAACAGACTGACTCGTGTTGGTTGGACAGGAGACAACCTCTCCTTCACCACTCCTCAAACCACAGATGCACCTGTACATAAGGTGAACAGAGAAGGAACACGGGCTCCACTTCCTGCTGTGCCCGTGAGCACGTGGAAGGTGGGTGCAGAAAGGGTGAGGGTGTTTGTGGCTAGGACAAAGTCAAGACTGGATAAAAAAACTGCTAGGCACAGCCTGACCCAAAGGCTGCATTTTTCTAATGCATCAGGTTTGGCAACTGGCCTCCTGTGACCAACCCCTCTAAAGTATCCTAAACGTTCACCTTCTGGCCACTACCACCACAGCTATTCAAAAGAAGTAAAAATTAACACACCAAGACCACAAGGCCGAGGAGGGAGGACAGGGGTCCTGTTGATCTTGTTTTAAATAGGCTTGGTTGCAAACCGTAGTTGTCAGTATGGCCATTTTCCAAAAACACAAATCTAGTAAGGTCCTGCAAGGACCTAATAGAAACGCAGATTAATTTCTTGGTCTCTAAAAAAGTGCCTGGTGGTGAGTCTTCAGCCAAAATTCACTAAATCTATTCCTGATTCTGCCAGTAATTTCTGGCCATGAGTGAGAATCACTATACCCTTATTCAGTTCCCTGCATGGCAGTAGGGATATCACTTACCTAAGTATGGTGGCCACTCAACTTGATTTCATGTTCTCAAGTATGAATTCATAAAGATGCTAGAACCTGCATAGATTATCTTCTTTCCAAAAAGAAGCTGAGCTAGAACTCTGTAGGGCAACATGTGAGATATTTGTGAAAAATGCTGTGTATTTGGTTGGTGTTATCCCTATGCAAGAGCATTCTTCTCTAACCAGAAAGAGTATTCTGTTTCTCATCTGCCATGATTCTGTTTCTCATTTACAGAACTTTGATCTGAAAAAGGAGCCAGTCCTATGGAAAGAGGTCACAAAGGAAACTTCCAAAGATCATTGCAGGTAGGATTCTGAAATGTGTGAACCTTCAGAGAACAGCCATTTTAGCAGAGTAGGGAGTAGTGACCAGCAGTTATGACCAAGGTTGTGGAAAGAATGGAAGGAAATGCTAGATGGGATTTCCTCCCTGCTCAGCAGTGCAGTTATCCTTCAAAGGGAATGAGTACAGAAACAGCTATGAAGATGAAGCTTTGGGTGCACTGTGGAGCTATAAAGAACACCAATCAAGGCACCTGGGTGGCACAGTTGGTTAAGCATCCAACTTTGGCTCAGGTCATGATCTCACAGTTCGTGAGTTCGAGTCCCACCTTGGGCTCTGAGCTGACAGATTGGAGCATGGAGCCTGCTTCAGATTCTGTGTCTCCCTCTCTCTCTGCCCCTCCCCACTCATACTCTGTTTCTCCCTCTCCTTCAAAAATAAATAAACAAAAAAAAAATTTAAAAGAACACCAATTGATTGCTGGGTAGGTGGCTCCCACATAAGGGAGGAGTCTGGAAAGGAAGTAGACAGCATCTTTGAAACTGGCCTTGTTTCAGCATAAAGAATTTCTTTATCAAGAATAATAACTGATGTGAGCCCCTTTCCCTCTGAGCTCTTCCACAGCTTCAAGGGATCAAAGGAATTTTGGGGACTCACAGTTGCCAATGTGTTGGGTTAAACAGTATCCCCCCAAAATTCATGTCCTTCCTAGAACTGTAGAATGTGATCTTATTTGGAAATAAGGTCCTTGCAGATCTAATTAGTTAAGACAAAGTCATACTGGGGTCAAGTAGGCCCTTAATGCAATAAGACCAATATGCTTTTGAGAAGATGTGAAGAGACAAGAAACAGATAGAAGGCCATGTAATGGCAGAGGTAAGACTGGAGTGATGGAATGCCAAGAACTGCCAGCAACACCAGAAGCTAAGAGAAAGGCATGGAATAGATTCTCACCTAGAATCGAGAGAGAGAGAGAGAGAGGGGGGGGGGGGGGAAGAAGACGATGAAGAGGAGGAGGAGGAAGGGGAGGAGGAGGAAGGGGAGGAGGAGGAAGGGGAAGTGCTCAGCATCCCTGATACCTTGATTTCACACTTTTAGCCTGTATATCTGTGAGAGAATAAATTTCTGCTGCCCAAAGCCACCGAGTTTGTGGTACTTTGTGAGGAAGCTCTAGGAAATTAATATACCATACTATAGGACCTTCCCTTCCACCCATGAAGGATTAACTGCTATGGAACGCCCCCCCCCCCGACTATAAAACTATTAGAAACAGAATAAAAGTTTCGAAACAAATGATTTGAGCCTTACAATTATCCCAGATCACTACCAGGAGACAGATTTGAGGGGCAGAGGGGCCAAATAGAACCCAATAAACTCACTGGGATTTGGAGACAGAGACTGGAGTCTGGGGAAGCCAAGGTAGCTAAATTTACAGGGGTGAATACCAGAAGAGAGAGAGCTACACACACACACACACACACACACACACACACAGCACATGCACGCTCCACAGATTTTCACAGGGGTCCTCTCTAGCCTTTAGCAGAGTTGTGAACTGCTCATGTATGAGAAAAACCTCCAAGGCAGGGAAAGAACTATGGGAAAGCAATACAAAAAAAAAATTACCAGAACCCACACATGGCTAGAGAAATTCTGTGTGTCCAAGAACCAGAGTGTAGAGGCCTCTTATGAGAAATTGGGTAGATTCTTAAAAAGAATGTGCCTTATTTGTGAGATAACTTATTTGTAAAATAAAGACTGATCTGGATCTACCATAACAAAGCTTAAAAGCAAACCTCAAAAGGATCCTCAAACAGATCCACAAGTTACTTAACTACACACCAGAATAAAATCTAACTTTCCTCAAAAGAATATGAAATCCAGCACACAACACCAAATCAAAAATTAGTAGACATGCAAAGACACAGAAGTATAACTCATAACCCAAAGAAAAAAATCGATACAGATTCAGAAATGAAATAACAATTAGTACACAAGGACCTTAAATAGCTGTTATCTTAACAATATACTCAAGGATGCAAAGAAACACATAAATACGAGGAAGTAAATGGAATGGAAGATATAAAATATCCAAATGAAACTTCTAGAAATCAAGTGAAAAATATACCAGATAAGATTAACAACAGTTTAGATACTGAAGAAGAAAATATTAGTGAAGTTGAAGTCATAGCGATGGAAATTATGCCAAACAAGATAGCACAGGAGAAAAAAAAAAAATAACTGAAAATAAATGGGCAGGGTTCAGGAAACTGTAGGATAACAAAACAGTCTAGAATTTCTGCCATCTGAAGCCCCGAAGGAGGGTACGAAAAAGGGAAAGACTGAAAACTGATTTGAAGAAGTAATGGACCAATTTTTCTGAATTTGAAGAAAACTATAAACTCGCAGATCTAGGAATCTTCAAATAGGAGAAACATAAAATAACACCAAGGCACACGATAATAAAATTTCTGAAAACAACAGTGATAAAGCGAAAACCTTAAAAATCAGCCAGATAAAAGAAGACATCACATACACAGGAACAAAGATAAAAAGAAGACTGCTCATGAAGCCATTCAGGATAAAAGTCAATAGAATGATATCATCAAAGCACAGGAAGAAATGCTGTCAAATAGAATTCGATTTTGAAAGTGAAATTTTTTCAAAAACAGAGATACTTTCTCTGATAAATAAAAGCTGAATTTATCACCAGTACACCTATACTACATGAAACATTAAAAATAAAAGTTCTTCGAACAGAAGTAAATGATTCTAGATGGAAATTTTGATCTACACAAAGAAATAACATGAGAAATATGTAAATATAAAAAAGTTTTAAAATTTGTTTAAAATGTTTTAAAACATAATTAATTGCTTCCAATTTAAAAAAGGAATACTAAAGGATTTGTAACACATGTAGATGTAATATGTATGACAACATAGTACAAAGGACAGGAGAGAGAAACTGAGGTATGCTTTGTAAAGTTCTCCCACTACATGTGAAGTGTTAAAACATTATTTAAAGATAGAATGTGATCAGTGTGATACACACACACACACACACACACACACACACACACACACTGAAAATCCTACAGGAATTACAAACAAACAAACAAACAAATAAAGGTATTAACCAGTAATGGAGAATGGAGATAAAATCATAAGAAATACACAATCTAAAAGAAGGCAAAGAGGGGAAGAAAAGAACAAAGCACAGACGATACAAACAGAAAATAGCAAAAATTGTAGATTTAAACTCAATCAAGTCCATAATCATATTAAATGCAAATGTTCTAAACACTCCAGTTAAAAGGCAGAAATAACCAGATCATTTAAAGACACACACACACACACACACGCACACACAAGATCTAACTCCATGCTATTTACAAGAAATCCAATTTGTATATAAATACACAGACCTGTTAAAAGTGAAAGATTAGAAAATTATGCCATGCACACATTAATTAAAAGAAACTTGGACAGGCCATATTAATTTCAGATACAAGATGGCATCACAACAAAAAATCTGACCACAGATAATAAAGAACATTCCATAAATGCTAAAGAGTCCAATTCATCAAGACATATAAATCCTAAATGCATATTCTAGAGTAATACAAGAAAAAATAGTAGCACTGAAAAGTAAACAAATCCATAATTTTTGTTGAAGAGTTCAGCTTCCAGGAATCAACAGAACAAGTAAACAGAATGCTAGTAGAGATACAGAAGGCTTGAATAACACCATCAACCAACTTACCTACCTGCCATTTACTGAATGCTCCACCCAACAAGAGCACAGTGTATATTCTTTTTAAATGCACAGGAAACATTCACCAAGTCGAGACAATACTACAGTCCTGAAACAATATTCAAATTCAAAATTACTGAAATAATACAGAGTATTCTCTGATTACAGTGGAATTAAGCTGGAAATCAGTAAATCCCCAAATATTTCAAAATTAAACTGCATACTTGTAAGCAATCAACAGGTCAAAGAACAACTCACAAGGGAAATTTTTAAAAATATTTTGAAATGTATGCAAATGAAAACACAACATAACAAAAGCTGGGGGTTAGAGGAAAACCTATACCATTTAATGCTTATTTAGAAAAGGAGAAATGGCCACATACCAGAGTGATGAGAGGACTTAGAACTTTGGCACTTAGAATAATTTTATTTTGTAGATTTCTGGGCAGAGTCTCAATGCCATCGGAAGTATGACTTCTTTCCTCCACCTTATCTCTCTAAAAACAACTCAGGCTGTTCGTAATTATGGGTATTTCTGAAACAAAGATAACCTTGCTGTGTTACCTCTGTGAAGAAGGCTGTGACCAAGATCAGCGGCTCTCAAAGCGAATCACCTAGGGGTCTTCTGAGATTCTGAATCAAAAGATACAGAATTGGGCCTGAGATGACGCATTTCTAACAAGCTCCTTAGTGAGGCAAACCACACTTTCTGTAGCAGGGAACAAGAACCGTGTCCCCCAAATACATAAGCTCATTTTAGCCAGGAACAATTTCTCCCACCAAATCTGAGTTTTTAGCCTTCTCTCATGTACTTTTCCTCTCCAGAGAAAAATGCCAAGAAAAGGCTGGTGGGTGATTAGGGCAAAGTTACTTAATATGGATGAGACAGGGCTTGCCAGTGACCATCTGATCAATTAAGTAGCAGGTGCGTGATTGAGGTCAAGACTGGCTTTAATAACCATTACTTAAAATGTTCTGAATCTTTTTCTTTAATGCCTAAAATTACTTTGGACTCAGACCAGTATTTTTTTTTAACAGCAGTGCTCTTACCATATATAATGCAAAATCTTAAAAATGAAGTTCTGTGCTCAATATTACCTGCTTCTGCAGTGTGATACGCTCTGACTCCCGGCCGACCCTGCTTCTTGATCCTCTGAGCTATAGGTGTAGGTGTTTATTATGCCTACCAGACAATACTCTGGCACCACCATGGCCCTACAGAGGATGCTAACTGGCAAAGAAGAAAACCCAAAGGGCAAGAGGAAAGGGTAAAAACCATGTGAGCAAGATTTCATGTAGCTGTTGCTGTGTATCCATCTTAACTATAATCCATGGCTCTCAAAGGATAGTTGTACTCAGAACCCTAAAAACATGCCACACTTTGGGGGCAAAGATTTTTGTCCACCTGAATCTTCCTCATCTCCACTTTGCCAACGGCTCAACCAGAAAAGCCCAGCGATTGAACGCCAGCGGCACTTTCTTGAAGCTATGGCTTCCTGACATGAAAAATTACGTAGTATCAAAGTTACCCCTTTTCAAAAGGAGCATATGATCTTAAATCCCATAATAATACATTTAGAACAGGAGATAATTCCACTCACAAATTCATTGCTAGGACTTAAAGACTTTAGAAGGACCTTCCAATAATTCATCAAGCAGGATAGGTGAAAATCAGCCTAGAACTTAAAGTTTAAGTAACTCACATTCAGGACCTAGATTCCATAGCTCTAGAACAGAAGCCAGAAAACCATAGCCCATGAGCCAGCCACCTGGTTTGTAAACACAGTTTCATCGGGATACAGTCTCTCATATGTTAAGTTACTCCTCCCTCACTACCGTAGGAGACTTGAACAGGGGTGAAAAGACCATGCTCGCAAAGCCAAAAATATTTGCTATCTGGTTCTTTAAGAAAAAAATTTTCCAACCCTTGTTCTAGAAGCATTAGCATGTACCAAGACTTGTTAAGGAGGTGGAAAAACAGCAGTTATCAACGACCACAGTACAAAATTTAAATGAAGTGTCTTTGCGAAGTAGTGAGCTCCCTGTAACTGGAAGGCTTTAAGCAACTCTGACAATGCTCACTGTCTCAGAACTGTGGTGAAAGGGACACAGGCACCCCTTGAATGGTTTCTTAAATCACTTCTGGGATTCTGCATCATTTTAGGCTATCATTGCACAGAAGTCCACATTAGACTTCTTGAAAAATAGTCTCACCTGACTTACAAAGAAAAACGTCTTACATTATACCTAAGAGAATCAAAAGAAAACACGTGTCTTGAAAAGGAGAGCCCTGGGTATCTTCTGGTGGCCAGTCTGCCTGTAATGGGCCCACAGAAGTGACTCTGCTGGACAGAAGCCATGTCTAATTCTGAGGCCATTATAGCTCTTCACATGCTATGATTGCTCCACAGAGATTTGTAAATATAATTTAATGATGTCTCTGTGTAATCCAGATTGCCAAATCTTTCCGCAATCTTACTCTTGGGCAGAGAATGTGTGTGTCAACACCATTACATACTCTTAAATATCTGCTGCCCTGTTAGGATCTTTTAGAACAACAGTGAGTATTGTTTTCTAGAAATCCAGGTGGGTGGCCTCCTGGAGAAATAAGGTAAGGCTTAAAAAGTCAAAGATTCATCAGTGTTTTTCATTTCTTAGCCAAATTGCTTTCACAATATGGCAAATTAAGAGGGCTTTTTTAAGTTTGCAATTAACGTGTTTCACAGGTCTACTACATTTTAGTTAGGGAGCCCCATGAGATTGACCTGGGCTCCATTCCTCTGCCAGAGGAACACTCTTTGTGATTCTCAGGCCAATTCTTTGACCAATTTGGCAGCATGACTGGCTGGGCTCGCAGGTAGTAGAGTGAGCACTCTCAGCGAAATGTTCATTTTTATGGTGTTGGCTTTCACCTACATATCAGCAGGAGGCAATACCACTTGGTCAAGTCCGCCTTTACGCGACATCAAAGGCACAGAGCTTACTGTGGCTGAGTACAGAGTAATCCAACAACATTCAAGGCTTTGGGTTATGGGCAAGCACAAGTAGGTTCAGCATTTTCGCTCTGGCTCTAAGTTAAGAGTAACTTAAGCAGCATCCTGACATGGATCCATCCACCATTCTAGCTGATGCCATCTGAGAAGGCATGCAAGGTGGAGAGAATTAGAGCTCAGGCACGGCAGAACTGGGGGCAGGAATGGAGTAAGGAAGTCACCCGACATTTAACCTCAAAGTGTTTGAGGACCTCGGATACCAGACTTAAAAGGAAATAAATAGCAGCCAGGCTATTAAAAAGCTTCCCATTTATTAAGTTCCTCTTTCCAGTAAAGAATGTTAACTTTGTTTTTAAAGAATAGAGAATTTTAAAAAATCAAAGGTATCTTTTTAATTTCAAATTCTCGAACCACCTGGAAAAATGTCAAGATACACCTAGTTAGTTCCCTACATTTAGTTCCCTTAGTTAAGCAGCAGAAAGGCAGAGAGAACACAAGGAAACCGCCCAATAAAAATTACCTGTTATTGCAAAAGTCACTCTGGGGACTCTCAAGCTGAATCACCACATTGTACAATTTCGTAAACTTTGAAGAAAAACATCTGATTTTGTTTCAGGATCCCTCTGCTTCCTCCTCCTGTCCTTATCATTCCCTAATTGATACACTCCAAGTAGATTTCTATCATAGTGCCAGCTACGCTCCAGAAGTCCTCTATCTACACATCAAGCCTCTCTCTTCTCTGCTGCTGGCAAAGCACGGCCTATGTGCTTTAGAGTCCTTGGCACTTGGCAAAGCAGCCAGCACACAATAGGGACCCGAGTGTTCAAGTGGATGGACAGACAGGTGGCCCTGGCAGTAGGGAAAGTGCCCTACACACATATGGTGTCCATACTTCAGCCCCCGCCTGTCACCTGCCCTTGCCCACAGTGATCTGTGCCTTTCTTGGGCTAGCTCTAGCATCTGAGGGGCACTACCCCTCATCTACTTTTTTTTCAATTTTTCAATTTTTTTATGTTTATTTTTGAGAGAGAGAGAGCGAGCGAGCATGGTTGGGGGAGGGGCAGAGACAAGAAGGGAGACACAGAATCCAAAGCAGGCTCCAGGCTCTGAGCTGTCAGCACAGAGCCCGATGCGGGGCTCAAACTCCCCAGCAGCGAGATCATGACCTGAGCTGAAGTCAGATGCTCAACCTACTGAGCCACCCAGGTGCCAGCCCGCCCTCATCTCTTTAAATCCTACCCACCCTGTTGAGGCAGTGCCACTCAAAGTATGGTTCACCAACCACTTGATTAAAAACAACTTCTTCATCCGACTTCAGTTCAAGTCATGATCTCATGGTTTGTGAGTTCAAGCCCCACGTTGGGCTCTGTATTGACAGCTCGGAGCCTGGAGCCTGGAGCCTGGAGCCTGCTTTGGATTCTGTGTCTCCTTCTCTCTCTGCCCCTCCCCGACTTGTTCTTGGTCTCTGTCTCTCAAAAATAAATAAATTTGAAAAAAAAATTTTTAAACAAAATTTCTTAATATGCAGACTCCTCGGTCTCAGAGCAAACATACTAAATCAAACCCTCTAGGAGGGAAGCCCAGGATTGTGCATGTTAAATAAGTTCCTCAAATGATTCTGATGCCCATTATCCATGGGACACACTTAACGTTTAAAGTCAACTCAAGCTTGCCTTCAAAGTTAATCAGCCAGGCAATGTCACATTGTCCCATGTGCCCTGAGGACTGTGTGTGACACATAACCACTTGGCAAAAGACGCCAGCCCTACACTCAGGGTGACATACCAGGGTGTAGGCGATTTCTGTAGAGGAGAGTCCCAAAGGTGTGGTCACAGAATAGGTGTGGGATGTACTGGCTCCCTGACGACAGGAAATGGTGTCCTTGACAACTTATTATTGATCTTGAACAGTAATTTGCTTCTCCCTTAATTCTAAAAATAGATTTGAGACAATTTACAGAAATACAATTTTATAGAATAAACATTAAGCAGATGTGGAAATAGGAATAAAAGGGGAAATGGGGAAGGGCAAGAAGATAAGGCTAATATAGGAAAATAAATACCACAGATCAATCAATACTAATAGCTCTGAGTTTCCTAGTGACCAAAGAATATGAAAACACGAGCATTTACAACAACTCAGTATTCATAAAACACAAGTTGGGGCGCCTGGGTGGCTCAGTCGGTTAAGCGTCCGACTTCAGCTCAGGTCACGATATCGCGGTCTGTGAGTTCGAGCCCCGCGTCGGGCTCTGGGCTGATGGCTCAGAGCCTGGAGCCTGCTTCCGATTCTGTGTCTCCCTCTCTCTCTCACCCTCCCCTGTTCATGCTGTGTCTCTCTCTGTCTCAAAAATAAACTTAAAACACACACACACACACACGTTAGAGAGAGAGAGAAAAAAAAAAAACAAACCTGAATTTCCCTGACACTGGCAATTTGATCTAAGCACAGCTTCATACTCTGAAAAGCATACCAATAACATGAAATACCTATCCCACATCCCACTGCTCCCCATTGGAGGCACAGAGCCTCATCCATGATTGCCTTCGGTAGACGAAGCACACAATGGTCAGCGAGCATCTATAGGATGTTATAAGTTCTCACCATGAAGGACAGAAGGCCAGCAGCATCGAGGAGGGAATTGGTGGAACTAGACGCTTGCTCTATTTTACTAGGATCTCTGCTTTGGCTAAAGGATGTCGGGATTTGCAATTTTTTTCATCTCCCACAGGCTCATCTTCTGTGGATACCAGCATTAGGACATCATCATAACACAGTAGCACACTTGAAATCAAGGGCCATCAATTGCAGTCTAGAGCCATCAATAGGCACAAGAAAATTATAAGACTATGGAAATTATGTGACTGTGGCATTTCAAAATTATAGCCCTACGGAACTGGACTGAGACACTGACAGGGAATCTTCATCATTCATCGTGGGTAGCTTTAACAATAGCAAAAATCTCCACCCACTCAAAAGCTGACCATAGGCACTAAGCTAACTTATAGGATATTTGTGGTCACAATTGGTGGAGCTCCCAATCGTCCTGATTTATTTTATCTTACATTGGCAAGGTGCTTTAGCTTTATAAGTCCCTCATAAACGTTACCTTAAATTCCAGAGACTACATAATGTATTTGTGCATTCCAGAAGAACTTAATATTTATCACCTAGTGCTTCCCAGTTTTTTATGGTTTCCTCTTCTTCACAGAAGAAGAGGATGTGTCAAATAGTATCACAGGCAAAGAAAATAAAGATTTTTTTGTAATGGCCCCTTATTGCAAACAAATGCTATGGCTTATAACCGAGCACTTAAAATGTAGCAAGCACTGTGCTAAGCTTGTAACATGTAGCATCACAGGCACCCTAAGAACTAAATGCAATTATTATTTCCTGTTTATACAGGTGACAAAACGGAAGCACAGAGAAGACACTGACCTAATGCCCACCCAACTAAGGGATAAAGCCCATATTCAAACACAGGCAGCATGCCTCTAGCAACTATTGGTGTAACCCTCCTTCTCTCCCAGAATACCGCCATCCCATCACTTACTTAAGGGATTTCCAAGGGGACAAGAACATCATCAAGGCCCTCTATAGAAAACACCACATTCATTTTTCTATCGCTGCCTTAACAAATTACCACAAACTTGGCAGTTCAAAACCACCACGGTTCCATAGGTCAGAAGTCTGACATGGGCCTCACTGGGCTCAAACCAAGGTGTCAGCAGAAATGCTCTCCGTTCTGGAAGCTCCAGTGGAGAATCTATTTCTGTGCTCATTCTATGCTGCTTGCGGTCACAGAACTGGTGTCCCCATTTCCTGACTGGCTGTGGGTTGAGGGCCCAGGCCACTGAAGCCCTTGGCTTGAGCTCCTTCTTCCATCTTCAAAGCCAGCAACAGGGGGATGACCCCCTCTCGCCTCTTCTACCTTCCTCTTCTAAGGGCCCATGTGAGTAATCATCCAGGGTAATCTCCCGAGTTTAAGGTCAACTGTTCAGCAATCTTAACACCCTCTTGCCATGCAAGGTAATATATCCCTAGGCAAACCTGGGGGGGGGGGGGTGCAAATACTATGGCAGCCCCGCGTGCTGCAAATATGGACACCAACTGTGGTCACATCTCTCTAGCCCATCTCTCATACACATGGTTGTCCTGGGTGTTATGTATTGAGGTAATGACGTTTTGTGAACTATACACTGTGGTCAAAAACTCTTAGGAGTATGTCCTTACGTGATGAATTAGGGAAGTCGAAAGGAGGAGAGCTTGTCACCTGCTTGAATTGACACTGGCTAATTCCCAGCCCCAGGAGAGGACACGGGATCCTTCATGCTACCTGCCACAGGTGTGGGCTGGCCAACGGAATGGAGACAAACCTGGTGGAGAAGCGAGCTGAATTTCAATCTGGTCAGTCCCGTTGGGCCGAGCAGCCTGTGAACAAGGCTTGGTTCACGACTCTCCAGCCTCCTCTTGAGCCAATTAGTTTCAAAAATGGAAACATTCTCTGAGCCTTGACCACACTTCTAGGCTCACAAACCGCTGCTTTTAATTGTAAGGAGAAATGAGGGAAAGGGTTCCAGGAAGACCAGGTTAAGTCTATTTAAATCCCAACCCTTCGGAGCATAGTTACTGGAAGTGGCACTTTTTCCACAAGTTATAATCTCTTAGGTGCTATTCATGAATTTGTCACCTAATTTCCCTTCTTCATTAAACATTCTAAACCTAACTAGAGGAAAGGAAAAATGCAAAATACTTGTAAAATTTCAAAAAGCCCTTCAGATGCTGCAGATACAGATCAAATGGGGGGGGGGGTTACCTAGATGACTGCAAAATTGTCCTAGCTGGTCTCCCCCTATGCAGCCTCTTCCACACTGCTACCAGAAATACCTTCCTAAGCACACATCAGCCATGCCACCGCCTGACTGAAAATGGTTCCTCGCTGCCTACAAAATCAAATCCAAACTCCTCAGAACTGCTTCAGTGTTCCCCACAGTCTGGTCTTAGCTTGCCTTGTCAGCCTCCTCTTCCTCCAAGTCCCATAGCACCCCCAGGCCCACCTGCCCTTGGACCCAATGCCCCACCACCATCCCCTGCCTGGTCTCCTCAGTCTGGAATGACAGTGCCTTTCACATCCACCGCAGAAAGCCAACTCTTCTTTCTACCCTAAGCCTAAATTCATGTCCCTCCATAAATTAATCACATCCTCCTTGGCATGCCCGTAATATTCCGCTTTTAGCTCTATCACAGGCACCACCAAATTCTGTTTGGGGTCAGGGTCAGGCATCTGTACATCTGCCCCTTTCTCTGGAGGACACGACGGCACCTCTCCCTTCCCTACTGGAGTCAGCACTTGGCCTGATGTGTTGAGAGAGCTCCATCAACACACTGGACATCCACATTAAATCCGTCATTTCTAATACTGAAGACACTCCCTGGGTTTAAGGAACGTTCTCATCAGGGTGTGTCACCCAGTGCCTCAGACTCCGTTTGGTAAGAGGCACATTGTCACTGGATCTCCCACAATGTCAAAGGATGTGACAATAGAACCCATATACTTTTGTCTTCATGTGCTAGATGGGATCCTGTTGTAAATACATCTTTTTGCATTCTGGAGGGGGGCGGTATATAGATAATCACTATAAAATCTTTCTGCTTTTCTATTTGTTTGAAATTTTTCGCAATAAAACATTGGCCAAAATTAAACGGTGAATCGCAACTTGGAATTTGCGTCCTCAGAAAAGGTGTAGAAGTAAATCAAAATATTTGCAGAAATCAACATGAAGAAAGCCAAGAATTCATTGTGGAATTGTACATGAAAAGCACTTAGGTAAGAGTTTGGTAAACCATGTTTGCTGCCCAGTAGGAAAAAGCATGTACCATAGTTGACCTTAGAGAATCATGGAAATAAATCCCTCATTCCAGCGAAATGTTCTGGTGACATATTTTATTTTTGTAGCATTCACGGGGCTATCCCGGTTGTCTCTGTGGTTTTAGTGATGCAAGGTGGCACTTCAAGAGAAGTTTCGATTCTGAGTTCAGCTTCCTATGAGCCAGGCTCCAAACACCAGAAGGGTCACAAAAATATTAACACCTAATGAGAGGGACAGATCAAGTGCATGAGAATGAGCAAGCATGTCTACTGTCCTGAAAACGCAGGTGAGAGAAAAAAAAAAGTCGAAGGGATGACTCATTCGCTTCAGAAAAGTGTCTCACATCACCCCACATCCCACACCAAGAGGAAAAAAGTTAGATGATGTATTACAGACACAAGATAAATTGTGACTCTAACAAGAGCCGGTCAAATAGGGAAAACATAAGACGACAGATATTACGATAGCCAAGACACCTTAACCTTCTAAGTCCTGAATAATGCAACATTATACACTATTACTTATTCCTAAACAGAGCCAAAAATAAAAATAAAAAATTAAGCAGGCAAGATATGGAAACAATCTAAGTGGCCATGGACAGATGAATGGATAGAAATAATGTGGTATACACAATAGAGTATTATTCAGCCTTAAAAAAGGAAACCCTGGCACACCATAGACGAACCTGAAGGACATTATGCTAAATGAAATAAGTGAGACACAGAAAGGCAAATTCTGTATCACTTATATATGGAATGTAAAATAGTCAAACTCGGCGCCTGGGTGGCTCAGTCTGTTAAGCGTCCAACTTCAGCTCAGGTCATGATCTCATGAGTTCATGAGTTCGTGAGCCCAAGCCCCGCAACAGTCTCTGTGCTAACAGCTCAGAGCCTGGAGCCTGCTTTGGATTCTGTGTCTCCCTCTCTGTCTCTGCCCTCTCCCACTCCCACTCTGTCTCTGTCTGTCTGTCTCTCTCTCTCAAAAATAAATATTTTAAAAAATTTGAATAAAAAATAAAATAGTCAAACTCAAAGAAGCTGTGGCTCAGGGAAGAGGTGGGGAGAAGGGCAGAGAAATGGGACGGTATTGGACAAAGGATACAAAGCTTGTTACCCATGGTGAGTTCTAGATCTAATGGACAGCATGGTGACTACAGTTAAAGCTGCACTGTATACCTGAAATGTGCTAGAAGGGTACATCTCCAGGGTTCTCATCACAAAAGCACACAGACACAGACAATGGCCACTACATAACATGATGGATATGTCAGTTAGTTTGAGTGTGGTGATCGTCTCACAGTGACTTCTATTAGGTCATCACGATGTATACTTTAAATATATACAATTTCTATTTGTCAATTATACTTCAACAAAGCTGAGGGGAAAAAAAACACTACCTAATTGGGTGGGGGTCAGGTAACGGAAGTATATACTATAAAACATACCTTCCTCCACATTTATACAGGTCTTAAACATTAAAAAATACAGAATATTATCATTTACAAATAGGAATCTGAGGTTATTTCACATCTCTCTTGGCTACACTCTTGCAATTCCTCAAATAAAATATGAAGGAGAGCGGGGTCTGCTAGTTTTATGGCCTGTATCAACTCTGTGTCCCTCCCTAGAGCTAATATATCTCCCCTCAACCTAAGGCTAATATATTTCCTGGAAATAAAAGTGTTTATGTCTTGCATACTCTAGGAGGGAGAGCAAAATTTAAGTGGGAGAAGGGGGGAAAAATGTTTTTTGTTCCAGGACCTACCTGTCTCATTACACATAATTTAAGTACTGAAGAGCTGTTTAATTTTAAACAATTTTTATAACCATCTATAAAAGGAGAAACATCACATCTTGTAGGTGCTTACTCTAATTTGACATTTTTTCCAACCTATTTGGACACACTTGTGCCCACTTAAGCAGTCTCTCTGGATCGGCTGCTCAGAGTTGAATTCTGCTGGATTCATTTCACCAATGGTCTGGAAATACAGTGGGGCAGTAATGCACATCTGTTCCGGCAACCAACCCAAGAGACCACCCTCCCCCTGGCCAGACCTCGCTGCTCCTGGGCAGGGGTATCTCAACCCTGCCCACAGCTTTGATCTGTTTTCAGGTTTTAAATGCTCCCTGTTGCCTAATGGGGAGCTAAGTGACTTAGCTTCAATAGACATTATGTCACCTCCTCAGCCCTTACGTAAACAGAGTGTCTAACACCTTCACGATGTAAGCCAAGCCATCGAGCCTACAGTAGAGGCTGACAAGATACGTATTTTTGGATCGGCACCTGCCAGAGTCCCGCCTCCTCGCATGCAAGCTTTCTGCGGGGCACGACCAGGAAATTTATATTTAGACTTAGTAGCCATTCTTTCTCCTACTAATACATATTAAAGTCAAAATGACATCAGAAAGAGGGAAAATAATCTTTCTTCTTCCTGAGGTCTTTTTTCCCTAAACCATCTAGAAAGTCACAGAACATTAACTGTGAGAGGAGAAGGCAAGGTCCCTTTTTAGAACTGCTTTTGTGAACAGAAAGAAGGAGCATTCCTCATATCTGCACAATATTTCACAGTTTATCATTCTCTTGCTCAAGTGTTTGGTGTTATTAGTGAGAGAGAGAGAGAGAGAGAGAGAGAGAGAGAGAAGAGGAGACACGCACACACCAACTTTATTTTGGACAAACTGACTTTCATTCATCCAGGGGGTACTTATTCAGGATCAACGAAGGTAAGGTACCATGTTAGTTACCTGCAGGTGGGGGGGAGGGGGGTGTCACGGTGAATAAAATATTACATGATCAAGAATCCAAGAAGTTGGTGCTGAAGGTGATTTGCCCGAATCCACACAGCTGGTAGGTGGCCGAGCCAACACTGGAGTTCAAGGTTCCCAGATCCTTCCTGTGAGCCACATGGAGCTCATCTGCAAACACGCGTCTGGCGTTCTGCGCTAAGGAAAGTGCCCGGTCACCGGGCTCCAAACGTTCTTCCAAAGAGTCATGGCCTGTGGGTGAGCAGATGTCAGGAAGGCTCCCATGACAGCATGGCATTCGAACCGGGGCTTGAAGAACAGACAGAACAGAGAATGCGGAAATCGGCAGCTGTGCAATGTCAACGTTAAAAGTCCGGAGAGAAAGGCCTGGAGGAGGAAATCACACAGCAGTTAGTGAGCCTGAGGAGGGCACGCACACACCAAGATGAGTGTGGGAGGTAAAGCTGGAAGGGGTGGGAGTCAGGCTGGCATTCGGGCGTCATTCAGCACCCTGCGAGGGTCCAGGGAAGGGGTGGAGGACAGAGAACAGGCCACACCTGCTATAGAGCAAGAGGACCCTCTGGGGGCCATGCAAGGGTGGGTTAGCTGCAGAGGTGACAGCACACAAGTCTAGGCCAACATCATGGAGACCTTGTGCGGGGAACGTGGGAAAAGAATGGAGCAAAGAGATGGAAGTGAGAGCTATCTCAGAAGCTCAAACAGAAAGCCTGGCGATTGGCTGGATGTGGGAGGAGGAGATCAATGCTGTACCTGGGTGCCTGGCTCCCAGGTGCTCCTCCCTGGCCCACTCACTCCTCCCGGCCAGCATGCTGACACATAGATTCCCACACCAAATGCCCAGGAAGGACAGGGTCCAAGAAGCTGCTTGCTCACAAACACGCTAGGTCTGAGCCACCCACTGTCACCAGCCCACAACAAGTACAGAAGGGGAGGCTGTTCAGTTTTACAGCAATTTGATCATTTCACACCAATGGAATCCAATAGTTAAAGATTGAGGCTTGATTTTGTACATACTGGGGGGCGGAAGGGTGCTTTGCCATTTCACTTTTCTAGTAACCGTTTTTGGTGGACTTTAAGAAAGTATACACCCCCAGAAACAAACAAAAAAGCTAGTTCTCATGCAAAGACAGCTTGAGGTGCACTGCACCACACGATTCTGATGCCGCGTTGTGCCTGGACCACACTCCGAATACACGGGGCACAAAAACAGAAGGGAACACACGAACAGGTACTCAGCGCTGGCAGACCTCCCCGCAGCTGACATCTGGCCCTCTGACTACACCAGCTGCGGGGCTCCCCATTACGGTGGCCCACTCAACCCCAGGCCACCGCACCGCTGCGGTGGGTCACCCAAAAGCCTGGCACCTGCCTGTCATTGTGCCCTGTGGCCACAGATCCCCTGAATCCTGTGCCTGACTGTGTGCTCCCTTGCCCCCACCCTCCCCCTGACCCCAGCCCTGTGGCTATCTCAGCCCCACATGGATGTCTAGCGCCACCTGCCAAACCTTCTGCATCTTTTGCTGTGTTTCAGGAAATGTCCCAAAACACAGCAGGTGTGGGCAGGACAGAAACAGAATGAAGAGGAAACAAGCAGTATTACGGAAGAAGAGAATTTTTCAAGGGGACTAGAGAGCAAGGAGGAAAAAAAAGTGTCCAAGTGACAAAAGTCTTGTGGAGTCAAGGTGAAGACTTGGGACAGCAGCATGATGAGGACTCCCTGGTGGGGAGTCAGGGTGTGGTCAGGTAACTTCATGAAAATCTTCCATCACCTGACTGCTGCTATTAGGAACATTAATGCTGCTCTAAATAATTTTCTCTAAATTCTCCCCTTACTGTCTACTAATGTTCCGTGTAAAAGTCTCAGTTGTTGCCTTGTGGGAGATAATAGGATTGTACGTGACATCAGTCATTTTTCCAGGCAAAGGCCATAAAGAAATACAATACTTATGTTTTCTTGCAAAAAAAAAAAATGCAGTTTCCACTTCAGCTTACAGAACATTTGGAGAAGGATGAGCATAGGGGGGAAAGTTGGGGGTAAATTGGAGTCTACTTTCATAAATTTCTTGGACTCGTGCCCTGCGTAAATTGCCAGAATGTAAAACAGAAACACAGGAAAGCATCTTTGTGATGTTTTCCAGAAGGATCAAATCTTTTAAACTTGAGTATTTAGAAACAAGATGTCAACAGGATCACTAACAACCCAAAAGTACCCCTACAGGCTTGATTTCAAAACTGGAAAAAGATATTCAACCTATTTTTATTATTATTTCCTAAAATAAATATGGGAGGTGAGATATAGGATAAAAGCCAATCACAGCTGCAAAGAGCAGGTTTGACCGCAGGAAGACTTGACCCCAAGGTTCTCTGATCCAAGATAACCACTTACAAACATCTTCAGCAAATTCCTTGAAGGGTGTTCAGAGCCTGTAAGATGAATGCATGAAGAGCAACGTCACCCGTGAAAAATGGGAATTTTCACTGAAGTTCCTGTGTGTGAGGACTATTTCATTCCCTGGCATAGGCAATTATTTAAAAGAACAGCTCAGTATATGCTCACCATCTTGATCGTGGTGATGGTTTCGTAGGTGCATGTGTATGACAAAGCTCATCAAATTGTACATTTTAAATATGCAGCTTATTCTACATTGATTATTCCTCAAGAAAGCTGTTTAAAAAAAAAAATAAAGAATCAGAGAAATACAAACAGGGAACACTCCTAGCATGGAGCTCGGACAATATCTAATATGGAGTTTCTCTGTGTTTCACTGTATTAAGAAGTCCTAGCCATCAAAGTCCAACCAATACTTGCAAAATCCCCGCAAGTGTTTACAACAGAGGGAATTTAATGAAGAGAAATGGCGGCATAGATAGCAGGCGGCAGAGTCAAACAGGTGATGGTGAGTCAGCCTGCAGATTAGCAGCACGAAGCCACTTCCACCCCCAGGAAGGAGAGCGTCCAGGGCCCCCAGCAGGAGGCAGAACAATAAGGCAGCCCATCCAGAGAGAGCTGGAGTCACAGAAGAGCAAGGAACAACTAGAAAAGCAGCTGCCTGCGGTCCCACACCCTATCCACAGAAGACCAGGGAAAGGGTCAGGAGTGGATCTGGGGGCACAGACGCCCGGGGCAGACACAAAAAGTGGTTACAGAGCAAAAGTCAATTCAAAGAAAATGCTCTTCTTCAAGCAAATCAATCAGCAGACATCACTGCCGGGCTTGTCCGAGCTTCAACCTGCTGATGGATTTGTAAATCTCAGGACTAGGATATAAATGATATTCTCCATGATATTCTGCAGAACATCCTGGAGACATAGTGTTCCCTGAAACACTATTTGGAAAATGCTGACCTAGCCTGTGCTGTCATGTTGTACAAATAAGATAGATTACAAGTCAAGAGACCAATAAATTTGGGTAAGTGACTTCAACAAGGTATTATAAAAAGGAATAGCACTAAAATTCAAGCTTCCTAACTCTTAGCCACACACTCTTTCCTCAATTCTGTATTGAAGTGCTCTAAGCACTTCCCAGCACCATCAAGAAAACCCGCAACTTAACCATTCTAGAGGGCAAGGAGTCATTTTGGCGGTATAAAACCACCAGACTCCGTGGAGATACATACAATCTGCCATGTTAGGTCAGTGACAGCCAAGGGCACCAACACTGAGAAAAGAACAGATAGGAAACAGGAAATAAATGCAATGGAGTTGCTAAATTTACTAATGGGAAGAAAAGAAGGGAAAAGTGAAAGAGAAAGAGGGAAACCAACCTGCACTGGGGACCACCTACATGCCTGCAGCTATGTTAGTTTCCACATCGTATAATGATGACACAAATGTGCACACATAACAGTAGGTCAAACACCCTCAATTCAGCAGATGAAATAACCGAGGTGCCAGATTTGTGGCAGCAGTTTTCCAAGCTGAGGTTCAGGGATTCCACACTAAATGGACCCTATAAAAATGCAAAGACCTGTTCTGAGGCCCCCGGAAGAAATGCGGCTCTCCAAATATTTTTAGCTGCAGTACCTATGTCCTCCTCACTATTACCTACCCTGAGTCTTAGTCCTATACCCTATGGTATCATTTCACTTAGGGCTCGATCAAACTTCTATCCTACCAGAGGGGTAGTTAAACCACAGCACATCCTAACTCAGCGGTTATGGGCCAAAGCTAATTTTCTCAAGCCTGTGGATACAGCCATGGCCCCAAGATCATCCCTCTTTTTGAGAGGTTTCTTAAGGGAAGGGGGGGAGCAAGGGGATCTAGCTACAATTCAGTGAGAAAATACCCCACTAAAATGGAGAACTGTATGAGAAGTGGTGAGAATTCACAAAGTGCCTCACCTGTAGAATGCTTGTTAAAAAAAAAAACGCCCACAAGTTCCCAAAATATCTCAAATAAATCGCTTTTTGTTCAAGTGCACTCTTTTAGAGTTACCATGTTCCTTGCTTATACTGGTATTGCATTTTCTTATTTACCATTAATCTGTGTAGCTCTATCTCACAGAAAACAGTTCAAAGCAAATAAGCCTAATCTATAGACCACTTACAAAGACCTCTGGATTTATGGAGTCTCTATTAATTTAGTTTTAATCTGATCTAAACAGTCTCTCCTGAGGAAACCTTTAAAGGTCCCCTGACCCTGCCTCTAGGGCCAGTAAAGCATATTTTTGTGAGTTTCTCAATCCAAAATCACACTACGTTTTAATACGTTTTCAGAAAGGAAGGGAAAAAAAACTTCATTCCTCCCCTAACCATCCCCCAAATTTCAATAATTTACAAGCACAGAATTCCTATAATTCTTGTTCATTCTTTAGGCATGACTCCCCCAAATCCTGCAGAGTGTGGATCAAACAGGGCACAAGCCAGGGAGAAATTTAATCGCTCATATCTCTGCCTAAGGGATTGTCTAGGTACTATGGTGACAGACACCTCAATGAAAGTATGCGGAGGAAAAAAGATTTTTAAACTCCCAGACTTAAAAAAAAAAAAAAGGTGGGGGAGGGATTTCTAATGGATTTGGGGTCAACACACAGAAGCACAAAATAAGGCCCATGGAGTCTATCAACATCACTTATTTCTACACCAATGTGGTAAAACCACAAAAACATTATTCAACAAAAGCATTTTATTTTTCTCCCCACAAGCTCTGCATATTTTGAATTTTCATATTCCCATTGATTTGTTTTTCTGGTTACATGTACAGCTTCTCCACAGAGGAGTTTTAGGGCAGTGAAACGACCCTGCGTAACACTGTAATGACAGATACTTGTCCTCATACATCAGTCCAAACCCAGGGAATGTACAACAGCAAGCGTGAACCCTAATGTGAAAAATGAACTCTGGGTGCTGATGATCAAGGTCAGTTCATCAAGTATAACAAATGCACCACTCAGGTGTGGGATGTTGACAACAGCAGAAGTTATTCATTCGAAGGCGGGGAATATATGAGAAATCTCTAGATCTCCCACTAAATTATGCTACAGACCTCAAACGGCTCTACAAAAATAAAGTGTTTTTTTTTTTAATGTACAACCTCTCTGTTAACATACTCTTACATGAGTGTTCAAATAAAATCTGGAAAAACCAAAGTCAAGTAAAACTTTTAGTCCTTAATTCTGTAGTTTACAAAGCTCTCTAATATTTAAATGTAATTCACAGATTTGAAAGAGGGGAGAGCAAATAACTGGTCTCAGAGACTTAAGCAAGGCCAATTATAAAAATCTCCCAACCTAATCAGCACATAAAATAGCTCACACCAATGATATGGTTGGTTCATGCTCTAATACGCACATCAGAATGTTTTGCCAGCCCATGTTCATGCACAGGAAACCAACAAGACTGTAAACACAGGAACAACAATCAACACACACAGATGTTAAAGGCTGGAAGTCACATTCTGGACAAGGTGAAAAGGGTAAGTGGCAGGAGAGTCATAATAAGGATCGAGGCGGATATCAAAGTTCAGCATGAGGAGGGCTCACGGCTTGGCTCTGCTTTGGAGACACTGTTTTCTGCCTGCAATAAAGCAACTACACACGCCCACCCCACGCCCCCACCCCCACCCCCACCGAGCTCTGTGATGATGAGAAAACAATCTGAACATAAAATCAGCAATACAGAGCCAGTACATTTCAGGCCTAGGACAATCCCAACCTATCCAGCAGGATCAGTAATCAAGGGCGTATGCCCATGAACCTGAAAGTCAGTAAGGCTCTCCTGCTCGGAACCAGAGCCTCATTCTGCAAAAATGCTTTGGAGGAGAGTCTTCTACCCGGTCATCTGGGACAGAGTTAGAGATAACCAGGCCGTGGGGACCAATCAAGGAATTACCTGATGTCATTTAGATATCATTTCTATTATGGACTCAATCATTTTCATAATGGACACGGGAAGGGCGGGAAGAGAATCAGTGCCTGCAGACATCAGTGGAACAATGCCACTCACAGCAACCTGGTTTTCAACTCACTTTCAGAGCAGAAAACAATTCTTTGGGGTCCGCGGTGCTTCAGCATGCCAAACAAGGTGATATTTATAGACCTGCACTGTTTTTTCTTTTCTAAAAGCAGAGTTCTAGGAGACAATGCTACCCATGGAGAGAAAACCCACAAGTTTTCAGATCTGGGCTTCCCCACTTCTCGCCTAGCACAGTGCTCTGGCAAGCTTTTGTAATTTCTCCTTAATTATCCACTCCTGCCTGATAGAGGGCTCCATGACCCTGTTCCTCTGATGCATTAGGATCTCTCTGTGGTTGTCCCTCAGTCTTAAGATGTAACAACAGTGAAGAGGAATTGGTCCTGAATAAATCAAATTTAACTGCAAACATAAGTGAGTAGATGATATGCAAAAAAAAACCCTTAAAGTTCTAAATTCTATGATCTACAAAACAAGTTTACCACTAATCCCAAACTCCCTATCAATTATAGTGAAAACCTTGCTTTAAAATGGGGTGTCTGTTGCCCAGGCACGTTTCCCCAGATAAAACAATGTTATGGAAGGGAGTTGTGCCCCCAGCCAGCTCCAGATTCTAATTTTATCCATAGCAGAATGAAACACTATACACTTAAGGTGGGGAAAAATGATGGAGAACAGTATTTTCCAAACACTAGTAACTGAACGAAAAATCCAATCAACTTCGGTGAACTACTGGAAAATCCAATGCTTCCAGTGGAAGATGAACAGGAACACCTCTGAGTTCTAAGAATTTCTGGCACTCTCAAAAACTTTAGAGGGTGATGGCCCTGGTTCTTTAGTGACTCTATTTTTCATCAAAATGAGAATGGTTAGGGGCACCTGAGTGGCTCAGTCGGTTGAGCATCCGACTTCGGCTCAGGTCCATGGGTTCGAGCCCCACGTCGGGCTCTGTACTGACAGCTCGGAGCCTGGAGCCTGCTTTGGATTCTGTGCCTCCCTCCCTCTCTGCCCCTCCCCCACTCATGCTCTGTCAAAAATAAACAAACATTAAAAAAAAATTTAATGAGAATGGTTTTCCTTCTCCTTAATTCAATTGTCACCACTTTCCTATATTCCAGGGAAGACTGGAGCCATTTTCTGGCTTCCAAATTTCCAGAGGGCAAGAGTTAGAAGTGAGCACAGTCAGGGTGTTAGAGAGGCAGTAAGGGTGTTATAAGAGGAGAGAATGCGCTTGAATAAAAGCAGCTGAGCTGTCATGATGAAAACAGACAAAGAAGAATGTGTCAGCTTTTTGTGAGAACACAAGAGAAGTCAGCAGCTGGGTCATACCAGCCCCTGGGTGACACCCTGTGGCCAGGGCAGCCATGTTGTTGGGCTCTTGGTTGGGTTGTGAAATGACCACAAGGGAGGGTGGGACCGAAAGGTTAATGTGTAACAGCTGTAAACTGCTCATCTCTTAGTTTCTCTACTGATTTCTACTACTTTTACTTAGGTATTCATGGAAGCTTCTAGTCAGGAACACAATCACCTGATTAAAATCTGTATTGCCTGCTTTCCTTCCCCTGCTGGAAGCGCCGAGGGATAGGAAAGAAACTAAAATTCAAACAAGGGGGTGGGGGAGGGGAAGCAGGAGGAGGCTCAAAATAGAAAAATTAAGAGAAGGCTATAAAGGCTTTTTATTAGAATAAGCATTGTATGGATTCAGTCATTTTTAAATACACGATGGGAAGCAAAGGACGGACTTGTGAAAAAAATTAGACAAAGCTGGTGAACGATCCAAGAAATGTTTACCCTCTTCATTTTCCCTAACTCAGCTCCTTCAACAGAGGAAGGGTGAGCCAAGGATGATAGCGCTGTCACCTCTGAGTCGGCTGTATACACCTCTGATACCCAGCATGCACCCATCCAACCCCCACATCCAAGTAAAATATTATTTTGAAATCCAACATTTAAAGTAGCTAAACTCTGGGGGCGCCTCGGTGGCTCAGTTGGTTATGTCTGACTTCCGCTTGGGTCACGATCTCACGGTTGGTGGGTTCAAGCCCCGCGTTGGGCTCTGTGCTGATGGCTCAGAGCCTGGAGCCTGCTTCGGATTCTGTGTCTCCCTCTCTCTGCCCCTCCCCTGTTCACACTCTCTCTCTCTCTCAAAAGTAAATAAACATTAAAAATAAACAAAAATAAGAAAAAAAGTAGCTAAATTCTGAAGACAAGGTGTACATGTTGAATAAAGTGCTGAACTCAGTCCGGCTCCCCTCCCCCCACACATTTTTTTTTTTTTTTTAATATCAGTAGGAATCCTTCCTCCATGCTAATCAGAGGTAAGCTCTTAAGTAGAGGAACTAAGCATGATTCAGCACATTTAAAAAGGATTTATACCCATTCTTAGAAGGACGACCAGAGGAAACACCATCTGAGGTCTAAACAATGATATCTGCTTGCCCTTTGATCTGAGTTTAAGAACACTTTGTACAACTTTTTTTTTTTTTTTTTTTGCTGAAATACCACTGAATTTCACATTTACTATTTGAAATCTGTTTAGAACATCGACTGCTTCTTTGAATCACACTCTTGCAAACAAATTCTCCAAATTATATTTGCTGTGAGTAGCTTGCAGGCAGGGATTTATTTTCTGCTAACAAAAATCTTAAGTACAGACAGCCTAAATGAAAAATAGTACCACTGATCCTATGTTTATGAGAAAGAGACAGTACAGTGTATCTGGTTACAAATACAAGTAGGGAGTATTCCATTTTTCTTCTAATTTATGTTTCCCAAGGGTAATTTTGTTCAGAAGATTGCCAGTATTTTTAGTACAATAAGTTTCTTGTTACTTGTACTAATACATACTGATTCCCTTTTCTGAGCATAATTTGGTTTTTTTTTTATTTCATTTTACTCTAGCATCTGGAGATCAACACCTCATTAATTCAAACTAAATGAAGTCTGAAATGCAGAGATCTACAGAAACCCTTCCACTACTCTCAAATGTGATGCACATTAGAAATATACACATGGGTAACTAATTAAAGAGATTATTAAAGTATTATGATATACATCGAATACCATCAACCTCAATGTCCCAAATGTCTTTACTTCAAATTCAAATGATTTTGACTTAATAAAAATCAGGTACACCATTTATAAATGATCAGACCTTCCAGATTAGTGAAATAAGAAGTTTAAATGAAGAATTTAAAAAATACCCCCTGTGAGAAGTGCAACCAAGGAAATAAACAGGGTGTTGTGACAGTAAAGAAGTGGGTGGGGGTGGGGAGGGCACTAATTTCTATAGAGGGGTTAGAGAACGCTTTTCTAAGAAGGCGAATTTTAAGACCTCAAGGGTACTTCAGGATACTTCTCCAAGGTCACCAAATTGGCAGGCTTGCTTATTAGACTGCCAAGACATTTTTAGCATTAGAAAACAAGTAGAAAATGGCATCGGTGGCCCTGATTGAATGCAGGTTCATGAGTGCACTGGGCTAGTCCAGGCAGCCTCTACACCAGCCGGTTTGCACTAGGGAGGCTGGACACATCGCCAGCCTATTCACCCACAGAGAGTTTAAAACAGTCAAAGAAACAGTAGTGAGCTGGTCAAATGACCAGCATTTGGGATGTGCGGGGGGGGGGGGGGGGGGGGGGGGG